>NC_065595.1:56600949-56908449 GCF_024542745.1 Macaca thibetana thibetana
TACAGTTCTGGAGGACTAAAGTCCAAAATCAAGGTGTCAGCAGGGTTGGTTTCCCTGAGAGCCACAAGTGAAGGAGCTGTCCCAGGCATCTCTCCTTAGCTGGTAGGTAGCCATCTTCTCTTTATGTCTCTTTACCTTGCCTTCCCTCTATGCATGTCTCTATGTCCAATTTTTCCTTCTTATGAGGACTGCAGTTATATTGGATTAGGGCCCATGCTAATGACCTTGTTTTAATTTGATTACCTCTGTAAGACCCTATCTCCCTATAAGGGCACACTCTGAAATGCTAGGGGTTAGGATTTCAACATAAGAATTTAGGGGTGTGGGGGACAGTTAAACCCATAACAAACATCAGAGCCCCTGCACTCTTTGGAGGCATGCTGATGGTGTGAGGTCTCATGAGGAGGTGGCGATGTTAGGGTCTAGTAGGGAAAGGGTCCTGCCCCCATGGTAGTGGTGTTTGGGCCCCGGTTTCTGCTGCTTAGTTGGCAGCTCTCATTGCTTGCATTATAAGCCCACTCTTCAGTTTCTGAAAGCTCTTCCATGTACACCCAGTAAATTCATTTTTGGTTTAAGGAAGCTAAAGTATGTTCTTGTGGCTTGCAAGTAAGAACCCTGACTGATACTCAGATACAACATTAGAATCAGGAAGGGAACTACTTGGACTTAAGTTTTAGGCCTCCCTACATTTGCTCAGCCCCATCTGCCTGCTGGGCCCTGGCTGCTTGCTCAGTGGGGAGCCCCAGCTTCCCAGTCTCACCTTCTCTCTGCCACTGTCTGCAGATGCTGCTTCCCCACAGGGTGAGGGCTGACATCCGGGCTTAGGCGTGGCTGCTACAATGACCACCTTATGGGAGCCGAGGCGTTTGCAGCCTAGGTCGTAGCACAGGGCACCAGATCTTCCCAGCACTTGCAGACTCAGATGAAGCTTCTTGCCCCCTGGCTGGGAGCCTAGAAGATGGCTGCCTTGTCACTGCTTAAAAGGTAAATAGCCCAAATTGAGGGAGAGTTGATCCACAGAGGACCCACTTTGACCAGAGAGTCAGGAGATAAGCTCCTCTCTCTTCCTCCCCTGTGACAATTTTGAAATGTGGTGGCTCCACATGGCCCGTCCAGAGAGTCCTGTGTGGCTGTGACTGGTGTGGTTTCTGCGGCACCCTGGCCAGTTTGGTTCATATCACCCCACATTGACTCCCTTACCCTCACCCTTCCAGCTCTGGAATAGAGCCTTACACCTTAAACTTGGCATCAGGCTCTGATTTCTATGGAAATCCTGAAGGCTAGGAGCCTTGCGGGAAGGCTTAGGTTTTGAATGTGGAAAGGGAGGAGAGGAAACCATTTCATCACACCCATGTGTCCACAGCGCTCAACTTACCTGAGGCTCAAACACATAAACTGGCACAGACCAGGAACTGTGAACAATGAAGCTGGGTATGTTATGAAAATATCAATTATGTCAGAGCCACACAGGGACCTGAGGCAGTCATCCAAGATGATTCAGGACAGAAGCTGGAAAACAAAAGGGCTTTCACCTGGATGAGCCATTTAATGGCAGCTGTGTAAATGGACACCAGGGCCACATGTGTGTATTTAAAGGGTGTGACTTACTCTCCCCATGATGACAGGTTCCTGAGCAGCAGGATAAAAGGAATTGTTACCACTGTATAGTAGTTTACCACTTGAGTGCTCCAGAGAGCTCCACTGTCTCTATTTAGAACCGGCTTGATGCTTACAGTTTAGACTGCAGTACTACACCAGAGAAATAATTAGACATACCACTTCCATGCAGCATTTATGTCAGCCCACAAATGATGATCAACGGTTAGGCTATTCGGGGATGTGTAAATACATTTATAAATTCTTATAGTTTCTTTTAAAAATAATTTTTCTAATTTGTATTATTGTTATTACATATTTTGGAAACAGAGTCTTGCTCTGTCACCCGGGCTGGAGTACAGTGGTGTGATCTCGGCTCACTGCAACCTCCATCTCCTGGGTTCGAGCAATTCTCCTCTCTCAACCTCCAAGTAGCTGGGATTACACGCGTGCGCCATCACACCTGGCTAATTTTTATATTTTTAGAGAGATGGGGGTCTCACTATGTTGGCCAGGCTGGCCTCAAGTGATCCAAATGCCTCGGCCTCCCAAAGTGCTGGGATTACAGGAGTGAGTCACTGCACCTGGCCTAGTTTCTTCTTAAAATGAGGTTCGAGTAGGTCTTCTAAAAATATTTAATAATAAAAACTGGAGTTTGGGACAACTAAAGACAACAATAAGGGACATTCCAGAAGGAAAAACAGCCTGACATCTGCTAGTCCTATGATACTGGCAAATGACCAGGCCTCTCTAAACCTCAGCCCCCTCATCTACAAAGTAGAGAATATAATAACCTCTAACTTGTTATAAGAATTAGGGGAGCTAGTGTGTGGGGAAAGCCTAGTGCTCATACGTGTTAGTTACATCATCTTTATTGATCACTACAAATTACTGCTTCTCAGGAACCCACTACCCTGCCCCTGTCTGTTCCTCACATTTCGGAAGTAGAACACATGCTTCTGTGCTCCAAATCGGCTCAAGTCAACTCTTCTCTAAACCAATTTGTTTTTCTTTTTTCTTTTTTTTTTGAGACAGGGTCTGACTCTGTCACCAAGGCTAGAATGCAGTGGCATGATGACAGCTCATACAGCCTTAAACTGCTAGGCTCAAGCAATCTTCCTACCTCAGCCTCCTGAGTAGTTGAAACTACAGGCACATGCCACTATGCCTGTTTTGGTTTCTTTTTTTAATTTTTTTTATTATTATTTATTCCTATTTTTTGAGACAGAGTTTTGCTCTGTTGCCCGGGCTGGAGTGCACTGGGGCAATCTCAGCTCACTGCAAGCTCTGCCTCTTGGGTCCAAGCAATTCTCCCTGTCTCAGCCTCCAGAGTAGCTGTGATTACAGGCACCCACCAGCATGCCTGGCTAATTTTCGTATTTTTAGCAGGGACAGGATTTTGCCATGTTGGCCAGGCTGGTCTCGAATTCCTGTCCTCAGGTGATCCACCTGCCTTGGCCTCCCAAAGCGCTGGGATTACAGGCATGAGCCACTGCGCCTGGCCTCTTTATTTTTCTTTTTAGAGACAGGGTCTTGCTGTGTTGCCTGGGCTGGTCTCAAACTCCTGGCCTCAGGCAGTCCTCCCGCCTTGACCTCCCAACGCACTGAGATTACAGAAAGGAGCCACTGTGCCCTGCCTAAGTGAATTTATTTTTCTTCTTTTTGAGACAGAGTCTTGCTCTGTCATCCAAGCTGGAGTGCAGTGGTGCGATCTCGGCTCACCGCAACCTCTGCCTCCCAGATTCAAGCGATTCTCCTGCCTCAGCCTCCCGAGTAGCTGGGACTACAGGCGTGTGCCACTACGTCCAGCTAATTTTTTGTGTTTTCAGTAGAGATGGGGTTTCACTGTGTTAGCCAGGATAGTTTCGATCTCCTGACCTTGTGATCTACCCATGTCTGCCTCCCAAAGTGCTGGGATTACAGGCATGAGCCACCAAGCCTGGCCAATCAATTTCTTAATAGGAAGGCATCCACCTATGCCCTGAAATGAAGATTGGGTCCCCAGTCTTCCTTGAGCAAGGTAGGTCTCAAATATTTGAGCGCATGGAAATCTCTCGGGCTACGAATAGTTTTCTAGGCCTCATCCTCAAAAGTCCTGATTTAGTAGGTCTGGGGCTTGGGACTGGGGAATCACCGTTTTTCACACATGTACACTGGTGCACACATTCACATACACATGCCATGATTCTGAAGCAGAAGATATTTGGGCCACATTTCCAGAAATATTCCCTGCAGGGCTCACTCCTCCAGCCTTATGATGAGTATATGCAAACAACCTGAGGTCATGGAAAGCATCTCCAGTGTTTTTCCCTTGGACTGCAGGCACATTTAATTAGCCAGTGCCCACACTGACCTTATTTGAATATTAGCACAGGTGCAATGGCTTACATTTAGAGTGTACCGATATAAAGAAGTTATAATGACACAGTGCTTCCCAAACTTGGCTGTATGGTAGATACACTTAGGGAAATTTTTGATGCACTGCCCCTCCTCCATCTCTCTGGCCCATGCCCAAATCCAATTAGAAAATCGGCAAAAGATATAAAGAGACATTTTACTGAAGAGGATATACAGATGGCAAATAAACACATGAAAAGATGTTCAACATCACTCATTTTGATGGAAATGTAAACTAAACCACAATGAAGTTTCACTACACACCTACAGAATGGCTAAAATAAAACATAGTGACAGTATCAAATGTTGGCAGGAATGTGGAGAAATTTGATCTCTCCTTGCTGGTGGAGATGTAAAATGGTACAGCCACTCTGGAACAACGTTTGGCAGTTTCTTTAAAAACTAAACATATACTTAACATACGATCCAACAACAGCACTTCTGGCATTCATGCCAGAGAAATAAAAACTTATGTTCCCACACAAAAACTTTTTATAAATTTTTGAGACAGAGTCTTGCTCTATCACCCAGGCTGGAGTGCAGTGGTGTGATTGTGGCTCACTGCAGCCTTGATCTCCTGGGCTCAAGCAATCCTCCTACCTCAGCCTCCTGAGTACCTGGAACCACAGGTTTATGCCACCATGCCTGGCTAATTTTTTTTTTTTTTTTTTTTTTTGGTAGAGATGGGGTTTTGCTATGTCGCCCACGCTGGTCACACAAAAACTTTTATACACATGTTCATGGCAGCTTTATCTGTAATAGCCCCAAGGTGTAGTACATCTATACCAGCAATAAAAAGGAATGAACTATCGATTCACACAACCTAGATGGATCTCAGGTGCATTATGGTGAGTGAAAAAGCCAATCTCAAAAGGGTACACACTGTTTGATTCCATTTATTTATTTATTTAGAGACAGAGTCTCACTCTGTCGCCCAAGCTGAAGGGCAGTGGTGCAGTCTTGGCTCACTGCAATCTCCACCTCCTGGATTTGAGTGATTTTCGTGCCTCAGCCCCCTGAGTAGCTGGGACTACAGGCATGCACCACCACACCAGGCTAATTTTGGGGTATTTTTAGTAGAGATGGGGTTTCGACATGTTAGCCAGGCTGGTCTCAAACTCCTGACCTCAAGTGACCCACCTGTCTCGGCCTCCCAAAGTGCTAGGATGACATATGTGAGCTACCATGCCTGGCCGATTCCATTTATTTAACAGTCTTGAGATGACAAAGTTATTGAGATTAGTGTTCGTCAGGAGTTAGGGATAGTAGAGAGAAGGCAGGTAGGTGATACCATAAAGGCATATCTTCGTGGTGATGGAATAGTTCTGCATCATAATTGCAATGCTGCTTATACGAATCTAGATATGTGATAAAGTGACAGAAAACTGTACACACACATTTTACCAAGGTCAATTTCCTCACATCTGGTGTGAGATGTAACCATTAGGAAAAACTTGTGGATTATAATTTTTTTTTTTACAAAAGGAAAAGATCCTGATGTCCAGGCCACTCCCAGACCAATGAAATCAGAGTCTCCGAGGGTGCAGTCCACGCATCAGCACATGGCCCTGGTGATGACTAAGTGCAGCCAAGTCGCAGTTTATTATAAGGCAGTTCACAGATGCTGCTGCTGCTGCTAGCATTTCATCTGCTGAGTATCATGCTCAGTAGAAACAGCCGTCCGAGGTACAGCCCTGTGGGACTTTGAGTGTTAATGCTGGGTGCATAGTGATGAGGCTTTTTTAAAGCCTTGAAATGGGGCCAACTGGTATTACCTAAGGAACGTAAGTAAGATTCAGTGTTTGAGCGTAAGCCCTGGCTATGGGAGGAGGGGCGAGTAGGGGAAGCACATGATGTTAAACTAGGCTAATGGGTTTAATTTCCCTTTGTTTTCCTAGATTTCTTGGCAAATAGAAAAAGTTCTCTTGGTTTTCTGTTTAAAGTTCATGACAGATTCCCTAAGTGTTTGTAAACCATCTGCCAACCACACCGATGGGCTCTCACACAAAGATTTTGGAGATACAGACTGATTTCCTTTGGTGACTACAACTGATTTTTTTTTTTTTTTTTTAGTTACTACAATTGATTTTATCTCTATAATTTTCTTCTCTGTCATCTTATTTTAAACAAACAAAAACTGTGGCACAAAAATAAAGTGATGGTTTTTGAGGAAAACATATCTATTTGTTTTTCTTTTTGTATCTTCAGTCAAAATATCTAAGGAATGATAATGAAAATAATAGAAACCCTTTTGCACTGTGAAACTGTTTCTGTTTTTAGCCTTCATTTTTTTTTTTTTTTTTGCTGTTTTATTGCCAGAGCTTCATATCTTTTCAGAGATTCATGTGCATAACAGTTTTAAATGTTTTTCCAAAATGAACTCCAGCTGAATCTCAGAGAAGAAAGCTTTGTTAATGGCAACAATTCATTTACGATTAATATGAAGCTTTCTGGCTGATTGCTGGTGATGTCATATGAACCATTAGGTTGGTGCAAAATGGTTTTACCATTAAAAGCAATTATTTTTGCACAAACCTAATGCCAAAACATATAATGTCAAACTATGGTCCATTTCTATTATATTAAGACAATTAAATTGGTATATAATTTTTTCATAGATTTTCAGTTTATAATATGTAGTGAAATAAATAATTATCTAGAATAGCATTGCTAATTGTGACATTACTTAAATATTTATGAAAAGTAAACTTTGATCTGCCATTTTACTCACAGCTGCTTAAGGATAGTAAAAGATGAGATTCTAAATTACACAGCTAGAGGCCTACATTTTTATCTTTATGTAAGATTTAATGAAATTCACCGTGACATTTTTGGTCATTTTTATACATTCTCAACCAAGTAGGAGTACAGGATCTATATGTGAGGGCCTACTAAATTATTTGATATAAAAAGGGGTCAATGTACTTCACAATAATTAGTCATAACAAATGCTATGGGCATTTATTGAGCATCTGTGTGTAGACATTATGTTATTATAGATATTTTCTGTTAACCTGATATTAATGCATGTCTTTACACCCAGCCCTCCAAGAGATACTATGCAAATGCTTTAACATCTGGCATTTGATGAAAAATAGCAGAGATTTTAAAGAATGGCACTGAGAAAGTCTTGTCACGTTTTTATGGAAATCCATTCTGGAAGCATTTCTTTCCATTATATGTCTTGTCTATTTCATACTGAAAGCCCTTTTATCACAGCCTCAATTCGCATTAGTATTTCAGCATCAAAGATGAACTTAGCCAGTGCAATGACAACATGATAAAAACATAAAATGATATAACAATAATTCTTCTTGCTTATTACTCATCCTGTCTCATCAAGCCACTTACCACAAAAGAAGCTTGAGGTTTCTTAGGAGCAAGATAGAATTCTTAGGACTCAGCCTTTCTGAGCCAGTGGCAGGATAGTTGCTTCTAAAGAGGCTGTGTGTGTAGGTGCTGGAGGGGTTAGGTCTCCAGGAGGGACAAGATGGGCAGTTGGAAATAAATTCAGAATCCTGCCTCTGTTGTAGCAAAACTCTCCATTCTCTTTCTCACCTTTTCTCAGAACCTGCTTACATAACCGTGGTTAACCTATATGCGTAAGCATGATTAAAAAGATTGACACAGTCGGGCAGTCTTTTCTGTGCTATGCACCCAGGAGCACAACCCTTGGGCCTGAAGCGTTGGCGGCAGGCTCTGGCTCTGTGCGTGGTGCAGGTCAGTCCGGCCTGCTTGCCAGTTACTTGGTAGTTATGTCCAGGGAGAAGCAAGCCATGCTTGTTAGGCAGATTGCTGCACTCTGAGCACAAAAATATCAAGGGCACATAATTACTACTAATGCAAAAACATAGAAAAGCTGCTGCAATTAAAAGGCAGTGGAGCGGTGCCTTTCTTATTCCTGGAGAGACTGGAAATTACAGTGAGGCAGCACATTGGGCTTTCTCTGCCACCTAGTATACACAGATATTTTCAATTAGTTACAATGTGTAATGGTATATTTATTTTTGGATCTCCTGTCTCCCCGCAGGCTTCAGGTGGGCAAAGACCACATGTCTGCCTTGTTCACCACTGCACACTCCCAGGACATGGTAGGAATTTAGTGACTATCTAATGAATGGATGACCATAGTATTTCAGTTTTAGGAAAGAATTTCCGAATACATTTTTTCCCACTCATTGAGTCCTTATTCAACCAAGTTAACTAGACAGTATGTCCTCTACATTGTTCATAGGGAATTACTGAGCCAGACCTGGGGGAAATGACATAATATCCCATTAATTTTTTTAAAAAAAATTATTTTTAATGTTTGTGGGTATATAATAGGTATACATATTTATGGGTTACATGACATACTTTGATATAGGCATGCAATGCATAATAATCACATCAGGGTAAATGGGGTATCCATCCTCCAAGCATTTATCCTTTGTGTTACAATCTATTTATATTGTTTTAGTTACTTTAAAATGTACAATTACATTATTTTTTGCTATAGTCACCCTGTTGTGCTAGCCAATACTATGTCATATTCTTTCTTTTTTTTTTTTTGAACCTATTAACCATCCCCATTTCCACCTACTCCACCAGTACCCTTTCCAGCCTCTGATAACCATCCTTCTACTATCTCAATGAGTGCTATTTTTTAAATTTTTAGCTCCAACAAATAAGTGAGAACATATGAAGTTTCTGTTTCTGTGCCTGGCTTATTTCACTTAACACAATGACCTCCAGTTCCATCCATGTTGTTGCAAATGACAGGATCTTATTCTTTCTTATGATTGAATAGTACTCCATTGTATATATGTACCACATTTTCTTTGTCCAGTCATCTATTGATGGACACTTAGGTTGCTTCCAAATCTTAGCTATTGTGAACTGTGCTGCAATTAATTAATGTTTTATGTAAGGCATCATGGCCATGAAAACTTGAATATATACAAAAATGTCATAGACAAAGAAGATCTTGTCTTGGAAGATCTACACAAAGAAGCTCTTGTCTTGAAAGATCTACACATATTTCATTTTGTATAGTCACATTCTGTATCCAAATGAGAAGGATTTCTTAGAAGGGAGATTTCATTGCCTCCTATAATTTATTCAAATGCTTAACAGCCTTAAAGATAACTACCACACTGTTGACACATAACAGATGTTAAATAAATATTATTGTTGTTTTTGTGAATTGAACTCAGCAGTAAAAAATGAAAATTGCAGCTGCTAAATATTTGGTGTGAGTTATAGCAGTTCTCTTTAATCTCTGTTTTTAGTTGAGTTGTGTTTGCATGAGTTAAATTGCTTTCCTTCTGGTGTCCAATTTACATGCAGCTCTTCTACCAGAGGCGAGCATTTTCGCCAGCCATTTTGAATTTGATGTGCTCAGCACTTTGAGGTAGCTGGCTCCTGGCATAAGTCAGATTCTGACTCACTGGCTGGATCACCATCCTCAGGACCCCTTGCAGGGTAGACTTTGCTCAGTTGTTCCTTGATTTTCTTCTGTATATTTGAAAGAAATACATGCTCTTGTGATGTGCAACGCTTCCTAGATGTCACCTTTTAAGTTTATTGCAAATCACATTTTTAGTTCTTTAGTTATTGAATTTTAGACCCATATAACTTCTAAGCATGAAGTATTATTGTTACACACACATTAAGTACTTCTTATGAGTCAAGTGCTAGAACTACAGCTATCATGATGATTAAAGCATTTGTTTACCCCTTGGCTTACCACCATAAGTGAAGGAGATGTAGCTTTCTCTGAAAGAATTATGCATGAGAAGGCATCTTGGCCAAGGCCAAGGGCTAAAGATTAAGAGTATTATTCACAGATTATTTTAAACTTAAAATTGTAAAAGAACCCAACTCAACTGAGGTGTAATTGACATGCAACATGTTGTACATACTAAAACTGTTCTATTTGATAAGTTTTGACATGTGTGTAAACCAGTGAAACTATAATCAAGATAGTGAACATATTCATCATCCCCAAGGGTCCTTGTGCCCCTTTGTCATCTCTCCCTCCCACCCCAATCTGCTGTCATTATAAATTAGTTTGCCTTTTCTAGAATTTCATGTAAATGAAAATTTATAGTATGTTCTCTTTGAGTCCTTTATCTTGCTTCTATTACTCAGCATAATCATGTTGAGGTTCATCCAAGTTGAAGTGTATGTATATTAATAGTTCATTCCTTTTTATTGCTGAGTAGTCACTCTCCATTACATGGATAGCCTATACAGTATATCTGCTTATCTGTGGATGGAAATTTGGGCTCTTTGCAGTTTTCCTTTTACAAATAAAGCTGCTATAAGCATTCATCCACATGTGTTTGAATGAATATATATTTCCTTTCCTTTTGGCTAAACACCTAGAAGCAGAATGGCTGGATCATATGGTAGGTGTATGTTTAACTTTCAAAGACTCTGTCAATTGTCTTCCAAAGTGTCTGTATCATTTTCCATTCCCAGCAGCAGTATATGAGAGTTCCAGTTCTTCCACATCCTCACCTACGTTGACATGGTCAATCTTTTCCTTTTTGGTCATTCTAATAGGTATATAGTGGTAACTCATTGTGGACTTAATTTGCATTTCCCTAATAGATAATGATGTCAAGCATATTTTCATGCACTTAATTTACTATTAGTCTGTCTTTGTGGATGATGTGTCTGTTCAAATCTTTTGCCCAGGTTTTTACTGAGTTGTTTTCTTATAATATAGTTTTGGAAGTTCTTTATATATTCTGAATGAATTCCATCATTCGATATATGATTTTAAAAGATTTTTTCCCAGCCTGTGCCTGCCTTTTCATTCTTTGAAAGAGTAGAAGTTTTAAATTTTGATGAAGTTTAACTCACCAATTTGTTCTTTTTTGGATTATACTTTTGAGGTTGGGTCTATAAGATCTTTGTTTAACCCAAGGTCAAAGATTTTTTCCTTATGTTTTCTCATAGAAGTTGTATAATATTTAGTTTTACATTTAGGCCTATGGCCCATTTTGAGTTAACTTTTAAACATAGTACAAGATATGAAGTCCATTTTTTTGGCATATGAATGTCCCATTGTTCCAGTACCATTTGTTGAAAGGACTATCCTTTCTCCACTGCTTTGCCTTCGTGACTTTGTAAAAAATCAGTTTCCATCTATAGGTGGGTCTATTTCTGGATGTTTTGTTCCGTGGCTCTATGTCTATCTTTATGACAATAACACCTCTCTTGATTAGTTTGGCTTTACAGAAAGTCTTGAAATCAGGTAGTAGTAGTCCTCCAACTTTGTTCTTCTTTTCTTTTATTATTATTATTTTTAGAGACATGGTCTTGCTCTTTTGCCCAGGCTAGAGTGCGGTGGCATGATCGTAGCTCACTGCACTCTCCAGCTCCCAGGCTCCAGCAGTCCTCCCACTTCAGCCTCCTGAGTAGCTAGGGCTACAGGTGCACACCATCATGCCTGGCCAAATATTTTACTTTTGTAGAGATGGGGTCTTGCTGTGTTGCCTAGGCTAGTCATTGTTTTTGTTTTCAAAGTTGCTTTCACTATTCTAAGTCCCTTGGATTTTAGAATTAGGTTGTTAATTTCTACAAAAACAAAGCCTTCTGCTATATTGATTGGCAGTGAGTTGACCCTATAGGTCAATTTGGGAAGAATGAACATCTTAATAATATCAATTCTTCTAAATCATGAACATGCTATATCTGTTTGTTTGTTTAGTTAGGTCTAATTTAATTCCTGTTGCCAGTGTTTTATAGTTTTAGTGTAGAAGACTTTCACATCTTTTGTCAGATTTATCCCTGTTTCATATATTTGATACTATTGTAAATAGCATTTTAAAAAATTTATTTTCCAGTTCATTGCTAGTATATACAAATACAATTGATTTTTGCATATTAATCTTGTATCCTATGATCTTGCTAAAATAATTTGTTCTAGTATTTTTAAAACATAGATTCCATCACATTTTCTACATACATGACCATGTTGTCTGCAAATGGAGAGGCTGACTATGACCAATATTGGTTTGTAGTTTTCTTGTAGTTTCTTTGTTAGGTTTTAGTATCATTTGATAAGGATCTTTTAGTACTTTTAGAGATATGGATACATTGTCTCCTTACTTGTATTGTTTCCTCCCTCCCCAAAAAAGTCTGCTCTCATCCTTTGTTCTTCTGTATATAATGTGTGGGTTTTTTTCATGTGGTTGCTTTTAAGATTTTTCTCTTTATCACTGTTTCTGAGCAATTCAGTCATGATGTGTCTTGATGTTACTTTATATTTTTTGTATTTGGAATTCACAATTGGATTTGTGGGTTAGTAATTTTCATAAAATTTGGAAATTTTCCAGCCATTTCTTCAAATATACATAGTTATATATATTTTGTTTGTTTGTTTTTGGGACAGAGTCTCGCACTGTCACCCAGGCTGGAGTGCAATGGTGCAATCTCGGCTCACTGCAACCTCTGCCTCCCAGATTCAAGCAATTCTCCTGCCTCAGCCTCCCATCTTCAAATATTTTTGTACCCTTATCTTTGTCCTATTTTTCAGGAACTCCAGTTTCACAAATACTAGCCCAAGTGAAATTGGCCCACAGCTCACTGATCCTCTGCTCATTAAAAAAAAAAAAGTATCTGTGATGCTATGATGGTTGATTTTGGGTATCAACTTGCCTGGATTAAGGGACACTTAGGTACCTGAGAAAGCATTGTTTATTATCAGTGCTTCAGTGGGCACTGAGCACATCCCTTTTCTGCTGAAAGGGAAACATAGATGGCTTGCCATTTGATTGGAATGATTGGGCTGCCCCAGGAATGGTTGAGACGGTATTTCCAGATGAGATGAGATTGGCATGTGAGTTGGTGGACTGAGTGGGGAAGATCTAACTTCAATGTGGATGGACATCATCCAATCAGCTGGGGGCCTGAATTGAACAAAAAGATGGAGTAAGAGTGAATTTTTGCTCTCTCTTCCAGAGTGGGGATGTGCCTTTGGACATCATAACTCTAGATTCTCTGGCTATTGGACAATAGGACTTGTATGGCAGCCCCCTAGGCTCTCAGGCCTTCAGCCTCAGTTTCAGAGTTCTCACTATCAGCCTCCTTGGTTCTGAGGCCTTTGGACTTGGACTGAGTCATACTACTGGTTTCCTTGCTTCTCCAGCTTGCAGACAGGATGTTGTGGGACTTCTCAACCTCAATCAAGTGAGCCAATTCTCATAATCAGTCCTTTCTCATGTATCTACATATATGTATTCTATCAGTTCTGTCTGGGTAACCATGACTAAATCAGTTTCCTTTCTCTCTTTGCTTCATTTTGGACAGCTTCTATGTCTATGTCTCCAAGATCACCAATCTCTTCTACAATGTCTAATCTGTCAATAATACCATTAAGAGTACTTTACAGCTCACACATTGTAGTCTTCATCTCTAGAAGTTTGATTTGAATCCTTTTTTATATCTCTCATGTATCAGTTATAATTCTTTTACTATCCTTGTTTGCCAATTCTAACCTTAGTGTCAGTCGTGAGTCAGTTTCAATTGATTGATTTTTATTCGTACTATGAGTCACATTTTTCTGCTTCTTTGCATGCCTAGTAATGTTTTTATTAGATTTCAGACTGTCTTAGTCAATTCGTGCTGCTGTAACAAATTACCATAAACTAGGTGGTTTGTAAACAACAAACATTTATTTCTCATAGTTCTGGAAACTGAAATTCTGATAATCAGGATGTCTGCACAGTTGGTTCTGGTGAGGGTCCTCTTCTGGGTTGCATATTGTCAACTTTATATGGCAAAGAGAGAAAAAGCCAGCTCTCGCGTGTTTTTTTGTAAAAGCACTAATTCCATCCATGAGGGGTCCACTTTTAGGACCTAATTTTCTCCTAAAGGCCCCACCTCCAAATATCATCATGTTGGGAGTTAGGATTTCAACATATAAATTTAGAGGGGGACACAAACATTCAGTTCATAACACAAACATTGTGCATTTTATCTTGATGAGCACTGGATATTTTGGAATTCCTATAAATATTATCGAGCTTTGTTCTAGGATGCAAAGAAGTTACTTGAAACCATTGTGGAAGACAGTGTGGCGATTCCTCAGGGATCTAGAACTAGAAATACCATTTGACCCAGCCATCCCATTACTGGGTATATACCCAAAGGATTATAAATCATGCTGATATAAAGACACATGCACACGTATGTTTACTGTGACACTGTTCACAATAGCAAAGACTTGGAACCAACCCAAATGTCCAACGATAGACTGGATTAAGAATATGTGGCACATATACACCATGGAATACTATGCAGCCATAAAAAAGGATGAGTTCACATCCTTTGCAGGGACATGGATGCATCTGGAAACTATCATTCTCAGCAAACTATCACAAGGACAAAAAACCAAACACCACATGTTCTCACTCATAGGTGGGAATTGAACAATGAGAACATCTGGACACAGGAGGGGGAACATCACACACTGGGGCCTGTTGTGGGGTGGGGGGGGGGAAGGGATAGCATTAGGAGATATACCTAATGTAAATGATGAGTTAATGTGTGCAGCACACCAACATGGCACATGTATACATATGTAACAAACCTGCACATTGTGCACATGTACCCTAGAACCTAAAGTATAATTAAAAAAAAAAAAAAAAAGAAGTTACTTGAAAACAAATTGATTCTTTCAGATCTTACTTTTTCAAATTTGTTAGGCGGGTCTGGAGCAGGGGTCTGGGTCTGCTCAGTCCAGGACTAATTCTTCCCTATTCCTTAGCCAAAGTCTTGGCCAAAGTCTTTCATACTCTGCCAACGGCCTGTGAATCATGGGGCTTGCTTTCTGGCTGGTGCAAACCGACATTGTTATTGGATCTGTTTGAACACTGGACACTGTTACCTCTCATTATGAGTAGTTTTTTCCCCAGCCTCAGGTAGTTGCTTCACATATATACATTGATGAGTACTCAGCTGAATGTTGTGGTGGACGGGGGGGATCTGTATTAGTCCATTTTCACACTGCTATAAAGAAATACTTGAGACTGGGTAATTTATTAAAGGAAAGAGGTTTAATTGACTCACAGTTCCTCGTGGCTGAGGAGGCCTCAGGAAACTTACAATCACGGTGGAAAACGAAGGATAAGCAAATACTTTCTTCACATGGTGGCAGGAGAGAAAGACTGTGAAGGGGGAAGTGCCACTTTCAAACCATCGGATCTCGTGAGAACTCACTATCACGAGAAGAGCACGGGGGAAACTGCCCCCCTGTGATCCAATCACCTCCCACCAGGTCCCTCCCTCTACGCAAGGAGGGATCCCTCCCTCTACATATATACAGAGAGAGTAAGCTAAATAAAAGCATGAAAAACAAAGAACAAAGCAGAATTCAGCATGTGTTTGTGTGTATAGAACCTTTATATGTATCTATAATTACTTCATTACAACCGACAGGAATAAATCTAAATTAATTGAGGCATCTCCTGATCCCACATCTAGTCTGAGTCATCCAAACAACAAGAGGAAAATTTGTTTTGGGTAAGGTTTTATACTTTCTTTGCCTTGATATTCTTATCTACTTTGAAATGTTTTGTTGTAAACATTTTAGTCTCTTTTTAATATGTTTTAACAATCAATCTAAAACTCATTATCTGCTTTAAAAATACATAACTGAAGACAAATCACCTGTCTATCACTCTGTCTCCGAGATACTTTTGCATATATTTGGTGAGTTACTTAACTAGTATTAACTTTCAAGTAGTAATTCAGTTGTGGGAAGGCAAATGTTTACTTTAAGTGTGTTTTCTTATGAAAAATTAAGATCTATACTAGACAAATGAGACTAGACAAATGTTATGTCTGAATGTTTGTATGTCCCCAAAATTGCTCTGTTGAAATCCTCACTCCTAAGGTAATGATAGTAGGAGGTGAGGCCTCTGGGAGGTGATTAATTACGGAGAGTGAAGCTCTCATGAATGGGATTCATGCCCTGTCAAAGAGGCCCCTGAGAGATGCCTAGCCCCTTCTACCATGTGAGGATGCAGCTAACCAAAAAGCAGGCCCTCACCACACACTGAATGTGCCTTGACCTTGGCTTTTCATCTCCAGAACTGTGAGAAATAAATTTCTGTTGTTTACAAGCCATGCAATTTATGGCATTTCATTATAGCCACCCAAATGGACTGAGGCAACAAGTAAAAGAGTTGTAAACAGAAATGCACTCAATTGTCTACTTTGTCTGCTCAAGAACTAAGCCTTCTTGGTTAAAGGGAATCAGAAACTTGAGGTAGTCATCTAAAGAAATGTAGTCGGCCAGGCGCGGTGGCTCAAGCCTGTAATCCCAGCACTTTGGGAGGCCGAGGTGGGCGGATCATAAGGTCAGGAGATCGAGACCACAGTGAAACCCCGTCTCTACTAAAAATACAAAAAATTAGCCGGGCGCGGTGGCGGGCGCCTGTAGTCCCAGCTACTCGGGAGGCTGAGGCAGGAGAATGGCGTAAACCCAGGAGGCAGAGCTTGCAGTGAGCTGAGATCCGGCCACTGCACTCCAGCCTGGGCAACAGCGTGAGACTCCGTCTCAAAAAAAAAAAAAAAAAAAAAAAAAAAAGAAATGTAGTCAAAATTCCACTGAAATGAGAACTGCTTCAGAACATGATATAATAAAGTATTATTCTGTACTGGACAGTGAAGTTAGTAGTTGGTGGAGTTTGTCTTTAGTAGACAAATCTCCTCCTCATCTTTCTCATCCTCTGTGCCCAGGGCCAGCAGTGTCCGTGAAATAGGCAGAATTTCAGGGAAGGGAGGATTTGTACCTTTATACTTTGCCCATCTGTGACTGATAAACAATGTGTCCATTTACTGAATCTCTGCTAGGTAGGTACTGATAATTCAACCAATAACAACAATAATAGCTAACACTTGATACTATGTGGTAGGTACCAGTCTAAGTACTTTCAATATATTAATACTTTTAATAATCATTACATCCTATGAGGTAGATACTATTAATTATTTCCTGTCTACAGGAGGAAACAGAGGCACAGTTAGCACTACTAAGTGACAAAATCTGGATTTTTACCCAGGCATCTTGGCTGCAGAGTCCTACCTTGACTATAGTATACTGCCTTTCAGATGGAAAGGTAAATAAGGTACCATTTCTGTCCTGGAAGTGCCCTGGTGCAGCAGGGGAAACGAATGCAGTTATTCATTCATTTATTCCTTCCTTTCTTCCTTCAATGTTCATCAAGCACGTGCTCTATGTCAAGAGCTTGGTATATCCCTTGCCCCCATGGAACTTACAGACATACAAGCAGTCATAAAATGTGGCAAATGCAAGATGGAGACAGGTACAGAGTATTTATTATGGGACCACCAACTAGTAGCAGTTACAGTAGTCTTGGGGGTTAGGGAGAGCTTCCTAAATAAAGTGATATTCTTATTTATTTATGTATTTATTTATTTGTTGAGACAGAGTCTTGCTCTGTTTTCTAGGCTGGAGTGCAGTGGTATGATCTCGGCTTACTGTAACCTCTGCCTCCCAGGTTCAAGTGATTCTCCTGCCTCAGCTTCCTGAGTAGCTGGGATTACAGGCGTGGGCCTGTAATCTACTATTTTTAGTAGAGATGGGGTTTCACCACGTTGGCCAGCCTGGCCTGGAACTCCTGGCCTCAGGTGATTCACCCACCGTGGCATCCCAAAGTGCTGGGATTACAGGCGTGGGCCACTGCGCCGGGCCTTGAGGTTCTTTTCGAAGAATGAATTGCACATCTCCTGTTTAAACCAACACAACTCCTGGGAGACTTCCTGATAAGTTGGATTCATTACTTTCTAACATTTTGAATTTTTGAATGAATTTTTCTTTCCTGAGGAGCAGGTTCTGATGAATACTGATGAGAAAGGGACATTGCTGGTGTTGGGGAGCTGGGGTCAGTGAGAGGGGTCCCCCTAGATGCGGGAGGGAGGTGGAAGCTTCTGAAGGGCACACCTGCTTTGCTTCTCAATTTCCCTTCTTTCTCTCCCAGTCCCAATGCTGGACAGATCCACCCAGGCTCAACTGCCCTGAGAATGGCTCAAGCTCCAGAATGACTATGTTCCTTGCTCTTAGATTCTTGGTCAGTGTCTTAGTTCCTCGTGGAGAAAACCTGCTGTTTAAAATCTACATGTGCTCATTTTAAAAGTAATTTTTAATACTGTGTTCTGGGTCCATGATTATCCCTTTGAAATCAGAGATTTGGGTTTCTTAGAGTTCTGTATTACGGTAAAAGTTGCTTAAGAAATCATTTGTATGTAATTTTAAGCTGTCCGTGGGTTGGGGATTTAGGCTGCCAGGAGGATTTCTACTTTATGAAGACTGGGACACCACCACGGAGAATCACCCTGGCTGCGTAATCTGTGTGTGATCCTTCTTCCGAGAGAGGATGGAAAAGGCATTTGCTTCCTTGCACAAAGAAAGCATGTGGGTTGTCATGTGGGATTTACGTTCTCTGTATACTTAGAGGAGATCCAAACAGACCTTTATAGCACAGGATGATGTGATAGAAAATCAGGTAGTGTGTCAGTGTAAGAAAGGGAAAGAAAGCAAGGTAAAGGGATACAGACAAATGGGGTGTGGTTTTAGGTGGTGTAGCCAAGGAGGTGGCCTTTAAGCAGAGCCTGTGTGAAATGAGAGAGCAAGTCACCGCCAACAGGAGCTGGAGAGGGGAGAGCCAGACAGACGCCGGACGTCGGGTGGTGCTGACACAGGCCCTTGGCTGTGCCGTCCAGGGGCGTCATTATTACAGGAAGGCACATTTTGTGTAGCTTTGCCCAAAGAGAGAAGCTGTTTTCTCTCAGCGATGGAACATGCTAACTGGCTGCCATGACGTCTTCACTTGTCCGTCACTGCCGCTCTGTGAGCAGGCAGCCATCAGGACGCAGAGAGTGGCATGCTGGACGGGCCGACTCTGACAAGGAGCAAGGTTAGAAGTGGGACCCATCCCACTCAAATGACGTTGCCATGGTTATCACCCCCGGGAGGGTCTGTGCCCCTGGGGGAGAAAGGTTTCCGAACACAATACAGAGAGATGGGGAGGCCTCAGAGTCTAACTTCACACACTTCAACATTCTGTTCAGAACCGATTCCAGATTCTGGAACAAAGCCTTCCTCCCTTCCTTTTCCCCACCCTCTATTCACTTCTGCCTCCTCCCTTTCATTCCTCTCCCCTCCTTCCTTCTCTTCCTCTGTCCTTCCCTTAGAGACACAGAATTACATAAACTCCAACCCTTAGTTCACAGCCCTCTCTCCTGGCTGGCCTACGCCACATCTTGGAGCAGAGCGTTTTAAGTGCTTGGTGTTTCCCTGCTCCTCTCCTTCTCTTGAATGGGTGGCTAGCTTTAATCCTTCGGTTCCCGAATGCTGACGCCCTGACACTGGGAGGCATGGGGGCCAGTAGCCCATAACCTGCTGTGACTGTGGAGGAGGTGCAGGGATGGCGATATTCATATGCTTACTGACTTGCCATCTAACGCGATGCAGACTTTAAATCTCCTTTGAACAATCTTTTGTTTTTAGAGGAAAAAAAGCTTTCCAAAGATGTGCTGCATTGAGTCCTGAGTGGAAGCACAGAGGAGCTGCAGGGAGTGCAGCCCTGGCAGTGTCAGGGTTCCCTGCAGCACCTTCTGTCCCTACTGTTGAGCAGCTGTCAGAGGGAGTGCTGCAGAGAGCTGCCTGCTGCCTGCTCAGGGAATCCTTTGCAGATTTCCCCAGTCACAGGGCATTAGAGCAGAGCCCAGTGAGTTACTGCCGGGCCTGCTATTTCTGGCCACCTCTCTCTTAAGCAGACATATGTACCCAAGAGCATTTCTAGACAGAACTAGGTTTCCTGTCGCCTGTGGCTTCAAACAGCCTTTCATTATTAATCCTTTTAAAGAACATGACCTGCACCTGTTCAGACTTTAGCAGGATTACAAGTAGTTATTGGAAAGGAGCGTGAAAAAGGTAAGAGCTCAGTTCTGCAGTGCAAAGGTTTTGCATGGTGTCTGCCACCACCATATCTGCCACAGTCTCTCAGGATTCATGCTGCCTTGTGGATTACTACACAGCTCCCCGAATCTGGATTAGGATACCTTTAAGGACACAGTAAAGTACTCTCAAAGAGCTGAAAATAGGAAGAAGAGGAATAATTGAACAATTGTATATTGCATAGACATATACTTTGTGAAATCCTCAAAGCTGCCTGTGCCAAACAGTTTTTTTGAGATGGAGTCTTGCTCTGTTGCCCAGGCTAGAGTGCAGTGGCCCGATCTTGGCTCACTACAGACTCCGCCTCCTGAGTTCAAGCGATTCTCCTGCTTCACCCTCCTCAATAACTGGGATTACAGGCACCCACTACCATGCCTGGCTAATTCTTGTATTTTTAGTAGAGACGGGTTTCACCATGTTGGCTAGGCTGGTCTCAAACTCCTGGCCTCAAATGAACCACCCGCCTCAGCCTCCCAAAGTGTTGGGATTACAGGCATGAGTCACCCGCGCCTGGCTTGCTGAGCACTTTTGATGATAACAATCACTATTATTTCCTTAGCAGTATCAATTTCATCATCAGGCAGTATAGACTAGTACATTTTCAAAAGATCTTAGCTCAGTTAAAATAGTTGGGCTCCATTCCATTTTAATAATGTCTCTTTAAGACAGTGAGTTTCTTCCAAATAGCATAAATCAAGGTGACAAGATTTAGAAATAATAATCAATCAATAAAATATGTCATTTAAAATGATCACATAGTTTTTAAATTAGAAGCCAAGAGCATGTTAATGATTCATTTGAGAATGGTATAGGTTTGTTGCAACTTGTAAATTAGTTTAGAAGCTAAGAATCTTAGCTGCTCCTTGAATTGATTCCAGAATTACTGCAAACTGGGTGTGGGGATGGGGCATATGAGAACTACTAAGGTTGGTACAAAATATATCCATGATCTTAGCATATGTGCCCTATGAAACAACACCTGAGACGACGACTTGGGTACAGGTAATTATAATCCTGGGAAGAAGGAGTTAGGAAGTAGGGAGAGACAGGGAAGGAGGAAAACCCAATATAAGTGCATATTATTAAGGCACTTCATAATATGGCATGTATTAGTTATCAATTGCTGCTGTAACAAATGATCACAAATGTAGTGGCTTAACACAACAAAAAAATTAGTAGCTTACAGTTCTGTAGGTCAGAAGTCCAACGTGGGTCTCACTGAGCTAAACATTTCAGCAAGGCTGTGTTCCATTTGGAGTCTCTAGGAGAGAATCCTTTCTCTTTTCCAGTTTCTAGAGGTTACCTGCATTCCTTAGCTTGAAGCCCATTCCTCCATCTTCAAAGCCAACAGCATCATATCTCTCTGAGCCTTTTTCTGTCATCACAGTCTTTCTGACCACAGCTGGGAAAAATTCTCTGCTTTGAAGAACCTATGTAATTAGATTGGGCCCACCTGGATAATCCAGGCTCCTCTCCCCAACTCAAGGTTTATAATCTAATCATATCTGCAAAGCCCCCTTCACCATAAAAGATAACATAGTCACAGGTTCTGGGGTTAGGATGTGGACTCCTACAGCTGTACTGAGAACAGAGATGGGCCAAGAGGATGTGAAACAGGCAGGCTACAGGTATCTGCTACTTCTTTGACATGGCGTCACTTAGGCATGGAGCTTGGATACTAGAGCTCAAACCCAAGGCCTGTCACTCACTGGGAAGCCTTCACAGGTGTTAGATCTTCCTGAAGCCTTGCTTTTTCCCATTTGTTAGGTGGGGAGACTTATATGGACTGCATGGAAAGTCGGGAGTATTAAATGCACTAACATATGCAAAGCAGCTAAATGTATAAAGAGTGGTAAAAAAAAAAAAAAAAAAGTAGGAATTTTTATCTATAGATCCAAAGAAACATTTATTGGTTGCCAGGCAGTGGGGCTACATCTGTGAACAAGACCAGTAAGGTCCCTGCCTTCACTGAGGGGCTTCTTTTCCAGTGCTGGAAATCAGCAATTGACAAGTAAACAAAGAAATACACAAGGCCTTACAGATTATGGCTGCTGCAATATAGGACATGAATAGAGTAAGGTGATATGATACAAGGTAAAGAGACAGGGGTATGGCATACATGGTCCAGTCACCTCCACTCCTGTCCCCTTCCTTTTTTTTTTTTTTTTGAGACAGAGTCTTACTCTGTCAACCAGACTGGAGTGCGGTGGTGCGATTTCAGCTCACTGCAACCTCTGCCTCCCAGGCTCAAGTAGTCCTCCTACCTCAGCCTCCCAAGTAGCTGGGACCACAGACTCGTGCCACCACACCCAGGTTTTTTTTTTTTTTTTTTTTTTTTTGTATTTTTAGCAGAGACAAGCTTTTGCCATGTTGCTTAGGCTGTTCTTGAACTCCTTAGCTCAAGTGATTCACCTGCCTCAGCCTCCCAAAGCTCTGGGATTACAGGCGTGAGCCACTGGACCCAGCTCCCCTTCCATTCTAGGAGGATCTAGTGTGTTCAGGTGGCATCCGGGGATTCCTGGATCATGAGAAGGTGGCTCCTACCCCAATTCTAGGGGTAAATCACAATTAGTCTAAATCAGTGCGATAATCCTATTCTCTTTGGTGAGTGACTGGCTTAAAAGGAGACAGAAAACCCAGTGAGATTCAATGGGTCACCTCTGGGTGGGGGTAAGTGAGACTTTTGTTCTTGCTTGGTGAGGAGAAAGCCTCTTACCTTTTCCTCCATTCTCTCTGTCTCGAACAAAACAAATGAGCCATCTGGCCTGGCAACAGCCTTTTTGAGATCATGAAAGAGCAAGCATGAAGATAAAAGTGGAACAGTGGAAAGCTCTGAAGGGCTGAGTCCCTGATGTCATTAACCAGCTGAACCAGAGCCAGTAACTACCTCTCACAATAGCTCAGTAAGAAAAAGAAAGCTCTATATTTTAAATGCTATGGCTAGACTGGTTTTCTGTCACTTGCAGCTGAACACATTCTTAGCTCATATGGATTGTCCAAAGCCAACATTTAATTTGAGACCTGAAGTCAGCCATGAAAAGAACCAAGGAAGAGTATTCAGGCAGAGGGAAGAAGAAGTGACATGATCTTAGAAAAGCATTTAGAGTGGGTGAGAAGGAGGAAGGAGCTCAGGAGGCTTGGAGCAGGGTGGGGTGTGGAAGAGAAGTCTATTGAGGTGGTGAAGGTCACCCCCTGCAGGGCCTTGACTTCAGGCCTTGACTTCCTGTCGCCCAGGATGGAGTGCAGTAATGTGATCATGGCTCACTGCAGCCTCGGTCATCCTGGCTCAAGCAATCATCCTGCCTTAGCCTTCCGAGTAGCTGGGACCACAGATGCATGCACGACACTTGGCTATACACAGTAGTTTTTAAGTAGGAGAGAAACATATTGAAGTAGGAAATGCAATGCCCACATTCTTTAATGTAGAATTGGAAACCTACAAGGCCTATAATTTTGAGAGGGCTAATAAAATTGAGTTGTTAAAAATTATGCTGAAAATGCTGAGGTAATTCATCACCAGCAGGCCTGCCTTGCAAGAGCTCTTGAAGGAAGCACTAAATATGGAAAGGAAACTCTGTCACCAGCCACTACAAAAACATGCTGAAGTACAAAGACCAATGACACTATGAAGCAACTACATCAACAAGTCTGCAAAATAACCAGCTATCATCATGATGGCAGAATCAAATTCACACATAACAATATTAGCCTTAAATGTAAACAGGCTAAATCCCTCAACTAAAAGACAGAATGGCAAGCTAGATAAAGAGTCAAGATCCATTGGTGTGCTGTATTCAAGAGACCTGTGTCACATGCAAAGACACATAGGCTCAAAATAAAAGGATGGAGGCAAATTTACCAAGCAAATGGAAAGCAGAAAAAAGCAGGGGTTGCAATACTAGTTTCTGAAAAAAAAATAAAAAACTTTAAACCAACAAAGATTAAAAAAGACAAAGAAAGGCATTGTGTAATGGTAAAGGGTTCAATTCAACAAGAAGAGCTAACTATCCTAAATATATATGTAGCCAATACAGGAGCACTCAGATTCATAAAACAAGTTCTTAGAGACCTACAAAGAGACTTAGATGCCCACACAATAATAGGGGGAGACTTTAACTCCCCACTGTCAATATTAGACAGATCGAGACAGAAAATTAACAAAGATATTCAGGATTTGAACTCAGCTCTGGATCAAGTGGAACTGATAGATATATACAGAACTCTCCACCCCCAAACAACAGAATATATATTCTTCTTGGTGCCACATGGCACTTACTTTAAAATCGATCAATAATTGGAAATAAAATATTCCTCAGCAAATGCAAAAGAAGTGAAATCATAACGAACAGTCTCTCAGGCCACAGCATAATGAAATTAGAACTCAAGATTAAGAAACTCACTCAAAACCAGACAACTACATAGAAGTTGAACAACCGGGTCCTGAATGCCTGGTGGGTAAATAATGAAATTAAGGCAGAAATCAAGAAGTTATTTGAAACCAATGAGAACAAAGAGACAATGTACCAGAATCTCTGGGATGCAGCTGAAGCAGTGTTAAGAGAGAAATTAAATGCCCACATCAGAAAGCTAGAAAGGTCTCAAATCGACGTTCTAACATCACAACTAAAAGAACTAGAGCGCCAAGAGCAAACAAACCCCAAAGCTAGAAGAAGACAAGAAGTAACCACAATCAGAGTGGAAATGAAGGAGACAGAGGCATGAAAACCCTTAAAAAATCAACAAATCAAGGAGCTAGTTTTTTGAAAACAATAATAAAATAGACCACTAGGTAGACTAATAAAGAAGAAAAGAGAGAAGAATCAAATAGACAAAATAAAAAATGATAAAGAGGATATCACCACTGACCCCACAGAAATACAAGCCATCAGAAAATACTATAAACACCTCTATGCAAATAAACTAGAAAATCTAGAAGAAATGGATAAATTCCTGGACACATACACCCTCCCGAGACTGAACTGGGAAGAAGTTGAATCCTTGAATAGACCAATAACAATTTTTGAAATTGAGGCAGTGATAAATAGCCTACCAACCAAAAAAAGCTCAGGACCAGATGGATTCACAGCTAAATTCTACCAGAGGTACAAAGAGGAGCTGGTAGCATTTCTTCTGAAACTATCCCAAACAATTGAAAGAGAGGGATTCCTCCCTAACTCATTTTATGAGGCCAACATCATCCTAATACCAAAACCTGGCAGAGATACAACAAAAAAAAGAAAACTTCAGGCCAATATCTCTGCTGAACATCGAAGCAAAAATCCTCAATAAAATACTGCCAAACCAAATTCAGCAGCACATCAAAAAGCTTATCCACCATAAGCAAGTCAGCTTCAACCCCAGGATGCAAGGCTGGTTCAACATATGCAAATCAATAAGTGTAATTCATCACATAAACAGAACTAAAGACAAAAACCATATGATTATCTCAATAGATACAGAAAAGGCCTTGAATAAAATCAACATCCCTTCATGTTAAAAACTCTTAATAAGCTACATATTGATGAAACATACCTCAGAATAATAAGCCATTTATGACAAGCCCACAGTCAATATCATACTGAATAGGCAAAAGCTGGAGACATTCCCCTTCAAAACTGCCACAAGACAAGGATGCCCTCTCTCATGACTCCTATTCAACATAGTATTTGAAGTTCTGGTCAGGGCAATCAGGCAAGATAAAGAAATAAAGCTTATTCAAATAGGAAGAGAGAAAGTTAAACTGTCTCTGTTTGCAGATAACAAGATCCTATATCTCAAAAACCCCCTTGTCTCAGCCCGAAAGCTTCTTAAGCTGATAAGCAACTTCAGCAAAGTCTCAGGATGCAAAATCAATGTGCAAAAATCACAAGCATTCCTATACACGAACAACAGACAAGCAGAGAGCCAAATCATGAATGAACTCTTATTCACAATTGCTACAAAGAGAATAAAATACTTAGGAATACAGCTAACAAGGGAAGTGAAGGACCTCTTCAAGAAGAACTACAAACCACTGCTCAAGGAAATCAGAGGCGACACAAACAAATGGAAAAACATTCCATGCTCATGGATAGGAAGAATCAATATCATGAAAATGGCCATACTGCCCAAAGTAACTTATAGATGCAATGCTATTCCCATTAAATTACCATTGACTTTCTTCACAGAATTAGAAAAAACTACTTTAAAATTCACATGGAACCAAAAAAAGAGCCCGTATAGCCAAAACAATCCTAAGCAAAAAGAACAAAGCTAGAGACATGACACTGCCTGACTCCAAACTATACAAGGCTCCAGTAACCAAAACAGCATGGTACCCGTACAAAAACAGACACATAGACCAATGGAACAGAATAGAGAACCCAGAAATAAGACTGCACATCTACAACCATCTGATCTTTGACAAATATGACAAAAACAAGCAATGCGGAAAGGATCCCCTATTTAATAAACGATGCTGGGAGAACTGGCTAGCCATGTGCAGAAAATTTAAACTGGACCCCTTCCTTACACTGTCTACAAAAATTACCTCAAGATGGATTAAAGACTTAAATGCAAAACCCAAAATTACAAAAATTCTAGAAAAAAATCTAGGCAATACCATTCAAGACATAGGCACAGGCAAAGATTTCATGATGGATACATCAAAAAAATGGCAACAAAAACAAAAATTGACAAATGGGAGCTAATTAAACTAAAGAGCTTCAGCACAGCAAAAGAAACTATCATCAGAGTGAACAGACAACCTACAGAATGGGAGAAAAATTTTGTAATCTATCCATCTGACAAAGTCTAATATCCAGAGTCTATAAGGAACTTAAACAAATATGCAAGAAAAAAACTAACAACCCCATTAAAAAGTGGGAAAAATTATGAACAGACTGTTCTCAAAAGAAGACATTTATGCAGCCAACAAATGTGGAAAAAAAGCTCATCATCACTGATCATTAGAGAAATGCAAATCAAAACCACAGTGAGATGCCATCTCACACCAGTCTGAATGGTGATTATTAAAAAGTCAAGAAACCACAGATGCTGGCAAGACTGCCGAGAAATAGGAACACTTTTACACTGTTGGTGGGAATGTAAATTAGTTCAACCATTGTGGAAAACAGTGTGGCGATTCCTTAAAAACCTAACCAGAAATACCATTTGACCCAGCAATCCCATTACTGGTTATATACCCAAAGGAATAGAAATCATTCTATTATAAGGATACATGCATGCATATGTTCACTGCAGCACTATTCACAATAGCAAAGACCTGGAATCAACCTAAATGCCCATCAATGATGGACTGGATATAGAAAATGTGGTACATATACACCAAGGACTACTATGCAGCCATAAAAAGGAATGAGATAATGTCCTTTACAAGGACATGGATGGAGTTGGAAGCCATTATTCTCAGTAAACTAACACAGGAACAAAAAAAAACAAACACCAAATGTTCTCACTTATAAGTGGGAGCTGAATAATGAGAACACATGGACACACGGAGGGGAACAACAAACACATGGACACACGGGGGGTCAAGGAAAGGGAGAGCATCAAGATAAATAGCTAATGCATGCTGGGCTTAATAACTAGATGATGGGTTGATAGCTGCAGCAAACCACCATGGCACACGTTTACCTATGTAACAAACCTGCACATCTTGCACATGTATCCTGGAACTTAAAATAATAAAATAAAATAAAATAAAATAAAATGAATGATGCCGAAGTCAGAGACTGCAGACCTCTAATAAGCACTTGTTAGCAAAGAACCTTGGGCATATAAGAGACTGTTGACTTCATTGTCATTGGGAGACAGGCTCTAAGCTATACAGCCTTTTACAGCTAATTGCTAAGGAGAAAGGCTGGGAATATTTATAGGATGTTTGACTTGGAGATTCTTAGAATATAAATCCTAATCTTGTTGGGGTGAAGGCCTGTTGTGTCAGACTGAGAGTTCTTCTGTACTTGTGCATTGTAAAAATGTCTTGGCTGATTTATAAGAACTTAAAAAAAAACTGCCCAGACTTTAAAAGTGTCATATTATCTCCTGCAGAATAAAAACCATCAATCCAAAGGCAACATACTAATTGATTGACATACAAAAAATTGTACTCAGCCCACTCTCTGTACCTCCTACGGGATTCGAATTCTTCTTTTTATTTTTTTCCCAAGAAAGTATCAAGTCCTTGGTTTTTTTCCCTTCAGGCCTGATTGAAATAGATGACTAACACATTCATTGTAAGAAGATTCTCAAACATTTATTTCTCAATAAAGAATTTTCTTGAGAGACGTGATCTGTCTGATGTGTTAAAAAAAAACTCCCTTTGGCTGCAATGGGAAGAATGATCTATAGGAGAGCTAGAGTTGGTGCAGGGAGCCCAGTGAGGCGGCTATCACAGTGGCCCCGGAGAAAAATTGATGACCTGATTTGGGGAGTGATAGTGAAGACACAAACACGGGTACATATTTGAGATGTACGTAGGAGGCAGAGCCGAAAGGACCGCCTGGAGGAATCAAAGATGACTCAGAGGGTTCTGTCTTGAGCAACGAGGTAGACAGTGAGAGACTCTTTAGTGAAACTGGGGCATTCTGGAGATGAACAACTTTAGGTGAATTAACAGTTTGGATTTGGGCACACTCTGCTCCAGGTACCTAGTAGGCATCCAAGTGGAGATACAAAGTAGGCACTTCGGTGTGCGTGAGTCTGGGGTTCACACAGAACAAAGCCTGTGTCTATAGAAGGGGGCTCAGGTGAACCCCAAGATACTCCAATATTTACAGAATTAACACCACCCTCAGTTACAGGTAAGGAGTAGTTTGATATTAAAAAGAATAACGCTAACCTATTTTTTGGACTTGCTATACTCTATCCTTTTTGGGAAGCCCTACATCGGCAAAATTTGGGTTAGCTGTTCCTATTGTAGAACCTGGCGTTCTGTAGTCCCTAAGAGATCCTCCATCAATTACTTAGGTACAAATAATGGAAGCTAGTGCTGACAGTGGCTACCTGGGGTCAACGTGGATAGCTAAGTCCTATTAACTGTGTGATTCAGGTCATTGGAAGCTAGCTATATCTTGGGTAACTAAAACTTCTTTGAAAAGCATGCCTTTGAAAGAAGATGTGGGCTCCGGGTGTTATTTTAGTGCTTGGATTTTAAAGAGTTACGTTGTGTTTTTGTGTCTGAGTACAGACGTCTTGAAAAGCAAAAGAGGATTAGTAGGATCACAGCTGAAGCCGTTAAGCTCACTCATGTGTTAGCTGCTTTTCGTAAATGTGGTGTTGCAGGAAGAATGGCTCCAGGAAATGCACAATCCTGTGCGTGTCAGGCTAGAACAGTGTGGGGGGAAAATAGGCTGAATAAAGTTATTTTGGTAATTAATTACTGTTTTCAACCAAAGTCTTTGGCTTAATTATCTGCAATAAGTATGCTAATTTGGCCAGTTGTCTCTAGGTAGCTAACTTTACCCCTAATTTAAAAGCTTTTGGCCAGGTGCAGTGGCTCCCGCCTATAATCCCAGCACTTCAGGAGGCTGAGGTGGGCGGATCACTTGAGGCCAGGAGTTCAAGACCAGCCTGGCCAACATGGTAAAACCCTGTCTTCACTAAAAATACAAAAACCAGCCAGGCGTGGTAGTATGTGCCTGTAATCTCAGCTACTTTGGAGGCTGAGGTCAGAGAATCACTTGAACCTGGGAGGCAGACGTTGCAGTGAGCCAAGATCATGCCACTGCACTCCAGCCTGGGAAACAGAGTGAGACCCCATTAAAAAAAAAAAAAAGCTTTCATCTATGGTGGACAAATGCTTTCTGGAGGAAGTAAGAATGCTAGCCTACCAGAGGGGAAGGATGACCACTTTCGTCTGGTGTTCCCAACTTTTTCTAAACCCCTTTTGACGAATGTGCACATCACCATCCCCCAGATAGACTGACTTCTCCTTCTTCATCATCATCATGTTATCAAAACTAAGCAGGAGGCCAAGAGTGGTGGCTCATGCCTGTAATCTCCACACTTTGGGAGGCCGAGGCGGGAGGATGGCTTGAATCCATAAATTTGAGACTAGCCTGGGCAACATAGCAAGACCCTATCGCTACAATGAAAAAAAAATTAGCTGGGGATGGTGACATACACCAGTAGCTCCAGCTACTCAGGAGGCTGAGGTGGGAGGATCGTGTGAGCCTGGGAAGTTGAGGCTGACGTGAGCCATGCTGGTGCCACTGCACTCCAGCCTGGGTGAGAGCCAGACTCTGTCTCAAAAACAAACAAACAAAAAACCAAGCAGGAAATGAATGGCTGCTATCTGCATCTTGGATAGAATTGGTGGGTAAGACTAGCAGTCCCTCTTCTTCCTCATGCTCTTGGAATATACCCCTAAAGGCCTTAATTTGTCTTTGAGGACACCAATACTAGTGATAAACAGGATGCGATGTTTCTGCTTTTTTGGCTCAGATTAGTGCAGGGGCGACACTGGGCATGTGTATTAAAATGTGGATCTTACTGTTTTTTCTGGTTTGGCGAGGCCAACAGATCAGAAGACAATTGCCACTGAAAAGATACTCTGTGATACTCACATATTCCAAGAGAGGGGCCCACATCATGCCACAGGTGCCAAGTGGGGAAGTACCAGGGCCAGTCAGGCGGCAGAGGCAGTGAAGGGGAAATGTGGGCAAGAGCTTTTATCGTGGTTTCTGCAGGAAGGAATGGCATGAGGCAGGGTGAGCAGGTTTATGATTTGCTAGTTTGAATAATTTCACGGGAGTCTGGGACATAGGGGCTGCCTCTTGCTGTCTGCTATCTGTCCCTAGGGTGATTAGAGTAGGAGCACATGGTCCTGAGTGTGAGAGCTAATAGAGGAGGTGGCAGGGTATGGGCTCTGGATTGGGTGGCTTGCATTTGAAAGGCGATCCCAAGCAAGTCATTTACTCTCTCCAGAAATTAGCTGACCCTGAGAAAGGCAGTTCCTCCAGGGTCAGCAAAGCTCCAGATATCTAGGCACCAGAAACACATTATTAATACAGTGTGAGTAATAGCTCCATCAGGACGGGCCTGGTAACTTGGGGCTTCCTCTCTGTTTTCTCCCCTGCTAAATGCAATAGCAATACCCGATTCTCAAAGTAATTGTTGGGATTGAATGAGATGCGTAGGTAAGGGGTTGGCACAGTGCCTCGGACCTACCAGGTGCTGAATAAAGGACACAAACGTCTATTTGTGAGTGGCTGGAGCACGAGCGCCACCCATGGAAGTTCCAAGAGTTGTTTCATGGCATAGCGTGCAGAAGGGCAGGTGTGCCCCTTCAATACCTGATTCTCCTAGATGGAAAGCAGTTCTCATCTGGAACCAGAGATTTCTTTTCTCTTTTTAATTGAACACCCTCAGGGGCACTTTGCACATAGGTGTCCACGTCATTCGTAGGGATCCATTGGTTGAACTGACTCAATTTTATCGTGGGAAAACTTTGGACCCAGGAGAATAAATGGTTTTTGTAGTTTTCCCCAAATAAATGAGGAGTTGCGCTTTTTCTGAAAATCTTTCATGAATTGGTGGATCAATTTCTCATTAAGCTTTAGTAGTAAAATACATGATGCTAATGAGGGCAAGGCTTGGAAATCTTTACATTTTAGTTCATCTCCCACTTGTGCAATTCCTTTCTTTCCTTCCTTCCGTGAATATTTATTATGCCCGAGGCACAGGGAGGAAGCAATTTGCATAAAAGAAATTAATGGAAGGAAAGAGGACAAAGCTCAGGGTGCCTCACATTGTCTTGCCACATCACCAGTATTTGCTTTTATTTTGGTTTTCTGTCCATTTTTATGAGTGTGTAAGTGAAAATACCAAGAGAAGGAAATGTACAGAGGGCATCCAGCTGGAGTCTGAGGCCAGAGAATCGCTGTCCTGAAAAGTAATTAGTTTCCTTCGTTTTAAATTTCCCTTCCTCTGACCTGAGGGCTTTATCCAGCTTGTAATTATTCTGCAATTATTCTGCAGTGTCTTCAGACCAAAGGGGTGTTAGCTCTTGGATTTGTGTGATAATTGACAGCACAACAGTATCATTAGGACTTGAAATATCCACCCATTTGCTAACCCAGCTTCTTGGTCCGAGGCCACAAACAGGTCAGGTTCAGATGCAGAGAGATGTCCTGTAAAAGAGGACATGATCTTTCCCAACCTGGTCCCCAGTACTTCCCTTTCATGTACCCTCCACCCAACTGAAACACTTGGTGTTTTCAGCTTTCTCCCACCTCCACCACACAATTCCAGCACATGTGGGTAACATGTGCTACGAAGTCAGAGGACCTGCACCGGAACTGTGGCAAATTGCTTAAGCTTTTGGAGCCTGAGCTTATTGGGCTATAAGATGGATGAATGGCACCCACAGTCAGATGTGTTTCTGAAAGAAATGGTGTCAGCGTGCCTATCCCTGTCTCTGGCCAAGCCTCCTACTGGCCTATGGAGGCTTCCCTCGGTGAGCACAAAAGACGCTGGAGGCAGATGCACCCTCTTGTGTACCAGGCAGAGCTTTGACTCAAATCCCTGGAAGACTTCTATCGTGGAAATGGGGGCTGGGTCCTATGTGAGTGTCAAGGAGTCTTTCGCTTTTTTTATCTTAGGGTTAGAGTTGGGCCAGGCAATCTGGTTTTTTGTCAGGTTAGAAAACCTGCCCAAGAGGATAGCATCCATGTGTAACAGGCCCAGGCCCAGGCCCTAAGCCCACGTCTGCTCATCCCAAAGCCTAGCTCCTTCCTCTCCCTCTCCATTTTATACTGATGGGCGTGGAATCCACAGGGACCACTTTGGTGCCTGTCAGATTAGTGAGAACTCAAAAACAAAACAAAACAAAGACAAATGGCAACAAGGACACCCCAAACAGCAGCAAACCAGAACAGCTGCAGCTGACCCTGGAGAAGATGCCCTGGGGGCTTCCTGGCTTTCCCGCCCTTTGGGGTAGATCATCATGGCAGATGGGCCACCCTGACTTGGTGTGATCCTCAGTTATTGCAGCAGCCATGCAACTCTGCTCCTCAGTCCCTCACCAAAGACTCACCTCCTATGGCAGACACCAGTCACAGGGGGACGAGGCAGGGTGGGGTCCACCGTGCACCATTCCTTGCTGCAGGACTCCCTGGTGAAACGAGGAGGGAGCCAGTGGGGTATGGCTTAATGGTGCTGCACCAGTAGGGTGTGGCTTCATGACACTAGCAGGAGCCTCACGATTACTGCGTGTGGAGTGGCAGGGTCAGTGATGAGAAATCCGGCAAGCTGGCTAGCCCAGCCTCCTCCCCAACAGTCTCTGCCCACACCCAACATTGACAGCACCAGCTCTCAGGAGAATGCCCTGGTGCCAGCACCCACAAGCTCTGTGGTGACAGGCTTTCCCTGCCCCTTAGGTGAAAACAGAGGCTTTTAATGGGCGACAGTTTCTAGCAACTGGGCAAGTACTTGCGAATAATGCCTGCAGCAGGCAGTAAGTCATGGTAGGATCAGAGGAGGGCGTGGGCCCAGCTTCCCCTTCCCTGAACCATGGTAAGGGTTAGCCTTGGTGAGGGCCAAAGGCGAGAAGAGCCACAACAGGGTGGTGTAAATGGCGATGCATTAGACAGGCTCTGGGAGGTGTTATTATCCCAGTATAATATAATAATAATGGCTTCAACCACATCCTGTAGTAGACAACCAGCCGCGAAGATGACCGGCAAGGTCAAAAGCAGCTGATTTATTTGGAGGCCCTGGATGGCATCCCTCCTCTGAGGCAAGGAGACGATTTAGTGCTTCTCTGCCTTCCATGGTTTAAATGTAACTGCGAAGGACACATTTGGGACACAAGAGTATTTGAGAATACTCTTTCTCCCTGGTCACACGCCTCATTTGCTATTCTACCCGGCAACTCCTTCCATTCTCCCACTACTCTTATCTGGAACGCCCAGTCTTTGTTGCCAGTTGGGAATGCTGTGTGTGTGTGTGTGTGTGTGTGTGTGTGTGTGTGTGTGTGTACACAATCTGCTTAATTCTGATACTGTTTCCTTCCCTCCTTCCTGGAGGGGTTCTGCTAGTGTAATGAGCAGCACACACAGCAGTCAGGCTGAAGCACCGACCACCCCACAAGGGCACGCTGCTTAGCTTAGCAAGGCTCTTCACTGTGATGCTCCGTGTGGTCCTCCGAGTCCGGGGGATCTATGTGTCCAGACAGCCCTCCGCATCTACCTAAAATGACAACTAACAGTCCTTTAATTGACAACTTTGTAGAAATGCAAAAGATTTTGTGGAAAAGGACACTTAAAAATGAAAGCTATATACATTTACCATAAAGATACGTGTATAAAACAAAATACAGAAGTTTCAGTGGTTTTTTTTTTTTTTTTCCCGAGATGGAGTCTCACTCCTGTCGTGCAGACTGGAGTGCAGTGGCGTGATCCCGGCTCACTGCATCCTCCACCTCCTGGGTTCAAGCAATTCTCCTTCCTCAGCCTCCTGAGTAGCTGGGATTACAGGCGTGCACCACCATACCCTGCTAATTTTTGTATTTTTAGTAGAGATGGGGTTTCACCATGTTGGCCAGACTGGTCTCAAACTCCTGACCTCAGGTGATTCACCCACCTTGGCCTCCCAAAGTGCCAGGATTACAGGCGTGAGCCACCACGTTCAGCCTTTTTTGAGACAGAGTTTCATTCTTGTTGCCCAGGCTGGAGTGCAATGGTATGACCTTGGCCCACCATAACCTCTGCCTCCTGGGTTCAAGCAATTCTCCTGACTCAGCCTCCTGAGTAGCTGGGATTACAGGCATGTGCCACCATGCCCAGCTAATTTTGTATTTTTAGTAGAGATGGGATTTCTCCATGTTGGTCAGGCTGGTCTCAAACTCCCAACCTCAAGCGATCCCCCCAACCCCGCCTCGGCCTCCCAAAGTGCTGGGATTACAGGCGTGAGCCACCGCACCTGACCTGTTCATCTCTTATACATTTCCAGGTGTTTCTCACCAGGGAACTGGAAAGGACTCTCCCCTGGACACAGCTAAGATGAGGGCTTCTCAATCCTGACTCTTCATTAGAATCACCTGGGCTGCTTTAAAAATCATGAATACCCGATCCCACCTGAGATCAACTCTGTGTGGCAGGGGTAGACACACCTGTATTGAAATGATTCTCAGATGCTTCTGCTGCGAGGGCAGGTGAGAGCCCCTGGACGAAAGCCAACCAGGCTGTGAAATGAAGAGAGTGAGTAACTCAGCTTTTGGCACCTGGAAAATGGAAATAGAAGAAAAAAAAAAGAAATAGAATCCATAAGCTTTATTTTCTATCCCTCAGGCCACCTAGCTGTTAATTATGTGAATCAGTGCCACTCAAAACCTATCTAAAACTATAACCCATGATAAGCCCTCAGTTTCCTTCAGTAGCCACTGTCTGTGTACCTGGCCACTGGCCCTCACATTGCCCACTGACATCGTGCCCACTCTTCTCAAGCCTTCTCCCCCAGACAACCTTATCTCTTAATTCACTAGGAAAATACAGGCCCCCAAATTCCCCACCTGTACACAATGCCATCTCTCTTCACCTACAGTCACCTCCTCTCCTCTAGGCTCAGGGGAAGAGAGGCTCCCTCACCTTTCTTCAAGGTCACTCCCTCCGAGAGTCCTCCAAGTCCATTTCCTGTCCCCTCACCTCTTCAGTGACTAGGCTACCTTCCCTCTGCTCTTCCTTTTCAGCCTCTCCCTATAAACTATGTCTTTCCTAGCACACAAAACATTCTATTCCGCTTTCTTAAATCAAAACAAAACAAAGCAATCCATCACAACCACAGGTCCTCCAAGTTCTCCTTTTCATTACAGCTAAGCTTCTTGGAAGAGGAATCGACATGATTTGCTAACACCTTCTTACTTCCCATTCACTGTCTTCAGTCTATTGTAATCTGACTTCTGGCGCCATCACTCCACTGAAATTACCCTTATCAAAGATACCAACTGGCTCTTTCTTGCTAATCCAGTGCTTCACAGTAGATAGCAGGGATCAGCACATTCCCCCAAGGACCTGGCTCTTGCCCGACCCTGCCTTGCAGCATCATCTCCTTACAAGCACTTGCGGTTGTGTTTTCTGCTCACATTACCCAAGATTCTCTCCAGATCCCCTAAGCCACGCCCTCTTTCCTCTCTGTGCCTTTGCTTGTGCTCTTCCCTCTGCCTGTAATGCTCCTTTCCATATTCTTCATTCCTGAATTACACACGTCTTGGCTCAGGTACCTCCCTGTTCTCTTTGGAGGTAAAGAGTTATTTCTAACTGAGATGGGAGAGGAAAAAAATGGCTTCCACCACTGGGCAGCACCATGGCCTCCCTGACGCTTCCTGCACAGCACCAATAGATGTCCCCCGGCTGTAGCCCCTCGGGAGGTTCGTGCTGCTTGGCATTCTACTAGAAAGGCTACGTTGGCTCCTCACTTAAGTGCGGATTCTCTATTAGATCTGGATGCTAGTAAAAGGATCATTTTCTAGGGACTCCTACCTGAAATGGAGTGAAATGTGAAAGTTCTATTTAATGCAAGTCCTTGTTTCCTATACTACCATATTTCTCACATTTGCCTGATTATGAAAATCACCTGGTGTTTTTATTGAAAATGCAGATCTCCACTCTGCTGCACTCCAGCCCGAGAGACAGAGTGTGACTCCATCTCAAAGAAAAAAAAAAAATGCAGATCTCTGGGCCCCACCCCTTCCTGGGGAATCAGAATCACCAGGGCAAGGTCTCATCCTTATGCATCACATGTGTTTTGAGATCTCATTATCTCCTGGGAGGAAGGTCTGTGAGTTATGGCTGGCAAAGCCAATTACCTGCCAATTACCTCTTGAAAGAGCAACACTGTGCTTGCTGAACTGGAGAAACTGGGGCAGTTGAGCAACATCTGAGATCAAGGCAAAACAAAATGCTTGGTAAACTTCCCCTCATGAATGAGTTCTTGGCTGGCACTCCTTATTTTTTCCAGGGTGGGATTTCTTCAAATGAAATATGCGCATTTTGCGCAAGGTACGTAGGGGAAGGGAGAGGGGAGTTTTGTGGGTGCTGGTAGCACTCTTCTATCTCACAGTGCTGCCATGCAATCCTGACACTGAGGTTCAAGTTTCAGGGCATCTGGTTGAGTGGGGTCATTAGCCCTCACAGAAAAGTTGAGCACAGGGCTCCATCGCCAAGTCACTGAAAGTTTATGATGTGAACTTGGATATTCCCCTCATGGCTTCATTATTGCTCAGGGACCCTAGTGACATCTTGATGAAAGGCAGGGTTTTAAGTATGTAGTTTCTCTTGCCCCTACCAAGTGAAACCATATGGTCCTCAGCCACCAGGGTTAAATGTGTTGGAGGATAAAGCAGGATTCATTTATCCAAGTTGGGGTCAAGAAATGGAAGCTGAGGGAAAGAAGGGCGATGGTAGCCTCTGTTTTTAGGGACATCTGCACACAATGAACTATCATTAAAGCACCAGACTCATCCTGATCAGTGCTTCTCCCAGAGGGACCCAGGCCACAAGGCTTCTTGTTTCTTACACCTAACCCGACTTGAAGGAACCCCCCTTTTTTTATTTTTTTATTTTAAAAAAAAAAAAAAAACAAAGTTTTGCCCCGTTGCTTAGGCTGGAGTATAAGTGGCACAACCATGGCTCACTACAGCCTTGAGCTCCTGGGCTCGAGTGATCCCCCTGCCTCAGCCTCCCAAGTAGCTGAGATTACAGGTGGGAGCCACTGCACCTGGGCTTGGGGCACATTTTATTTCCAACTTAAAACATTATATGTATATGTTACATATTAATAATACATAATACATATATTAATGCTATATGAACACCTTTATGGTTGCATTTTTACTCATATCTTTTTTTTTGAGACAGAGTCTCGCTCTGTCACACAGGCTGGAGTGCACTGGCATGATCTTGGCTGACTGCAATCTCCGCCTCCAGGGTTCAAGCAATTCTCCCTACTTCAGCCTCCAAAGTAACTGGGATTACAGGCATGTGCCACCACGCTCAGCTAATTTTTGTATTTTTAGTAGAGACGGGGGTTAGCCATGTTGGCCAGGTTGGTCTTGAACTCCTGACCTCAGGTGATCCTTCCGCCTCAGCCTCCCAAAGTGCTGGGATTACAGGTGTGAGCCGCCACGCCTGGCCCATATCTTTCTTAATTAACTAGGACAAATTCGTAGAAGTAGAATTCACATTTTATCTTTTTCCTTTGACTTTTTCCTTCAACGTTTAAATTTTCAGGGTACATGTGCAGGATAAAATGCACATTTTAAAATTTTGATATCTATTCCCACATTGCCACTTTCCTCCCCCAAAGGGATACCAATATACAATCCTATTGCTTACCTGTATATTAAACAACCTTTGTCAATTTTATAGATAAAACAATGTATTTCATATTTTACATTTATTTGATTTCTAATTAGATTGAAGATAGGTATCATACAGTTAGGCAAAATTTGTATTTCTTCTTTTCTAAATTATCCTGTCCTTTGCCATCTTATTATTGGGGTGTTTAGAATTTTTAGAATTAATCTGCAAGAGCTCTTAATCTGGAAGATTATGCTTTCTTAATCTGGAAGATTATGCTTTCTTTCTCTGTTATATGTTGAAATATTTTTCCAGTGCTCTATTTTAATTAATTTCATTGCATTTCTTGCCATCTAGAAATTTAATATTCTTATGTGATATTTACTAATTTTTTCCTTATAATTTCCTTATTTGGTGCCATGTTTAGAAAACCACTCCTCAACCTAAAGTATATAAATAATTTTCCTAATGTTTTCTTCCGGCACTTGATGGTTTATTTCACTTGCATCTTCAATTCATCTGGAATTAACTTGGGTAGAAGATGCAGGGTAAGGAGCCATCTTTAATTTTTTAAACGGTTAGCCAGTTACTCAGCTTCAAGGGGACCTATTATTACCTTGGATCAAAAAAGGTAAAATGAGATAATTTTAGTCTGCCTCCTCCAAGATGAAAAAGCCAAAGAGGAGTATGGGCTGGAAAAATCAAGAAAAGGAGGATGCTCATTCCAAAAACTGGAAGCTGAAGTTGCCAGAAGTGAATGGGTGCACATTAGACCTCCCACTCCTCTTTCTCCTTCAAAGTTAGAAAGGGGTATGGCAGCCTTCACTTGGCCGTGAGGCTTTACCAGGCAGTGAAGATACGGGCATTAGGAGACTCGATTCCTTTACTTACTTTGACACAAAGGTAGCATGATGCTACCTTAGACTTTAGATGATAATTCCTCTTCCCTTTTCTTCTCATGCCTTGATTGAAAATATATGTTAAATTTACTTACAAACTGCAAAGTGCTATTCAAATATAAAATATCATGAGTACCAATGAACACTTTTATTCAGAAGATATTCCCCATTGGTAATCCAGTCAAAATTCACATCACAACATGATTATTAATTAATCAGTCAAAACACATCCTCGTGGAGCAAAGGATTTCTTTGTATGGGTTGACACAATGGGCATAGTAGGCAATATTCCTTGTTTTTGTGAAAAGCAAGAACTAGCCATATTACAAATATCATATTGTCAAAATCTAGGACAAGATTTCCTTCCACTCTTTGGAGGGTGTCTAAGCTTGGGTTCCCTTGGAGCAGACTCTGAGCAGGGATTTGAGTGCAGGGAATTTATGTGGGAGGGGAAGGAAAGACCAGTAATAGGAGGAGGGGATGAGGGAGGGAGGCAGGGAAGGTAAGGCAGTGGAGGAAGAAATGTTCCCAAGCCGCATCCTGCTGTGGGTGCCTGGCATGTAACCCTGCTGGAGAAACTCCAGGATAGGGGGGAAAATGCAGGTTCCAAGGGGTGTGGGAACTAGCCCCAGACTCCTGTGAGCCATTGCTGGTGAATTGCACTTATGACGTTAATCCTCTGCACAGCTGATCTGGTGCACAGGTTAACAACGCTGGCTTCAGCAGCCAAATAAATGCTGGGGCTGGCACTTGGAAGGCAGGGTGGCAGGCCCTCAGGTGGTCCGGGTGAACTGGGTGCTGGCAGAATCTTCCACAGAGATTTCTCCGTTTTATTTCCCCCCTCTTAGAGCCAAGGTCTTGCTCTGTCCCCCAGGCTGGAGTACAGTGGTACAAATACAGCTCACTGCAGCCTCACACTCCTGGGTTCAAGCAGTCCTCCCACCTCCTGAGTAGCTAGGACTACAGGCGTGCACCACCACCCCTGGCTAATTTATTTTCTCTTATAGAGACAGGGTCTTGCTATGTTGCCCAGGCTGGTCTGAAACTCCTAACCTCAGGAGATCCTCCTACCTTGGCTTTCCAGAGTGCTGGGATTACAGGCATGAGCCACCACACCCAGTCCCAGAGGTTTCTCCTTAATTTGAGATACATCTTACTTATGTACATAGCAATGCTATAGAACGGGAACATTTACTTTCTCCATTGTTTCCTCAGAATGGCAAATCAGGAAAAGTGATAAACATATGTCACATGAAGAATAGAAACTTCTTTATTAGGTCTTTGGCTTTTTGATATTTGAATATCCAAATATTTAAATCTCCAAACATGCCTAGGAATAACTAAAGCCACAAGGAAATATTCAACTTTTGATACTTCCACCCCATGTTTTTACAGTGTTGTTTATAGTAGTTATATATGTATATATATTTTATATCAAATATATAGTAGTACTTATAGTAGTAACATTACTATTATAAACACTGTAAAAATAGTGAAAATATCAAAAGTTGAATATAGTTTATAGCAATATATATTACTATATATATTCACATTTATAGTAATATATCATATAAATATTTGATAGAGGGTCTTGCACTGTTGCCCAGGCTGGAGTGCAGTGGTGTGATCATAGCTCATTGCAGTCTTGAACTCATGGACTCAAGAGATCCTTCCACCTCAGCTTCCCAGGCAGCTGGGACTACAAGTGGGTGTCACCATTTCCAGCTAATCATTTTATTTTGGTAGAGATGGAGTCTTGCTATGTGGCCCAGGCTGGTCTTGAACTCCTGGCCTCAAGGAATCCTCTCACCTCAGCCTTCCAGAGTACTGGGATTACAGGTATGAGCCAGCATGCCCGGCCAATAGTAATAATATTAACAATGATATTCTCATAACATTTTCACATCTGCCATTTCATTTAACTCTCAAATAAGCCTTATGAAGTAAGGGAGGTCAAACTTCTAGGATATTTTAAACGCCCTGACAGAAAGCTTGCATGCTTCAACCGCTGCTGACATGACAGGCCCATGGGAATAAGGGGTGGCTCAGATTCAAGAGACTTGCAAGAGCAATAGCTCTTCTCTGAAGTGGGGCATGGGGGTGGTGCTTTCCTCTCACTGTTGGAAAGTGGGAAGCGAGAGCTTATAGGGAACTAAGGAACAGGAGAAAAGCCCCCCGGCAGCTGGGCTAGGCAGAAGCTGTCACAGTAGCAGCTGGTTTTTGGCCCAGGAAGTGCCCCTGATGTCCCAGGATGCATTTCATCCTCTAGCAGAAACCCTCGTCCCCCACTAAGGACACTGCGCTTCTGGGGAAAACATGGGTGTTTGGGATTTTATTCTCCCTTGACAGCACTGCAGTTGAATACTAGCCATGCTCAATCACCTGTTTTCCAGAATATAACCTTTATGTCGAAGGAAGCATACTTCCTGCAGGAATAGTAAATACCTTCCGAGATTTGCCTTTTGAATGGATGCCATGCCAGGCTGCAGCTCCGCCGCACAGCTCCATGCTACCTGGTTAGAAATGCATGCTCCCCGAGTGTGAAACGATTAAAGTTAGTGGTTAATAGGCAAAAGCCTTTTGAGCAAGTGATGATTTAATCAGTAAGTGTGTGCCGCTGTGTGACCTGTGTGCATTCGCAAGATTCAAGTGCTGCAGAAAGTTCCAGTCCCCTAACCTCTGAAACTCCCGATTCTCATTTTATCAAGGGCTCAGTGTAGAGTAAAATAAACCACACATTCAAAATGTATGGAGAAAGAAACGTTCTGGAAATGGAAAGGTACACTTTATATTCTGGGGTCATACAAGTCTTTATGAGCAAGGCAGAAAAGACATTTCGTCAATAGCATTCACCGTCTCAGGGCCCCATCCCTCTACTTTGGGAGAATTATGTTCCTTGCCCTGAGGATGAGTAACAGGATGAGTATCCCGTTTCATCTCTGCTTTCTACTCCCAGCCACGCAGACATTGTGCTGGAACTTCTATGCTGAAGAATTAAGCTATGTTGTTTGGCAAAAGGGGAAACTGAAAACAATAAATCCATCCCTTTCTACTACTGCTATTATATCACCCACGTTTTTTTAAAAAAAGTTTCTGCTTTGGATTTCTCTGTTGGGTAGGGTGGTGGGAGGGATGGGGTCTCGAGTTTTTTCCAAGTGAAATCCTGGATATCCTGCCTGAGAGAATCCTTGTGAAAGTTTCATTCACAATGAAAGCAAACTTCCAAGCTGGAGGAGGGTGAAGCCGGCTGGCTGGGCCGATCACTGAGGCTCAGGGCTGCGAAGGGAGCTCAGCACATTATTCCAACCCTTTCTGCGAGCATGGCCCGGGCTTGGCACTGGTTTGGTGTTCTCAAGTGTGACGCATTCTGCAAACCTGGCTGTGTCTGTGGCCCGGCTCCAGTTCTGCAGGGCTCATCAGCAGGCTGCGCCCTCTCCTAAGGTGGTTTGTAGGATCGCCCGTCAGAGCTAAACACCCACCAGCTGACCGCCGTTCCAGGTGATGGGATTTTGGCTCAGAGCAGCCTGGATCAGGGTGGACCTCTACAAGCTGGCTTGCACAAACGTAAGTGTCTGCGGCCCATCTTGAAGACCATCAGCAGGCTTTGGTGGGTTCATATTCAGTGGCATTAGGGATTAAGGCCAGCTTAAAATGACTCTGAGTGTAAACAGATACAGATATAAACTTTTGGGGGAACAATTTGGTAATAACTAATAACAATCGTTAAAATGTTTATATCCCTTGACCTGATAGTGTTCGTTCTAAGAATTTACCTTAAGAAAATAAATTTATATCCCATGATATCTTCATGTTAGTGTTGCTTGTAATTGCAAAAAAAGAAAAGAAAAGAAAACAAAAACCCACTTACTGAATAATTGGAGGGTGGTTAAATACATTACGGTAAATTCATCTGATGGAATAAAATGCTCTACAGTTAAAGACCTGGGAAACACAATAGACTTTTTAAAACCATATAAAAACAATGTATGTGGTATCGTCATGATTTTGTAAGAAAATACATGTGAAAAAAGACTAATAAACATATAACTACATACAAACAGATTTCGGAGTGGTGAGATTCTAAGTGACTTTTGTGCCTCTCTGCATATTCCAGTTTTTCCATAACGAACACACGTACCACTTATATTCAATAAAAAAAGGTTATTTAAAAATTTTTTCTACCCTCATGCTGACTTTAAGTCCTCATTCCAAAGGAAGAATGAGGCCTTTTGGGGGCTACCACTGACCTGCCCAAGTTGGAATTAGTAAAAAGAGAACTGGGGAACCGGAAGGGAGGAGTTAGAGCGGCTGACAGAGGCCGAGGTGTGACGTGTTTTCATTGCAGCAGTTTTGGGGGTCGGGGAGAGTAGAGAAAGGAGCTGAGTTCAGGTTCTCTGGGGAAGTGGGGCCACATCCCACCTTGGAGAAGGGAAGGTCAGCGAGTTCTGTCCAGGGCAGCTGTCCTCGGGCACAGGGATATTATGAGCATGGCAAAAACTCAATAACCGTATGTACTGAGGAGTGAGGGCAGCCAGCACCTGCAGGGATGCTGAAGAAGGCAGGCCCATACACACCCATGACTGCTTTACAGTTACTTGGTGTCCCTAAAGTGCCTGCTGCCCAGGGAGATGCACTGTTTCCAGTCCCCAGTCCACTGAATGAAGCTGGAACAATGGTGGACCCGTCATGGACTGGTCAGCGTCGTCTACCAGTGATCCTGCTGTCCCTACCAAGCCTCTCCTCACAAGGTCGGCCCAATCTGTGTGCCTATGAGCCAGGAAGAGGATACCAGTGACAATATTTATATGGCATTTGATAGTTTACAAATAATTCCCATTAAATTCAGTTGAGGAGCTCTAGACATTCTTTTCAGGAAACACATGTTTACCATCTGAGAATAGCCACACTGAGGGTGTTCTTTTTCCTCAGCTGTAATTTCACCTGTGACTCTCTCTGCTGCTTTCTGGTGGCTGGAACTGTATTCAGCAAGGACAGATAAGTGGCTGTTTTTCAAGCTTTTACAAAATGGGGGGAAAACCATTGGTATTAGTCAGTGAGGAATAAACTAGCTCTTTCTGTTTTTATTTTTCTGTTTTAGAGACAGGCTGGAATACAGTGGTGTGATACTAGTTCACTGCAGCCTCAACCTCCTGGGCTCAAGTGATCCTCCCATCTCAACCTCCAGAGTATCTGGGACTACAGGCACATGCCACCATGCCCAGCTAACTTTTTTTATTGTTTTGTAGAGACAGGGTCATGCTATGTTGCCCAGGCTGGTCTCGAACTCCTGGTCTCAAGCAATCCTCCTGCCTTGGCCTCCTAAAGTGCTAGGATTATAGTTATGAGCCACCGCCCCCAATCATTACCCCTTTCTAATGAATCTAGGAAGTGCTAACAAATAATCAGCACCAGTGAATAGCTCCTTAGATTCAGTCAGGTTAACACCGGGGACCCAGAAGAGAGAACCATTGGCTTAGTGTAGACCTGCCAAAGGCAGGTGTTAAAATGGATGGTCCTCTTGCAGACTTGGTTCCTGGCTGGTCATCACCTGGCGAATTTTTCATTTTAAAGTCAATCTTTCAAGAAAGCACATACTTAGAGTCATGTAATTTAACCTCCAACCCAACATGGCATCCCTAAGGACCACCACCCAGCCTCTGTTGAATACTCCTGTGATGGGGACCTCACTACCTCTCCAGGAGAACATTCAATTTCTGTATAGATGTGGTTAGAAAGCATGTCCACAAGACTGCAGTGTGGAGGTCAGAAGAGAACATTGGGTTGAAGGGGATGTGACTCAGTTTCAAAGGTGGAGAGTGTGTAGCTATAAGGATACCACATAGGACTACTATATCCAATTTTTTAGAATTACTTGTTATTTTTCTTCTGATGAACAAACACTATGTAGAGGATATGGAAATGCTTGCATAGTTTTCTCTGTTAGGGAAAGTGGTGCTGGGTAATGCTATTGGTTCAGTATATCGTTCATTATTTTGTAGATAAAACTAGAAGCGAGTCCTCCATCCCGTTGACTTTGGTTAGCTTGCCACACGAAGCTTCAGTGATGGTGCGTTACATCCATTTCAGCTTCCCTACTAGGTAGTTTGTGCCCTCAAGGAATTGATCATCATAATCTAGACTTGGTTGGTAGCAGGCTGGGGAAGGCTAGGGTTGGGAAGCCAATGGGCTTCATTAATTAATGGGTTCATGAGTTCAGTTTGTTTGTAAGTTACTATTTTATGAATATTATATGTCTCTGCAATTGGATTGCATATTCCTTACGGGCAGGAATTATTTCTTATCCCTCGCTGTGGTTGCAATACTGAGCACACACAAAACCTTCATCAGTATATGCTCCGTGATTATCTGTAGAAGACTATGTTGTAGGTAACACATTGACCTGGTGCTGAAGAATTAATTCAATTAACAATGACCATTAAGCCACTTGTGTTATGCTAATAAAACATCATAATTTAACGACTACACTGCATTTTTTAATTCCATAAATTATAACCCTTTAACATATATGAAAGTTTCATATTCTTAAAGTGCTTTAAAATATATTTAATTTTTTTAACAAGTGGAAAAGAATGTTCCTTAAAAGACATTTAATTTTTTAGTGGAAATTAATATTACCAAAAACATTCTGTGCATGTTTGAATAACAATGTTTTTATCTTCAAGAAATGGGATTTGTATATAAAATACACGTGGAGCACTGAATGCCAAAGTGATGGGTATCCATGGTCAGAATTCAAAATTAGGTTTGCTGTTAAACCTGTCTGGTTGGTGTCCTGAGTGAAGAATGATCTCGAGCTGGGGTGGGAGGTGCATTGGGTAATCAGTGCTTTTGAAGGTGAATTTCCTTGCTGTGAAACAGGCATGGGTTAGTGGTCAGGACAGCCATTCAGACTGACAGGCCCCTGGACTTCCAAGGCTTCAGTGACAGGGACAGGGATGTGGTTGACAAAAATATTCCTCAGACAGCCAAAGAATGATTTCCACACAGGGATCCTCAGTGTCGTCAAATTGGCTGAAAGAGAAAGTGTAGAGGCCTTTAGCAAATAATTCATACTGTCCAGGGACTGTTCCCTGGATTTTAAAAGACAGTTTTTTTGTTTTGTTTTGTTTTGTTTTCTAGACAGGGTCTTGCTCTGTTACCCGGGCTGGAGTACAGTCGTGTGATCACAGCTCACTGTAAACCTGGGATTCCTGGGCTCACACAATCCTCCCACCTCAGTCTGCCAAGCAGCTGGGACTAGAGGTGTGGGCCATCACCCTGGGCTAATTTTTAATGTTTTTGTAGAGATGGGGGTCTCACTATGTTGCCCAGGCTGGTCTTGAACTCCTGGCCTTAAGTGATCCTCTCGACTCAGCCTCCCAAAGCTCTGGGATTACAGGCGTGAGCCACCATGCCAGGCAAAAGATAGTGTTAGTGGAGAAAGCTAAAGTGACCTCACATCTCAGCCCACTCAGCCTCTCCACTTCAGGCAGGCATCTGACACTCCACCTGCTGTGATAAATCAGCAACAAGGCTACTCTTCAAGTTCTTCAGAGGAGAACCCACAGCCCAAATCAATAGCTCTAAACTGGTGCTTTTTATGGGTAATGAAAGACCTACACAATTAACAACCAGATTATAGCATATTTGGAGGGACAGAAAACAATGAAGAATGAAAAGGCTCTTCCCAGGCAACATTCCAGTCTTGAACTTGACTCCATTTCAGCCTGATTCTCCCAGTCTGGTCCCCAAAAGCTTAATAACTCACCAGTAAAACTAAATACCTGAAGAGGACAGAGATCAGTTTTTCAGACCCTTTCCTGACTCTTTGCTGGTGTCAGGCTTCTGGGTTAATGCAACCTCTTAAGAGAGGCTTATAAATTACAGGCTTGGGGCTCACACCTGTAATCCCAGCACTTTGGGAGGCCAAGGCCAGTGGATCACCTGAGGTCAGGAGTTTGAGACCAGCCTGGCCAACAAGATTTCCATCTCTACTAAAAATACAAAAATCAGCCAGGCATGGTGGCACGTGCCTGTAGTACCAGCTACTCGGGAGGCTGAGGCAGGAGAATTGCTTGAACTCGGGAGGCAGAGGTTGTGGTGAGCCGAGACTGTGCCACTGCACTTCAGCCTGGGCGACAGAATGAGACTCTATCTCAAAAAAAAAAAAAAAAAAAAAAACATACAAACAACAAAACAAAAAAAACAGGCTTGGGACAAGGGGAAACAGCAGTAATGGGGCCTGGGCTGACCTGACAAGTGCTCCTTTCCAGCAACTGCCTTTCCCCATGTGCCAGTGCAGAGGGCCTCACCATCTCCACTGTCCAGCCAAGAGCTGCCCTGCCACTAACTCATTAAGAAGCGAATGTTCAGAGCGGACACAGGGCAACATGTTATAGAAGTCAGGACAAGAGTTACCTGGAGCACCTCCAAGGTGTAGTGGCTCTTGAGTGCTGGCAGATGGGAAGGGGATCTGTCCAGCTGTGTAGCTACTGTCTGTGTCCAGTTCCAGGTGCAGGATATGTTGTTTTATGGTGACTGGGGAAAAGAGGTTGGTTAGGTCTGTCATCGGAGGTGAGCCCTGCTTAATGTCTACACTATTGACTTTGTTTTAATTCCTTCATACCGGACCTGTGGGAACGCCGTTTGCAGGGATTTGGTCAGTTTAGATATAAATTCAATTAACTTCCTCTAAACAGCAGGTAGTGCTTTCATGTACATGAATGAATTTTACCCTTAAAATGAATCTGTGAAGAAGAAATGATCATTGCCCACTTCCCAGATAAGAGAATGTGTCTCACTGAGGAGTCTGACAAGATGGCTTGGTTACCAAGAGTTGGGACTAAGCTCTGGTCTCCTGTGTCCAGAGGCCATGCTGATTTCATGTGATCTCAGCTACCTTCTATGAAGACACTGACTTCTGAAACCTGATGCCAAAGACAGTGCTTTTGACTCTCGATACAAAATTCCTCTCGTGTTAACGATCTCAGCTAATTGCAATGTAGCTATCTTTTACATTAGCCAAGAAAAGACCAATTTTTTTTTTTTACAAAAGGTATTTTAGCCAAAATGGGTTCATAGATCTCTAATATCCACAAGTAATGAATAAAATAAGACTCTTTCTGAGAGGAAGTGCTTGCTCTCCACTCATTGGTTTGTCTAAATAGTTTGTATTAATATTCAGTGGTTGTTGAAAAAAATAACCCAACAATGAGCCTTAGCAAAAACCAGATACTTACTGAACACTGACTGCATATCAGATACTAGGCTAAGAACTTTTCACACATTATCCCATTTAATTTCCACAACCTTAAGAGGCATACCCTATTTTTATTTCCATTTTACAGAAGAGGAAACCGTAGATAAAGAACAATTAAGCAACTTGCCCAAGGTCACACAAGGAAAGGGACGGAAGTAAGACTTTACCTCTGTTCTAACTTCAGAGCCAAAATCTAAATCACAATATTATACTATCTTGAAAACTAGCCTAGCTTATTAGTGTGTTGGGCTCCAAAAACAAACAAACAAACAACAACAACAACAATAAAACATCCGATAAGTTCTGGAGAATTGGAGGTGGCAACCATGAGTGACAGAAGCATGGCTGGGTTTGAGAATGGACACATTACTCTGTAGGCTAGTCCTGATCAGGCACTATGGATGGAGGGCTGAGGCTGCCTTTGGGAAGTTCAAGTCAGATGGAAAGGAGGCCTGTTTTAGTGCAGGAACAATCAGCTACTGGACAACATACCTGCCACCGAGTGCCACTGTCCATCACACAGGGACTGCTTTGGTGTGACTGAGGTTGAGGTCCCGCCTGCCCCACTGTCCATAGAGGCCGTGACCTGGAACACACATGCATTTTCCTGTTTCCTTCAGAAAGGCAGCTGGAGCTGACCTTCCCCTGCCATCTTCCCTCCCCAAACCTGGCCAACTGACAGCTTAAGTGCACGTTAGATATTGGCCCTCCTCTACTTTTGAAGCATGTGACCACATGGGGGTCCAAGGCTTCCAGAGATCTCTCTGCTGCATCCCTTCCAGGCAGGCAAACTGTAAACCAGGGTGGACCCTGGCCTGAAGTCATCACCAATGGCAATGATTCAAATTCTAATTCTAATTCTAATCCAAACCCCGCCCCCATCAGCTCAACTCAAAGGTTACTGATTGGAATCCTCCTTAGCAATTAATGCGTGACAGTGGCTCTGTGCAGGATATGTGAGATGTGGAAGGCAAAGCTACTGGGGGAGGTCTACAGCCTGCTGCAAGGGCCAGCCAACTGTAATAGTTCCATGCATGGATTATAGAGGGGTTCTCGTCCAAGACATTAAACAAGCAAAATGACTGAGTTTGCACTGAGCATGCATCGAGAGCCAGGCATGCAGTCTGTTTTGTGCAGAATCCCACAGTCCTGCTTTCTAGATCAAGGTCTCCTCCAGGATTTTCCAAGGGTTGGATCAAGGGGAATGAAATGAGAGGACTAAAATAAGTGTATTTATAAATAATTTACATTTAATTTGCATGTAGCTAGATGGGACAGCCTATTCACAGGCAATTTTTGAGCTAAACAATGTCACTACTATTATGAAGATCATCAGGTCTTGATCTGTTCTCCTGAGAATAATTCCCTCCCAGAGACTCTCAGTAGAGACTCTCTCCAGCCCCTCCTCTGAAAAGCCAGAATTGTCTCAACCACCTTACAAGTGGATAGTTACTTGCTTCTCTGGGCTACCAGACACCTACTCAGACTGAATTAAAGGCTACAATAGAAAGTGTTCTAGGAGTTTGGGGCATTTTATTTTCTTCTGGGATTCTTTTCCCCTCACATTCAGTAAACTGTGGAGGGACTGAGATGAAAGAAAATGGCATATTATATCAATCTTTCACTTGAGGCCTCAACTAAAGGTCTTCCTAGAAGAATTTGCTTTTAAAGAGACGTCTTTGAGCAGGAAAGAGATATAACTGAGAGTGGTGGAAAGTAAGATATTCACTCAGGCCTGTGAGTGATGGGACAGATGAGGTCGCAGAGATGAGGAAGAAATCCATAAGAATTGAGTATATGACAATTTCTATAATCTTGACAAAAGCCATAAGATATAAGAGTTATTATCTATATTTTACAGATAAGTCTGAAAGAGCTTAAGCAGCTTCCTTGGGGCCATATAACCAAGTGCTAGAGTTGCAATTCAGCCTGACTTGTTTGAGTTTTCCCAGTTTTAAAAATTAAGAACAGAAAACATGACGATAAAATTACTTGCTAAAGGGAAATGGTAAGTTAGCCCTGAAGGCAAGGCTCTTAAATACAAGATTGGATCTCATTTTCTACTACAAACCTGACCCACTGTGGTCTCCAGACATTGAAGCTGGTTGCCACAGACCCTCCCCACGGCATCAGACTGCTACGCACCTTTCCGGCCTCCAGGTAAACACCTAAGTGCTTCCCGGGCTGACTTCCGATGTGTATTAGGATCCCTGTGAGACTTCTTGGGCGGATGCTGAAAACAAGCTTAAATTCTGGCCCCAGCAACACAGAGTGAGCTTTCAGAAGAGAAAAAAAAGCAGAAGTTAAAGCATCACCATGAAAGAAAACAGGATACAGTTCTTAAGATGCAAAGACATAAACCCTATAGAACTGCTCCTTACCCAAGATGACATGACCTCCTTCTTCGGAGAAATAAATGCCTTTCTCCAAAGGACCACCCAAGCAAGAAGACACCCCGAAGCTTGAAGAAGGGGTATCCAAGGGTTTTGAATCCAGCTGAAAGTTCTTCAGGCATCCCACAAAGCTGTTTGTGGGGAGGCTCTGCAACCAAGCAGAAAAGAAAAGGCTCATTACCTACACCTCCAAGAAAGGCATGGGTAGCCAAGGCAAAGGGCACTGCAGCTTGTACGCAAAAGGCGGAAGGTAGGTAGGGATTCATTCTTCCTGCTTCCAAGTCAGGTTCTTCAAGCTCTGGTTCTAATGGCTGTTCTATTTGGCTCTCTGCCCACAGTACCAAAAAAACCCTGTATACCAGATGTTGGGTGGGTGGTCGAAGATTGCAGGTGCCACCAAACCAAGTGGTGTGTGTGCAGGAGGGTGGGGGAGTGCAGGTTGCCAGCTTGTGCTAGAATAAGAACAGGGAAAGTTGACCTGACCCTGGTCCTCACAGTCGGAGCAGCAACAAGGGAAATTTCCTCCTTACAGTTCACAGATTTCACCGTCTCTTTGCAGATACAAACCCCTTCTTAGAGTTCCATGAGGCAGTATGATAGCTTAATGCAGGGCAGCTGACAAAAATAAAGAGGCCACAATGTTCCCAAAATAATAAAATGCAAAAAAATCTTCCTACATTGTTGGGCTCAGTGCACCACCACCAAGTCACGAATGCTGCAGAGTTAAAATAAGACACAGCGTGCATCGTCAGTGGGCTTGCGTGGAGCCCCATGCCTGCCTAGAGCTGGCTGGAACAGGGGACTTGTCTCCTGGGGCCCAGGAACAGGCTGGAGGGGTTTTGTGCACTCCTATACTATACACCAGATATGTTCTGCGTGTGCACATTCCTGAGGAGAAGGACTGTAAATTTCATAAAATTCTCAAGAAAGTTTAAGATTCACTGAATAAAACTCCTGGACTCCCTTCTAGAATGAGTGCCTTTTGGACTCTGGAATCCTACAAGACAGATGTGGTAACAAAGATATGGTAACTTTAAGAGAAAATGGTGGCCGGGCGCAGTGGCTCACACCTGTCATCCCAGCACTTTGGGAGGCTGAGGCTAGGAGATCACCTGAGGTCAGGAGTTTGAGGCCAGCCTGGACAACATGTTGAAACCCTGTCTCTACTAAAAATACAAAAATTAGCCAGGCATGGTGGCAGGTTCCTGCAGTCCCAGCTATTAAGGAGGCTAAGGCAGAAGAATTGCTTGAACCCAGGAGGTGGAGGTTGCAGTGAGCAGAGATTGTGCTACTGCACTCCAGCCTGGGTGACAGAGCGAGACTATGTCTCAAAAAAAAAAAAAAAAAAAAAAAGAGAAAATAGTGATGTGATAGATGTACACGGTGTCAGCATCAACAGTAAACTACTGATTGGGCTCCCTATGAAACTTTTAGTTTCTTAAGATTTGTCATGCTACACAATGAAAAAGCTGTGTCCTAAAGCTAGGACTCCCCAGGATGGGCCAGAACCCAGCATTGATCCCTAAAGGCTGACTGCAGTGCTGGCGTTCAGAGGCAGACACTGATCGGATGTGGCCTGCTCCTGAAAAGGATATGTGGGAGGGCCCATGAGAAGGTTTATACCCTTAGGTTGAAAGAAGGCTGCAAAAAGAAACTTGGTTTGTAAAGAATATTGTAAATGGGATGCTACTAATTGCCCCAGATGTTACATGCTGGGTGTGATTAGGGTGGTTTGAAGAGAATTTATCCAAGGCCAAAGAATACGCAAATCCTGCCCCGTCCTGTGATTTCTCTGAGTTGAAAATAGGAACAGAGGTTGAGAAAAGCAAACATGAACAATGAGCATCCTCCTTAGCAATTAATATGTGGTGTATATTTTTTATATATATATATAATGTGTATTAAAAATAATGGATAATACGCAATGTATTTTATGATATATATATGTTACTGTATATAACAAAGCAAAGTAATACTCTATTGCCTGCTGGGGTACAGTACATATACTTTATTGTGTAACACTGGAGCTCTGGCCCAAACCCCAGTGCAAAACCCAAGTGGGCCAGGCTGAGCCCTGGTTGAGGCTAGGTCAACCTAAGCAGCTAGCATCCAAGCTGGTGGAAAAGATCTGCTTTTGTTATGCCCATTTCTAGGCCCAAATTTGAGCCTGGGGCTCTTCCCCCGCTCCCCACCCCACTGCAAGGAAACATCACACCAGAATGTGCTACCAGGTCTGGAGGAAAGGAGCAAAAATTGCATTAAGGTGGGGGACAGTCCCTAGGACCTGAGCTGTTGATAGGCTCATCTTACTTAACTTTGTGGGGAGGAAAAAAAAAAAGGCAAATCTGGGACAAGGAAGACAGGTGCCCAAGGCTGCCTCAAGTAACCCCGGTGCAATTAACACTGTGGCAGGGGGTAGGAGAGAGAAAGGGAGAGGGCACTCACAGAGCTCAGCCCAGGGGCTGTGACCCCATCAGAGTGCCCCATCAGAGCCTTGAACTTGACAAACCTAGAAAAGCACCCGTCCTCTCTGGGGACAGAGGGAGTCCCGACTTTCCCTTCATCCAGCATTCCAGAGTTGGGTTTTTGAGATAATTTTGTTATTTCAGACTTCAAATAACATTAAAACACATATTCTGTTATTAAGTTATTCCTTTTTCAATTCTCTTTCTAGCATTTGGACAAGGACAAGGAACAGCTTTTGGCTTTGTGCTAGTATGTCTTAAACACCCTCTTGATTATGTGTCAAGCACCTTTTTCTCCAAGCGAAGAGCACATAGGTCATACTACCTAGTTTGACATTAATAACATTGTTTGGTTTTCAAATGTTTGTTCCTCATGGTTACCTATTATTTATGGTAAAGAATATTGGGTTTCCATTTATGGGTGAGATAAAAAGATCCCATAGAAGCATATTTAAAATAAATAGTTTGATGGAGAGGAAACCCTTAAGCCAATCTTTTACCTTATGGCAAAGATGGTGAAAGTGGCACAAATTACTGTAATTTGAAACACATTATGTTAATCAAAAAATCTCTGTCTATAACCTAAAATCTACATTTTTGCATTCCCTGGAGCAGAAGCCAATAGATTCAGGTTTAGGAAGTGGTAGAGAAGCTCTATCTTTACCCCTTCAGGCTCTGCGTCTCAACCTCCATCTTAAAAATGAAGGCTTGGGGTTAAGAAATGGGCACCTACTCCATGTGGTTGTGAACATTAATTAGAACCTTAAAAATCATTTAAAGTATTTTGAGATTCTCATATGTTGAGTATTTTGAATATCTCATACAATCATGCCTATAAGGTGAATTGTTTTCGTCCATGGCTCTGAACGTAACTATTTACCTTTGGTTTCCCTGATGGAGGTGATCCCAGGTAAACCGGTCCTCTGAGGCTGACGGTGGAGTTTCCAGGCAAACTTCCCTCCCGGGCCCTCAGTCCATCCACAACCAAGCGCCCCTTTTCTCCATCATGGCCAAACACCACCTTCAGAGTAAGGAAGATACATGAGTTGTATTTTTACCTTTGACAATTGGTGTTGTATGTTATTAAATATTAGTGGCCAAATTAAAAAAAATAGCTTCAAAAGATGTGAGATTTTTTTTCTCCGATTATCACCATCACCATCACTTTGTAAGATTCTGTGAAATACTGAACAAACTGAGCTGAAAAGCGGAACTAAAACAAGGTTGTTCAGAAGTGAACTAATCAAAAGATATTATAGAATTGATCCGGAAACTCACACAAAATAGAAACAGTTAAAGGCACAGCCACAGGCAACCGCCTCCATGTAACAAAGGGGCAGGGACAGTTTATACAGTGCTGGGGACGAGGTGTGCTGGAGTTGTGGCACCCTGGGCAGGCCTCTTGGAGCAGGTGGAACGAGGGCACTTCTCTTCGAACAAGAGGAGGGTTTAAACTCTTTTATAAAATTTCTGATCCCTGGGGTCTGGTGTGGATTCTGCCATCTCACAGGGTGTGGTGAGACTATTCACTGAGGACACTTCCATTTCTTTTTTTTTTTTTTTTTTTTTGAGACAGAGTCTTGCTCTGCTGCCCAGGCTGGAGTGCAGTGGCACGATCTCAGCTCACTGCAACCTCCGCCTCCCGGGTTCACACCATTTTCCTGCCTCAGCCTCCCGAGTAGCTGAGACTACAGGCGCCCGCCACCTCGCCCGGCTAATTTTTTGTATTTTTAGTAGAGACGGGGTTTCACTGTGTTAGCTAGGATGGTCTTGATCACCTGACCTCGTGATCTGCCTGCCTCGGCCTCCCAAAGTGACACTTCCATTTCTATGCCAAGCTGTGACCTTTGGCCTCTACTGCCTGCTGACACCTGGGCTTGAAGGTCTGACATGCCTCTCAACCCTGAGATGTTCACGACAGAAATCCTCATTCTCCCCCAGCTCTGAACTGCTCTCCTCCTGGCCACATCTGCCTCTTCTCCATCTTCATCTCAGTAAAGGCCCACTAATGACTCAATTGCTGGCCCCAAATCACAGGATGCTGGACCCTCTCTTCCTCTTACCCTCTACATGTGATCCATCAGCAAGGCCGCATGGTTCTACCTTCAGCCTGCGTCCCGGCAGTCACTTGTCCCCACTGCCCCACAGCCTCTGCAAGCAAAGGCAATGACAGCCATGTGGGCTCCCTGCTGCTACTCTCCACCCCTGGCAGTCTCTTCAGCTAAATAATTAAACAATATATGAATCTGTACATGTAAGAGTTGTTTGTTTTTTGTTTTGTTTTGTTTTTTGAGAGTCTCGCTCTGTCACCCAGGCTGGAGTGCAGTGGTGTGATCTCGGCTCACTGCAACCTCCACCTCCTGGATTCAAGTGATTATCCTGCCTCAGCCTCCTGAGTAGCTGGGATTACAGGCACGTGCCACCATGCCCAGCTAATGTTTGTATTTTTAGTAGAGATGGGGTTTCACCATGTTGGTCAGGCTGGTCTCGAACTCCTGACCTTGTGATCAGCCCGCCTCGGCCTCCCAAAGTGCTGTGATTACAGGCATAAGCCACCACTCCTGGCCAAGAGTTTTAAGACTCTTTAAAAGCTTTACAGACACTTTCAAATAAAGTCCAAAGCCGGAGCTTGGCCTTCAAAGCTTAAATGATCTGGGCTCTGTCTTCCTCTCTAATTCCATTTCTTATCACTTTGTGTTTTGTTCATTCAGCTAATTCCCACCTCCAGGTCCTTGTTATTTGCTCTTCCCTCTGCCTGGAAGCCCCTCCCCATAACTTCATGTGACTACCACCTGCTGTACCAGGGCTTTCTCTACTGCCTTATCTAAAATAGTCTCCGTGCTCTGTCATTTTCTTACTTCGTGCTAGTGTTTTCTCAAAGCACTTGCCAATCTCTGATATTACACTGAGGAGTGTTTGCTTCTGTGTTCCAGGAAGGCAGGTGAATGGCTAAGGGAATACAACTTGTCAAGTCACGTACATTTTCTGAAGTCCAGTGGCCTCATTAGAGAAAGAAATAGGTCCCTTCTTGCCTTAAATGGTATTTCTTTAAATCTGGAATGGTTTTAAGCAAGAGCTAAGATGCTAGCATCATTCCAGGTCCAGAGAGGGGCCTGGAGGCCTGGAGGCCTGGAAATTGGTCATAAGGGGGAGAAATGGTCCAGGAGGCAGGAGTGAGAGTAGGCAAGGGGCATGAGGCAGACTGGGGAGGGCTGGAGGGAGTGGAAGAAGCATCAGTAAAGCCCATCTTGACTTTACTGTCTAGGATGACAGCCATGCAACATGTGTGCCGCGGCCTCCAGTACTGAGATGCTGGGCACGCAGCACCTGCAAGCACACAAGCTCTGCCACTCCATGCCTTCATGTCTGGGAAAGATGCTGGGACTCCTATTTTCAGCAACTCCAACAATGCATTCTACACCAACTGGAGGTACTGACGCAGCCCCAGCTCTTACCGTGTGCCACTTCCCATCATTGCATTTCTCCTTGCTTTTGATCCTCAATTTTTTCCCATCTGTCCCCAGTGCAAAGACCAGACGTCCTTTTGAAAGATAAAGAGCCATAAAGGAGTTCTTAGTGCCCGTGTGAAACACCAGTCCTCTGGAGGATGTTGTCTGCACGTCCACAGCAAACTGTGACCTGTGGGGAACACCGGCAATGAAGGGAAATAGAGGTGTTCAGTGTTCCTTCGAATCTCAGAGCTGAGACAAAGGGTGGGGAGCAAACACCCAACCTCCATTTTTCAAATAGATAAGCTAAGGTAGGTACTGATTAAATGACCTGTTTCTCTCGGAACTTTAAAAAGCTATTCTATTCCAGCTGCTAACAGTTTTGTTGTATAACTTCCTTACGACGTTGGGGAATAACATGGAACTTTTGTGGCAAACTTAGCTAGTGGTGTAAGTCCCAGCACGTGGCAAGAAGAAACATATCTGAATGTTTTATTAAAGTCTACATTTCTAAAAGTTATGGTAAAATACACTAACCTACAATGTGCCATCTTAACCATTTTTAAGTGTACAGTTCAGTACTGTTAAGTACATTCAGATTGTTGTACAATCAATCTGGAAAACTCTTTTCATCTTGCAAAACTGAAACTTGTACCCATGAAACAAGAGGTCCCTAGTCTCGCTTCCCCACAGCCCCGACAACCAACCACCACTCTACTTTCTCTCTCAATGAATTCGACTACTCGAGATACCTCATGTAAGTAGAATTGTACGGGACTTGTCCTTTTGTGACTGGCTTATTCCACTGGGAAGCCTGTACTTTTCAAACCCAATGAATATGCATTCTGTTTTGTGTGTATTCATGGAGAGGGAAGTCGTGGAGAAGTAGGAGACAACTTGAATAACAAAGATGTGATTTAAGCATCAAAAAAGCATTTCCTTTCTGTTAGACAGATTTAACACAAAGATGAAGAAACACAGACCCACCTTCTCCCACCCACCTCTACATTTCTCAGACCCTAATACCCTCCCTATGAAGGAAGAAGAATGAGGCAAATATCATGCGGTAAAAGTAGAGTGTGCCAGGCACAGTGGCTCACGCCTGTAATCTCAGCACTTTGGGAAAATCTCAGCACTTTGGGAGGCCAAGGTGGGCGGATCACCTGAGGTCAGGGATTCAAGACCAGCCTGGCCAACATGGGGAAACCCTGACTCTACTAAAAATATAAAAATTAGCCAGGCGTGGTGGTGGGCACCTGTAATCCCAGCTACTTGGGAAGCTGAGGCAGGAGAATCGCTTGAACCCAGGAGGTAGAGGTTGTAGTGAATCGAGATCATGCCACTGCATTCCAGCCTGGGTGACACAGCGACTCTGTCTCAAAAAAAAAAAAAAAAAAAAGCAGAGTGCAAGTTGTTAGTATTCATTTACATGATGGTTACATGTTCTATGCACATCCAGCTAAGCGAGCTTTACTTTTTATGAAAACTCACACTCATCCATCCACCCACTCATCAAACAAGTACTTAATGAGTGTGAGGGATGCATAAGGTGCAGTGCTGGGCAGTAGGAATGCAACGATGGACATTTCATTCCTTGAGTGGTTTATGGTGCAGGGGTGCCCTGAGAGGGATGCATAAAGGTGTGCGTGAAAGGGTCGTGGGAGATGCAGATGTCAATAGGCTGTCTTCAGCCATTCCTGTGGCTAATGTCTAAGCAGACACCAGACAGGAGGCAGGAACTGCATTCATCCCACTCACAGTGGCATCCCCAGTGCCTATGATGCAGTAGGCACTCAATAAATAGTTACTGAATTGAATTAAATGGTAAATGGAAAATTTGGAGGCAGAAAGCAGAAGTGGAAGAAACAAATTATACTGTTAATTCTCTTTGCTTTTTAATTCGGTGAGGCTAAGATACACATTTATTCTTCAGATTAGCAAGTTTCCTTGAGGGCAATGTTCTTCAAAATGAAAGAGAAATCTATATTTGTTAAATTAAGCCAACCAGATGGTAACACTGCTCAATATTTCTCCTGGTGTGTCTGTGTGTTAGTGCGGAGGTTTGGAGAACGAGGGGTAGCCAAGTTAAGGAGGATATTAGAACGTGCTGCAGAATAGAATGTACTTTCCATATGTGGGCCTGGTGATCAGACTTGACATTTGCTTTCCAGAACTGTTTCCTAAAGCAACTTTCTTTCATAAAAGACTAACTGACTAACACCCAAAAAAAGGCAGCAGTGGATTTAGATCCCAGTACATGACACTGTAGCTATGACTCTTCATTGCTGGAGGATGGGAGGGTAGGGCAGAGAGCTAAAGAGCATTGTTATACATTCACCAAAGGGGTAAAGCAATGGCACCAGTTCTAAAGGACTGTCAGAACACTGCCAGAATGTAAATCAGAATGAGAACAACAGAATCCTCCGACTCTTTCAACTTTCTGAAAATAACTGATTGCTACAACATTTGGGGCTAAAATATAGGTTGAAAATTATATTTACTGATTGACTTTAAAAAATTTTTACCTTTTAAAATGTTACTTTTTCATTAATGATGTACGGTTTAATGTTGGACGGGAAGGCACAGGGGTTGAATCATCAGAAGTTGGTAACTCACTGCACCGAATGTGTTGAGAGAGAAGCTGCCAGGGAGGGGAGGGCCAAGCTGATGGGGAGGCCACAAGGGGGAGGCCAGAGGCGGGAGGCTGGGGAAACGGGAGTCCAGGCAGTTTCTTGAAAGAGGGAGGTCATTGTCATTAAGGTCAACTTGACCAAGAAAGCGGGGATGGGAAGTGGGGCCTCCCCACCAAGAAACAGCTAGGGGAGGGGACAACTGGAGGGACAATCTCCTCTCCTTCTGCCTTAGCTTCTACTAGCACAGTTTTGGAAAATGAGGGACCCCAAGACTTTCCATGGGGCAGCTGGAGACGTGGAGCTGTCCACACAGGCTTTCTCCTTCAGGGCTCGGCATTCAGTCTCTCTCGGCCTTAGCCGCTCTCTGCCTGTGACGCATGCTCACAGTTTACTGAGTGGGCTTCAAGGGCCAGCCTCCTTATAAGCTATGACCTCTCCTCCCTGCAAGAAAAGCATCCTCGAGCTCATTTAACTAACAGGAAAATTGAGGTCCAGAGAGAGGTAGCAATTTGCTAACATGCAAGACAGGCATAGAGGGACAGCTTAGGCTTAGAGAAGTTAAACAGCCTGTGGCAGCCATGAAGTCGTGCTCCAAGAGAAGCTGCTGCAGGGAGCACAGGGGGGCTGCCATGCCCTAGGTCTTCAGTGACACTCGGGGGTATTAGAGCCAGGCCATTTATGGTCAACAATGAGCTCTTCTCAGAGATAATCTCTGCTTGGGGGACTGCAGGCACCTGGCTGAGACTGTTACAGCTGGACTGCGGCCTGAGGCCCTTCCTACCTGGCTCTGTCCTCCCTGTGCCCTCCCTTCACAGTGTCTGCAGGCCCACAGCCATCTGCGGGCTCTGCCTGCCCCCGTCCCTGTGCCCTTCTGGTCATCTTTCACAGGCTTCCCCACAATGAACCTCTTGCCCATCTAATCCCATCTTAGTGTCTGCGTCTCAGAGGAGCTGCCCTGGCACGTGGCCTGGAGTCACACAGCCAGTAAGTGTGAAGCAGGACTGAAAGCCAGATGCTAGAGCCAGGTCCTTTTAATCCCCGGGCAATTCTGTCTCTGGGAAAGCCATGAAGAACAGGTCAGTACCTTTCTATCTATGTCTCCTTCAAATCACCTGAAAATGACAAACCTTGTTTTTCTAATTTTTTCTGACATAATTAATATTTCTGCTCATTCCCTCCTCCCCAGAAGAGATGCAACTTGTTAGCACAAAAAGGCCAAATGTATTCTCTAAAAATGATCTATCTGGCACTGCATCTACCTAAAAAGAATTTTACTTTCACTACAGAATACAAGAAAAGAAAGGTGATTTATCATGGAAATAAACAGCAGCTTTAGAAAAAGAAAGTGTCATTCTTATTTTTAGAACACCATCAATTCTAAACCAGAGCTGAGCTGACTGCTTCAGCCTCTGAGCAGTATGCTGTCGTCACGTTTGCCTCCAGCTGTTGGGAAAGCACATGGCAGGCACTCATGCCCCCTGTCCTGTGCAGGCCAGCACCTCTTTGCACAAAAACGGTAGTGCCACCTTCATTAGAGACAGCTGCATGGTGTCATGGCAGTCAGACTTCCCTGCAGTGGAATCGCAGAGTCAGGTTCTGAGTTGGTGCTGGGGCAGGAAAGCTAAATAATACCTGGGTTTCAGCAGCTCCTGAGGAAGCTTGAATAGCAAGTGGCTGGTGGGAATGTCCCCAAACTGGAGGGCTCCATGATTGGCCTGGGTCCTGGGAAGTGGTGAACAGGCATCTTGCCACACCTTCATGCTCCTTGGGGAGGCCACTGGTGTGTCCTGCAACAGCTGCATGGGAAAAGAGCAACACAATGATCAGGGGAAAGAGTGAAGACTGCTTATCTTGCTAAGTACATTGCTTAATTTTCACCCTTGATCCTAAGCGAGGAATTCAGTAGGGCAATAGAAGGCCTGGGAAATGGTACCATGGGGATGGGAAGTGTCCACTGAGAGCCCTTCCTGTGGGTCACTGACTGGCATGGAGTGGGCAGAACGGAGATCTCCTTCTTTATTTAGCTCTTTAACTTTCCTGAAGCCAGATCCTCGCAATCCCCATCAGTGCCCTAGTGTGGCTTTGATTTGAGAGCATTTTGCCACCAGGAAGGTGTAAGACAGGGCTAGGAGGCAGCGGGCTCATTCTTTTGGGGTAAACAAAGTTTAGGAGAGTCTAAATACCCCCCTTTTCTCTCCCTCCTTCTTTGGGGAGCATGCATGTTATTCTCATCTTACACAAGTCTGGGTTCTTCTCTGACAGCTGCTGCACCTGGGACCAGTGGCTGCCTGGTGCCCCTTTCCACCACTGGGCATCGGAAGAACCGCAGTGCTGCTTGAGGGATCCAGCATTTGGCCACCAGCACTGAGACACCCACAGCCCGCCAGGGAAACATGGAGCTGCAAACCTGCGGCCATCTCCCCTAACAACCATTCACTTGGGCAGCAGGGCAGGTGAAAGGACCAAGATAGCAGGAGAGAGAGAGAAGGGAGGAGACCACATCCTGTCCCCACTTTCATCAGAGTGACTCATGCAGAGAAGTCTGAACTTTTGAATGGGACTGAGTTTTACTGCAGGAAAACAACCATAATAAATGTTAAATGTGACTAGGAAAATTGTTGGAAGTAACTGAGATTCCCCAGCCCTGCCCCTCTTTTCTCCACCGCAGAGCTCAGGTTCTGAACCGCCCATGCGCTTTTCACAAGCATTCAGAGCTCAGTGGGGATCTCCATCAGTCAAAGCAAAGGGTGGGGATTCACCGTACTAGGGATTGGTTCAGAAATGAACATGTGACCCCTCCCTCCTGGCCAATGAGACCTGAGAGGAAGTTGAAGGAGGGGCTTCTGATAAAGAATTCCATATTAGCACAAAGAGAAGCCCAGGCAGACTTGGTGCTTCTTGTGCTGGACAGTGTGGTGTGGATGCGATTCCCAGAAGCATGCAGGGTGGAGCCAAGAGAACCAAGAGGAAGCAGAGCCAGCTCCTGATGGGCCAGGCCTCAAGCCTCACCTACCCCTGCCTGGCTAACTGTGTGAGATTATTCTTATTGTTTAAGTCATTAACTTTGCAGTGAGTTTTCTGAATCATCAGCTAAAGGCTTCCCAAAAGATTCACATTCCTTCAGGGGCGGGTTTTCTTCCCTGACCCATTTCCTGGATACAGTGCTCAGAATGCAAACTTGAAATCAGTTATTTAAAATGATGCTTGCACATTGCTGAATGGAGACGTTCTACCGTACCCAACAGAAACTTAAGTGAGTTATTTATATCAGCCAAACCTTGATCCTACTGAGATTAAAACCCAGCCTGGGCTTCTGCCTGGGACTCACACCAGTGGGCCTTGCTCCGTCTCTGGGAGTCTTCTCTGTGTGTCAGCAGCATGAGCATCAAGATGAACAGTTTTGAGAGATAGCCTTTGTCACCAAGTGTCCCTTAATTCTCTTAATGGCATCATCATACTTTAAGGCATCCAGGCTCAAAATCTTGGTCCTCATGGACACCCACCTCCCTGGCCTCTTTCATGCATTTTCTCATGTCCTACTCTTCTTCTGTGTGACGTATTTTGTTTCCACTCCTTCCTTTTCATTTCTAGTGCCTATGCCCTGAAAGTCAGCCCTGACTTTCTCTTTTTTTTTTTTTTTTTTTTTGCTTTTGAGATGGAGTCTCACTCTGTTGCCCAGGCTGGAGTGTAGTGGTGTGATCTCAGCTCACTGCAACCTCCACCTCCCGGGTTCAAGTGATTCTCCTGCCTCAGCCTCCCCATTGGCTGGGATTACAGATGCCTGCCACCAAGCCTGGCTAATTTTTGTATTTTAAGTAGAGATGGGGTTTCACCATGTTGGCCAGGCTGGTCTTGAACTCCTGACCTCAGGTGATCTGCCTGCCTCGGCCTCCCAAAGTGCCGGGATTACAGGTGTGACCCACTGTGCCCAGCCAGCCCTGACTCATGCCTGGACGATTGCAGTAGCTTGCCAATCTGACTCCATGGCTCTAGAACTTTCCTACACCAAACCATCCCACCGGCTGCAGCCAGCTTAGTAATCTTTAATCTTTTCAACTGCTTACAGGACTCCTTTCAATAATGTTACACTGACTATAGCAAAATGCCCAACTGATGTAGGTCATATGATGCTTGCCTGATCTGGCTCCAGGGTGTGATTCCAGTTTACCTCTCTCTAGTCTCCTTTCTCCATCCAATTTCCCACTGTTCACCAGGCTCTCTGGGCCTGTAGAGGCCACATGATGTGGTCTGAAGAGCACATTCTTTGTGCTTAAGTTTGAATCTTGTGCTCTTCTTGTGCTTCTGGGAATTACATCCTCACTACACTGTCCAGCACAAAAAGCATGGATTCTACCCAGGTTTCTCTTTGTGCTAATATGGAATTCTTTATCAGAAGCCCCACCCTCAACTTCCTCTCAGGGCTTATTGTCCAGGAGGGAGGGGCCACATGTCCATTTCTGAGCCAGCCCCTAGGAAGGTGAATCCCCCCCCTTCGCTTTGACTGATGGAGATCCCCACGGAGCTCTGAGCGCCTGGGAGAAGAGCACGTTCTTTGTGCCTAAGAGTCTTAAGTTTGAATTCTGACTCTACCATGTACTGACAGGGTGCTTTTTGGCAACTTTTTTTTTTTAACCTCTTAAACACTACATTTCCTGGCCTGTAAGGTTGGTATTTTATTCTGCTCTCAGAGGAGTGTGTTGAGAAGGGAGAAAGAGAGTGTGAAGTCAGTCTGGTGAGGATGCATGCAGCACGTCTTGCACCCGTGAGTCCCAGCCACATCCTGCCTCCGGCTTTGGGCTTCCGCTCGGGCGGCAACAATATTCACTCAGCTAAATTCAACCCACACTCCAGCCCCAGCTCCTGGGTCACCTCCTCCAGAAGAAGCCTCCTGATTCCCATGGCAGGAAAATTCCTGCCGCACCACTCCTGCAGCATCGTATCCTTTCATGTAGGTTTTCATTAGTGTGCATAGTAATAATTAGCATTTAATGCATACTTACTATGTGCCAGGCACTTTTCTAAGTGTTTTGTGTTTATTACTTCATTTAATCCTCACATCAACATCATGAGGTATTACCATTATGTATCTTCATTTACATTGGAGCAAATAGACCCAGAGAGAGGTTTAATAATTGTGCAAGATCACATACCTGATAAATGGTAAAGCCGGATGCAAACCCAGGAAGTCTGGCCCCAGAGTCCAGTACTTAACCACTAAGCTGTGCTGTATTCTCTCTGCTACTGGGCAGAGACTAATGTCCTATTTCATCTAAACCGGGGGCTTACACAAAACAGGCGGAAATGAAATAGTGTATTCGCCAATGTTTTCCACATCAATAGCCCCAGTCCCACCCCATCTGCTGAAGCCCATGCAGAGACTCCTGACAGTCTCCCACCAGATTTCTGCACCTGGGTGTCCTGCAGGTTCCTGTCACTCAATACACCACAAACTCCATTCATTCTCTTTTCCTCCAAATATCTGTCCTTCTCCGTCTCCATGGAGAGGACATCTCCATCCATCCAATAACCCAGACCGGGTGCCTCAGAATTATTTTAACTCCTGCCTCTCCCTTGTCTTCCCAATTCGATTATTGTCTGAGTCATGTGTATTCTATCTTGTAAATAGATTTGAATCCATTTGCTCTCTCCAGTTCACCATCACTGGGCTAATTTAGTCTCTCAATAACTTTCAGCCTTACAATGAAAAAATGAATATATGACTTCATTTCTGATGGGGCAATGCTAAAGATATTCCCATAATGGGAAAATGACAGCCCTTCTGGATTTATGAAGTATATTTCTTCTTAATAGCATAAAACATGTATTTTATTAGGTATTATCTGTTCATGCCCTCCCAAATCATTGTGCAGTGGGGAAATACTGGTAGAGAAGCAGCATGTGGTTGACATTAAGTGGAAAGTGTGTTGAACAGGAGCACATAGCTCTCAAGAGGCCACGGGCTCCTGGGTTGGAACGCCAATTCCACCTTCCACCTGCGGGAGCTTGGGCAGAATTGCTTACCTTTCTATACTGCAGCATAAGGTTAATGAAGGATTTGGTAAGAAAATCCCCTTCGAGTGCATAGTGCAGTGCCTGGCAGATCCAAGGTGCCCACTGTTATCCATTAACCATATTAATTGTAACCTCAAGCCTGGGAAAGTTACATTGTTGACCTTCAGCAGAGCAAGGTGCTCCTTAAGCCCTGATCCTGTGTTCAATTCATCACAGTGTTCTGCTCCTCCAAATAAGGAGTTTCATTTCCTCTCAATCCCTCTCAGTGCTGTACTTCAGAATCACCTGGGGAGCTTCACAAACTACCAATACGCCCACTCCACGAGCATCTGACTTAATTGGGTCGGATGCAGCCTAAGCATTGGGTGTTAAAGCTCCAGGTGTTTCTAGTCTGCAGTCAAGGGTATGCCACATTGGTTTTGACAAGACCCAGATGTATGGGTGTATCTTGTCATAGGAGTTGCATCAGAGTAGAGGGGAAGTCTGTGGGCAGGAAGAGGAGCACGGCCCTTATATTCTATAGAAAAACACAGGACCTGCTGGGGACACAGCAGAAATGTTAAAACAGCAAGACATCAGCTATAGAAATTAAGAAACCTAAGTCATGGTTTTGTTCGGTGAGTGCAAAACTTGCCAACTTCTCATCAAGATGCAAAATAAAAGCTAAAAAGAAAACCACTTTGACATTTTGGTGTGATTCAACTGTTGATAACCCATCAATTCCACTTCATGGATTGGTGATCTATCACCCCCTTCCCCAGTCTCTCCCACAGGGCAGGCTCAGGGGAATCCTCCAGGGAGGAGTGAAACCCAGGGTTAGGTTTGGACACTTACCTGATTGATACGGAAAGTCTTGGCCTTGTTAAACCTGGTAGAACCCTGAAGCAACATTAGAAAAGGTGGTTTGTTTAAACTGCAGCCTCCCAGGGACACATCTCTCTTGAGGGAGTTATTGGCCAAATCTAGGACTTCGGGACTCAGTGATAACCTGGAAAAAGGGCAGAAATGAAAGATGCTGCCAAACTTGGACATGTCGAGGAAGACCCGCTGGTCGAGAGAGCTCATTTCAAAAACTACATGTTTTGGGCATGAAGAGGGGTTGGTTAATGGGTACAAAAATGCAGTTAGATAGAAGGAATATGATCTAGTGTTTGGTAGCACAATAGGGTGACTCAAGTTAACGATGATTTATTGTCTAATTTAAAATAGCTAGAGGAGAAGATCTGGAATGTTCCCAACACAAAGAGCATGACGAATGCTTGAAATGAAGCACATTCCAGTTACCCAGATTTGATCATTACACATTGTAGGCCTGTATCAAAATATCACATATATCCCACAAATATGTATTAATACAACGGTTATGTAGCAATACTTTTTTTAAAATTACACATTCTTATGGTCATGGTTCCTAGGGAAACTTTCCTCTCCTACTTTAATATCACCTCCAGAAGCCAGCGAGGAGCCCAAGAAACTTTTATTGACTCGGGATTGTGGCAGGATTGTGGGAGGGCTGAGATACTATAGTTCTTCTTTGAAATGGGTGTCACATGGAAATACAAAAGTAAAATATGCACAGAGGGGGAAGATGGGCTCTGGATGATACTGAATGATGGTAAATATAAGGAAACTTCAGAGGTGAGTTTATGGAAGGATTTGTCCGACTATGAGGAGGAAAGTCTTGGACAAATGTGCTTTATCTCACAATTCTTGTCCAAGCCTTATCATGGCAGTAAGCTGTTGCTGACAACCCCTGTGCCTTCCCCATCCCTCCCATTTCCTGCTCCAGTCCCTGAATTAGATGTTCAAGGAAGATGTTTCATCAACCAGGAGGAGAATGAGAACTCTAAGCCTCACCCTGGCCAAGGAGGATGGAGCCCTGATGGGTGGGAGGCTCCCTGTCATGGTAGCCTGAGAATTCCAGCCTGAGGTTCGTAGCCAGAACCAGGCCCTCTCCTTACCCTGGAGAAGATTTTGCCTCTTATCTAAAAACAATCATTTTGCATCAAAAGAAAATATGTAAACACATGCATGCAAGCCCCAAGCGCTACTCTCTCTCTATTCAATATCACGTTCAACATTGTGGTGATTTGGCTTCCTAGCACAGCACTGGTCCATGCAATTCCTTGGCCCTGAAAACCATGGAGAGCTGATTAAATCTAATTGCACAATCTTGATTATAATGCAATAAAATTTCAGTGAATACTTTTCAGGGCCATAATCTGAAGTTAATTTTAATGAGGCCTTTCCCAAGGTTACATGCCAAAGCTGCTCCTCCAAAGGGAGGCCGGGCCCAGGGGTTTTTTGTGGATTTGTTTTTTAATGGATGTATCTGGCCAAAGATGGCATTTTGAAAGACTGTGGCATGTGGGCCTCATGCAGCACACGTTGACAAAGCTGACTTTGTTAACTGGAGCAAAGAGATACCCTTCCCATGGGCAGGCCATTCTCATCAGTTACCCACAAAGACAGGATCACCTACCTCTGGACAAAAACATTGCTGATACAACCCTCAAAATTGCTCCCACCCAGACGCAGAGACTGCTGGGAACTTGAAATGCGATTTAGCCTTTGGTTATTTCTCAGAGGCTGGTCATCGATGAGAAGCCGTAGTCTGAAAGGGAAGAAAAGCAAATCAAGGGTGAGAACTGCTGGATAACAGGGCCCTTGCCATGTGGCCAACTCACTCTCTATGACTCAGACTCAATATTTGTTATCAAAAATAACTAGCGAAACTAGACTTTATTTTTAAAGACCATTACAATTTTTTTCATGTATTTTGCACATAACATTTTTATTAAAATGGGTGTATCTTGCCAAAGATGACATTTTGAAAGACTGTGGTATGAGAGCCTCATGTACAGAAAGTGCGCAGACTATATGTGTTCAGCTCAACGAATTTTTGCAACAGAAATACACCAACATTACCAGCACCCAGATAAAGAAACAAAACAGAGTAGCACCCCAGGAACCCTGTTGTGCATTCCCTTTAACTCTGTAGCCTCCCTCCCTCTATCCTGAATTCTGATGGAATGGATTAGTTCTTGCCTGTTTTTGAACTTTGTATAAAGGAAATTATATGAGATGAACTTTTATGGGTGACTCAATGTTTTCCACATTATGTTTGTGAGGGTCATTCGTGTCATTATATACAGTTCTACATCCTTCTTTCTCATTGCTATATAGCATTCCATTTTGAATACACCACAATTTATCCATCCAACTGATTTATTTTTTAAATTTTATTTATTTACATTTTATTTTATTTTGTTTTTCTTAGAGACATGGTTTTACTATGTTTCCCAGACTGGTCTCGAACTCTCGACCTCAAGCAACCCTCTTGCCTCAGCCTCCTTAGTTGTTAGGATCACAGACACGAGCCACCATGTGTGGCAATTTATTTTTTTATGAAGAAATTGATATGGAATAAGGAAGAAGGACAAGACTTATTAGTAAAGTATTTTTGGCATCAAGGACAAAGATTTTGCAAAAAGACACCAGAAAATTCCATTAAATGAAAGAGAGTAAAACTCACTCACACCTCTGACAGAAGTATTATTCCCCTTACCCAGAGTTGTCGCTTATTACAGATACATAGTGCAGCAAACCATCCATATACGTCTGTGGAGATTTAAAAATTGGGCCACTGCTATCCCTGGTGCTCAATTCAATGTGGCCATCTTCCAGAGTGACCTGCAGGGTGCTTGTCTGAAATCATCACAGAAAATACCCATCAACTAATTTGCATTTAAGGATTATGCCTGTCTCCGTACTGAATTTATCATCCAAACCATGTATAAAACAATCAGGATGTTTTGACCCAAACGCTTTGAGTTTGCTTTTTGCTCTAAAGATTATTTTTTGCATATTTGACTCCATGTTTATAAATAGACAAATCTTTTTTTTTTTTTTTTTTTTTTTTTTTTTTTTTTTTTTTGAGACGGAGTCTCGCTGTGTCGCCCAGGCTGGAGTGCAGTGGCGCGATCTCGGCTCACTGCAAGCTCCGCCTCCCGGGTTCACGCCATTCTTCCGCCTCAGCCTCCGAGTAGCTGGGACTACAGGCGCCCGCCACCACGCCCGGCTAGTTTTTTGTATTTTTAGTAGAGACGGGGTTTCACCATGTTAGCCAGGATGGTCTCGATCTCCTGACCTCGTGATCCACCCGCCTCGGCCTCCCAAAGTGCTGGGATTACAGGCTTGAGCCACCGCGCCCGGCCAAATAGACAAATCTTATGCAAATTATGCCAACACTGAGGAATTTGTCAAAAACATTTTTTGGACCTACATTCATTAAGCCAATTTAATTTCTCAATCGACTATACAAAACAGTTAAACCATATCTAAATTTTTCTATTTTATCTTATTATCATTATTATTTGAGACAGAGTCTTGCTGTCTTGCATAGGCTAGAGTACAGTGGCACTCTCCCAGACTCAAGCGATCCTCCCACCTCAGCCTCCTGAGAAGCTGGGGCCACAGGTGCACACCACCACAGCCGGCTAAGTTTGTAATTTTTTGTAGATACAGGATTTCACTATGTTCCCTAGGTTGGTCTCAGACCCCTGGGCTCAAGAGATACTGCTGGCTTGGCCTCCCAACGTGCTGGGATTACAGGTGTGAGCCATCATGCCCAGCCTAAATTTTTCTATTTTTATTTTTCTTTTGCTGACATTATTTCTATCAGGATCAATTCATTGCTAAATAAATTTTACAGCAAAGACTTGATTCCTTAATTTTTAATATAAGAATATTACAATGATTTCTTCTCTTCAGTCATTATAAATTTTTTACTTCCTAGTCATTATTTCTGGGAAGTTCAATTCTCCACGTCAAACTCTGAAGATCTAAATTTTGGCAAGATAATTTGACTCTTCCTGTCAATCATTAATTTTAAAAATGTGCAATCTCAGCACTCGTCATTTCAATTTTGTTCGTGTTTTTTCTACCAAGTATAATTTCTGCAGTTTTCAACAAGATGTGATTCTTTGGTAAGATTTCAGTCTAAAACAAGTTTTACAGTGTGTGGTTATAGCCATTGTTGATTTTACTTTGTGTTAACTTTTTTCAATTGGCAATATTCATTATGAATTGCATAAAATAATGCTGACTTACATGTATCTTTAGCTAACCCATTATGAAATTGAGGGCAACGTCCCTATGCTATTTCCAGGATTCCCCCATTGTCCAGGGTGGATCTAATCTTTTGCTAACCTAATTCCTCCCTCTGCTCTCGATCATTTTGTGAACTGTGTACTAAGTGTTCCTACACGTGGCGGAGGAAACAAGTGTCGGGTATCATAAGCGCTAGATCAAAACATCCTGCTTTCATGGAAAAGCTGCTTTCACCCCCACAGTCTAAGTGTCAGCATGTGCTTCTTTAGGGCTCATTTTAAAAGTAAGACCTCAGGGACCGGTGAGCAAGCCACCAAGAGAGGGGCGGCCTTCCTAATATTACAGAGCCCCAGAGTTGGCCACCGTCTATTTTCTTAGCAGATACTAGAATTCTGTTGTGCTCTGCAATCCTAAAGAAACAAATTCAGAAATAATCACACTCTACTTCTATTTAAAAATTCCACTCATTCCACAAATACTCATTTCTAAATATTAGATGACTTCTATACCTACATAACCACACTAGCTAAATCCACTTACGTTACAGAGGGTACCTCCTTGTGGAAGAGAATTTATGTGGCTCTGTTGTACATGAGGAAAGAGCAAAGGATCTTAGTTTCTACAATTCCCCAGGTATAAATATTGTCCAACTAGCTGCTGCTGCAAAAAGGCAGTCTAGAGAGCTGCCTTTTTTGCAATCAAAACAGAATCATAGGGACACACTCTGATTTTCCTTCTGAGCTCTGAAACTTTAAGCTACATTATTAACTGCAGTAGTTATAATCCACCTTAACTCTTATTATAAAATATACCTGAAAAGAATAAAAATGAGTCTGCGAATACACACAAACGCAACTCTGTAAATTATAATGTTACTTTCTAAACCTGATTTCTTTGAGGACCTACCCCAGAGTGGGGAATAACGTTCATGGTTGAACTATACAATAGCATTTACTGTGTGATGATAGAAAAAATGTCCAACTCCACCACTTTCAAAATCTCTCTATTGTTTTTAACATCAAACTTTAAGTCAGGTTCAAATCTTGTTTGATATTAATGCACTATTTCATACCCATGTTTGATGACTTAATAATATGCCACTGGGTTGAAAAGTCTGAAATCCAAATGAGGCCTGGAGGTGGTCAGTAAGCGGTGAGCCCAGATTAGTGAAACTCAATTGTCCTCCTCTGGAGAATGAGGCAGATCGCACAAGCTGAAATGCAAACATGGAATAAATTACTGGCATTGTAATCATTTCTTGGCTGAAATATAGTACCTTACCCGATCTCACTTTACCCAAACTGATTAATGTGATTTATGTAGCCTCAGAAAGAAAGAGAGCTTACTTTGCTGCATGATAAGTCAGCAATCATCTGTAAGTTTTCATGTATATAGTTGGCCTTCCTACTTTCCTACAAATTTAATGTGCAAACCTGCAAAGGTTCAGCACCTTGCAAGCACATGGGGAGTGCATATGAGCCAGTTCACTATAACACCGTGTGCTACCAGAAAGAAGTCAAAAGTTACTGTGTTAATGGATACAGAAGGCGGGTTGGCTGAGAAGCACTCCTTCACGAAGTTCTGAACCTTCACTTACCTTCCAGTCTTCCGAGCACTTTTTGGTTACTCCCACAGTATCGTTCAATCTAACGACACCACTGGTTTTCTTCAAATTTTTCATGCAGCCTCGGAAAGCAGGCGTAGAAATGTTAAATCTGATTAGGAACACAAATAAAAGGAAGAGATGCATCATGCCAGGCTCACATGAAATCAGAGCTGAAACGCTGTGCTCTTTAGTACTTTTCACCCATACACGAGTATGTGTTTTATGTTTATCCTTTCTCATGGAATTCCCATAATGCCACTTATTTTATGATGCTGGGAGAACCGACTTCCTTTCTGTGGAAGTTTACATTCTCAGCTTTAAAAATGCAGACAACAATGTTAACAGAAGAATGGCCAGCGGCTGCAAAAGGTACAAAGACAGAGAAGATGCACAATATCTAGAACTTCCTGTCCCTCTCCCTGGAGTCACGGCATTGCACGGTGGACAGGACATGTCTTAATAAGTTAATAGATGATATATGATATACGTATATATAAATAAAGTAATCAATCATTTATAGGAAGCAGGAACGCTCTAGAAAACTTTTTGCTCTTTTTTTCTGTTCACTGTTAAGTTAGCCACTGTAAAGTCAGAAGAAACAAAGTGTTACTTTTTGGTTCTATTCAGTTATGAAAAATGTAGCTTGACTTAATCAGTGCCAAGCTGAAACAATGGAACACATTGTCCAGGTTCATATGCTGCTGTGTCTACCACCTCCTACCTGTGGGGCCTGGGCAACGGGTTATTGCCAGGATTAAAATAATTAACGGGCCGGGTGGGGTGGTTCATGCCTGTAATCCCAGCACTTTGGGAGGCCAAATCAGGTGGATCACTTGAGGTCAGGTGTTCGAGACCAGCCTGGTCAACATGGTGAAACCTTAACTCTACTAAAAACACAAAAATTAGCCGGGCATGGTGGCAGGCACCTGTAGTCCCAGCTACTCGGGAGCTGAGGTTGGAGAATCACCTGAACCTGGGAGGCGGAGGTTGCAGTGAGTCGAGATCATACCATCATACTCCAGCCTGAGCGACAGAGTGAGACTCTGTCTCAAAAAACAAAAACAAAAACAAAAAAAACAAGTTAACGTACAGCAAGAGCTTGCAGCAGTGCATGGCACCTGGGCGTGAATGCTCAGCAGGGGTTTCTGAGAGGCAAAATTGTGCTGCTGTGGACCAGCCAAATTGCCTGGGTTCAAGTTCCGTCCCTGCTAATTGAACAGGCAACTTCTCTTCTCTGTGCCTCTGTTTCCTCATTTAGACAATGGGAATATGTGAGTCTGTTTCATAGGGTTGTCATAAGTCTAAGAAAGTTAATATGTGTAACACACTCAAACAGTGCTTTATACAGAGTAAGGACTCAATGTGAGATCGTCAAGTTAGTAACTACTCCCATATTACCGTTCTTATATAATGAGAGCAATTTCTAAAGCAGCTCCTTCTAAATGGTCCCATGGCACTTCCCCTTTGATTTGACTTCTGGATCTATCTGGAGCTGAATGTGTATAAAGCATTCACACACATGAACTAACTGAAGTCCAGGCAAATATTTGTGTTTCTTAAACAAATGATGTCCTAAGAAAACCCAAAGCTGATTTCATTCTAAATCCCTAATGTAGCTTACTTTTCTAAACGGAAAGGTGTCTGCATTCATTTTAACCCAATTCGTTAGAAACAGTTGGGCTATATGTAATAGGCCTAAAATTAAATTTCATTAAAAGGAAAAGAAAGAAAGAAATCTTCACTGGCATTACAGTATGAGCCTAATCATTTTATAAAGATGGCCTTTTGTCTCAGAAGAGGAGGAGGGTTCATTTTCATTCCTGGAGCTTGCCTATTTATACATGGTTTTAGGTCCATTCTTCTTTGGGTTTCAACATATCTCTTGGACAACAACATTCCAGATGTCCCTCTCTCCATAGATTATTGGTCAAAGAAAGAAGGTTGCAGGAAAGTAAAATAGTGGGAGAGAAAGGCAGTTAACAGACACAGACCATCTATTTTGCACAAAGCTCTAAGAATACAACTTACAATAACATTTTGAGGGAGGTATTTTCTCTTTTATACTATTTTATTTTATTTTAAGTTCTAGGATACATGTGCAGGAAGGACAGGTTTCCTATCTAACATTTATTGAGCACTGACCATGTGCTGACCTCTGCTAATTCCTTTACACACTTTGAATCTTCCAACCACCCTAAGAGATAGGCAGCTACTGTGCCCTTATTACAGATGTAGCAATGAGGCATTGAGAGGCTAAGGCCTTGCCTAAGGTCACACAGCTGGTAAGTGGCAGAGCTGGGGTCTGTACTGTCAGTGTGTCACACAGGTTAGTGAGGCTTGAAGCCCTTGCTTTTTACGCTTACAGTTGGTATTCCTGCAGCACTTGGAAGTGCCTCGTGCCTTCTTCTTCTAGAAGAGTTACCTACAGCAGAAGTGTTAAAACGGAAGAGATTCACTTCCACTATTCCTGGGGGGATTCTTGTTACTTGGGTTACCTGAGGACCCACAGTTCTACATTTACTCCAGGATGCAGGGTCTGAACATCCTTGCTAGAGGAATGTCATTGCACTGGGGCATGAATTGCTGTGTTAGCGGGTTCCTGCATTGGGGTATTTATGTATACTTTGGGCCAATCTGTCCACAGAAGCTTAGCCAGCTCCATGGCTGCTGCAGGCCAACTTCAGGGAGCAAAAAGAACAAAAGGCAGCCCTAACCTCAGTGTTGGGTACTTAGTCAATGTTCAGTAGATTTTTGATTGATTTTTACTTTGTGGATCATTTTCATTTTAGTGTTTATTATCATACTCTGTAAACAATGGTGTAGGTCCTCAAGAAAAATGTCCTCGTTGGTGTCAGATCCTCTGGCATTACCAGGGATGATTTACTCTTCTCCTGGGAAGGAGATGGGATTAACAGAATGATTTCTGATTATGATCCGAAACAGGTCATTCCAAGATCTGGGTCCCCATTCCCAGAAGAAACACTACAGTGAGAGGGGGAAGAAACAAACTACGCACAAAATCCCTTGAGCAAAGCTGAGTTCGTGATTACATCTGCTTGCTTTGCTCCACCTTAAGTTTGAGAACTTGTCTAAAAGGTCCCTCCATTTATGCGGGCACCAGAACACCTCCCTGGTCTGGAAGAGTCGGCTGGTTGCCCCTACAGAGCCTGGCTGTGGATTACCCATGGAACTCCTCTGTGCCCGCCCCACCTCCCAGTGACTCATGCCCAGTGGCAGTTTCAGGAATCTCTGGGCCACCAAAGACTCCACCAGAGGGATGAGGCAAGGCCCAGAACAGCTGACTATTCCTTAGCATTTCGCTTTTGAGAGAGTGAAGGGCCAGTGAAATCTTTTGACTGGCCTCTATCTCCTGCATTTTCCATGTTCCCGTGATTTTAATAAAAAGTCAAAATATAGGCCAGGCATGGTGGCTCACGTCTGTAATCCTAGCACTTTGGGAGGCAGAGGCAGGTGGATCACCTGAGGTCAGGAGTTCGAGACCAGCCAGACCAACATGGCAAAACCCCATCTCTATTAAAAATACAAAATTAGCCGGGCATGGTGGCAGGCACCTGTAATCTCAGCTACTCGGGAGGCTGAGGCAGGAGAATTGCTTGAACCCAGGAGGTGGAGGTTGCAGTAAGCTGAGATTACACCATTGCACTCTCGCCATTGGCAATAAGAGCGACACCCCGTCTCAAAAAAAAGTCAAAGTATAAAAGTCAAAGTATAAAAAAAAAGTCAAAGTATAAACTTATCCAGAAAAAAGGAAGCAGTCCCTTTTTTGGAGGATCCCAAAATAAGTTACTAAGAAAATTCTGGGCCAGGCGCGGTGGCTCATGCCTGTAATCACAGCATTTTGGGAGGCCGAGGTGGGTGGACTGCCTGAGCTCAGGAGTTTAAGACCAGCCTGGCCAACATGGGGAAACCCCGTCTCTGCTAAAAATACAAAAATTAGCCAGGCATGGTAGCACATGCCTGTAATCCCAGCTACTCAGGAGGCCGAGGCAGGAGAATCACTTGAGCTCAGGAGGCCGAGGCTACAATGAGCCAAGATGGCACCACTGAACTCCAGCCTGGGCAACACAGCAAGACTCTGTCTCAAAAAGAAAGAAAATTCTGGACTGGGCACAGTGGCTCACGTCTGTAACCCCAGAATTCTGGGGGTGGGAGGATCACTTGAGGCTAGGAGTTTGAGACCAGCCTGGGCAACACAGCAAGACCCCATCTCTACAAAGAATTGTTTTAAAAAAGCAAATTATTTATATGCATCTCTATATCTATATATTTCTTTAATGGATGGAGATGAAAAGGCGAATATAATAAAGGTTGAGTGCTGAATTAAGCTAAAGTTTTGCTGAGCCAAAACTAAAGCCACCTCTTTTGTGGTTCTACCTACTGCCCTTTTCTAGAAAACCTGGATTGACTGGCATCCACGTCACTGTCTAGCAGCCTTGCGTTAATATCATGCAAATACAAACCACCCACCAATGGGTTCCATATTGGCTCAGTTTGAGAATTCCTCCTGGCTCTGGGTAAGCCACTGGCCTCCGCTACCTCAATGACTACCTGGCCCAGGCTTCATTTACCCTTCTCCAGACTGGCCTCCTTTCCAGAGGCCCAGGCCGTTTTGTGCACCTGCTTGTGGGCATCTCCACCTGGCTGTGTCTCAGGCTCCTGGACTAAGCCTGTCTCAGACTTAACTTGTCACCCCACTCCTCCACTGGTGTGTTCCATCTGCCAAGCGCTTAGCCAAAAACGAGGCATCATTCTTGACTGCTTTTCCCCTTTATTCCCCAACCCAAGCCATTGTGCAGTGCTGCCCATTCGCCCAGGTTCCTAAATATATTTGGAACCTGATCCCTGTTGCTCACCTGCACAGCCACTCCTTGGGCCAGGTCACCCTCATCACTCACCTCTGTTAATACACTCGGCCTCCAGCCACTCTACCTGCCTCTGCCCTGCACTAGAGTGAGCTACTGAAAACCGTAATTTGGTCATGGCCTTTCTCGGCTGAAGTCTCTCCAATGGCTCCTTACTGTGACTTTCAAGGTACTCTGTGGTCAGGCCCCTGCTGCCCACATCAGCCCTATGGGGCATCCCTATCCCACTTCCTGCTGTACTCCAGCTCTTCGCAAGTTCATGCTTTCTCTATCCAGCTTTGGTGCTTCACATACACTGACTGCTAGCATCTCTCAGGTCCTAGCTGGAGGTCACTTTCCTGATGGTCCCAACTGGATTAGGTTCCCTCCTGGCTTCTGTCAGCACCCTGGGCTTCCTCCTACACACGTCATGTTCTCCTGTAGTGACTGTCTCTCTTCTGCTCTTCTCCAGGCTCCACCCTGCTCACTGTTGTCTCCTTGGCACCTGTCACTCTGCCTGAGGCCCACTAGGCACTCAGTAAATCCTGTGTAATGAATGAATACGTGGTAACTCTCAAACATACTCAAAAGTACTTGAAAAAGCTGACTACCTTGAATGATTTTATTTTATTCCATTTCATGGAAATAAAATCAAGATGACTGACAATTCATAACTGGCTATTCATGGCTGAATTGCCTTTCAATATTGACAATATTAGATATTAATATAATCTCACTGGCTCTGAATTTCTTCGTTTGTAAAACTCAGGGGTTACATACCACGATCTGCAAGCTCCTTCCAGAGCCCAAGGAGTAAAGACGTTCACCCTCAGCTTCTATTAAAGTGCCCAGCTTTCCCATTTGCATTTTTGTCTTTGGAGGCAACTCTGAGAACTTTAAAACAAAGATTAGTGCCTGACTACGCAGAATGGACAGATGCCCACATGTAGAAGGACTCTAGAAGAAAGAATACCTTGGCATGACACCTTATAAATCACCTCTAGTTCCTTCCAAGTGATGTGTAAGTTCGCAAAAGAGTAAACTAGCTTCAGATCTCGTATAAAAGTCATCATAACCTAACCTCCTGGCAACACTCTTACTTAGTCGTGAGGCTGCACGAATCCTTCTAGGATATGTTCTGTCCACACACTACTGTCAGCTATCGAAAAGTTTTCCGGGAGGATACAAATGAACAAAATGGTTATTTTTAAGTGCATTCCAAAATGGTGGGATTTTTTTTTCCCATTCAGATAAAGCTTTACTGCCTTTCACATTAATTCATTCATGTGTTCATTCATCTAAGAAACAGTTATGTACCAATTCCACACTCGATAGCACGCAAGGAGCAGGTGATGCAGAAGTGAAGGAGACATACTGTCTCACATTCACCAGAGACTTCCTGAAGGTGGAAACCTCAGCTTTCAGTTCCTGGGAACGTCTATCAGGCCTCGGGATGCCCACGCTCTCCTATACAGCCTTCAAGGGCCCAGGGCCACAGCCTCTGTTCTACTTGTCACCAGCATTGTCAACCCTACTATATTCTTTGTGGTCTCTCCCCTCCCAAGAATGACAATGGCAGTGACACACAGTTCCCCCACCTTCCTTCTTTCCACTGCGCAGTCTCATTATTCAGGATTCAAATCTGTTTTACTCTGTTGACTATACTGTTAATACAGAAAAGTTAACTTTTTGCGTTTGTTTGTTGGTAAAATTTAAAAAGGCAGTTTTTTTGGGTCACAATCATAACCACTAACAGAGGCAATCTGGTTTTAAAAAAATCATCTTACCTTTCCCTGATTGCAATTGGAATTCCTCCCAGATAATATGTGCTGAAATCAAATACTTCACCATCAATTATAGTGTTTTGAAAGTCCACATTTATCCACATACGCTTTTGGACTTTTCCAATTTTGATCTGAATCTGAAATAAATGAGAGATGAATCAGCAAGCTAGGGAAAATAAGAGAATCCTATTCACAGGGGTTCAGAACTATCATGTTTTTATTTATCTTCCTCCAGATTCATTTATATACATAGTAGGAAGGCTCTGAGCAGTAGCATTTTTGGATAAAAATATGATACTAAAACATTTTAATATAAATGTTTGCATTTGAAGTTAACCGTGTTTTATAGATGTCATGTATATGTTACACATTTCAGGCCGAAATGTGCAAATTTTAAAAGGATATATCCCTCAGTTAACATCCATAAGTTTATCTGGTAATAGGAAGGGTTTTATTTATTTATTTGGGGCACTGACTTAATTTTAAAGGACTAAGGACACTTAACAATTCAAGTAAACAGACTCAAAGGGTGTACCGAATGGTCTCTGCCGTTGTTTATGGCGTCTCCAACTCCTCTCTCTTTTGGTGGCTCTGAATTCAGTTTGTATCTCACCATGAGCTTGCCATCTTCTATATTTAGAGATATGAAGCGATCCTAGGACAGGGGAATAATGCAGATTACCAGAAGCCTTGGCTGAAGAAGAGACAGAGCATTGAAACTCGAGTTATTCTCACGGAAACCCCTGCTCTCAGCTTCAGCTGCTGCCTTAGTGAAAAGGGATAATGGTGCTGCAACAGCCACCTCACGGGATGGGGTGATGGTTCAGTATTGTAAGTGACGTTAAATGTCATGCACAGTGGTTGACACACAGGACGGACACAATAAATGCTAGCTAAGATCATGATTTTGTTTCGTATGATCCATAACTGGCATGTAAAGATGGAGACTGAGAAGATGCAGATCATTAATATTATTTGAAAATATGAGTGCCTTTTAGAGAGAGGCGTGGTCTTACACAGACGTCAGATACCTTCCACCATCTGTTTTCTGACTGATTCTTATGTCTCTGTCTCGTTTGTTGGTTTATCCCCTTCTACCTTCCATGTCAGTGTCGGGGATCCCACCCAGGATTCCTTCCTCCCCGACACCACTCCGTTCCCTTGACAATCACAGGCTGTCGGCTGTCCTGTAGCTCCAATCCAGGTGTACTCATGGGCTCCAAATTGTTCTCCCCAGCCTAGACCTGTCTTCAGGGCCAGGTCTGCACACCTGATTCCCTTGTTGTTATTGCTTTGCTTGCATGACTCACAGAGACCTCAAATTGAGAATATCTCACACAGAACGTACGACCTACATGCCTCCCACAGGCTGCCAAGCCTGCCTCTCCTTCCTTTACACCGGGTGCATGTGCTACCCCTCCCAGCCTGCCCCCGGCATGCACGTGTGCAGCGCCCACACACATATCACCTTGCTGAGCAAGCCACAAACCTAGGAGTCATTTTTTTTCTCACCCCTTTATCAGAACCTAAGAATCATTCTTGATCCTTCCCTCTCTCGCATCCAACATAATCTCATGAATCCTCCATTCTTAACTCTCTCTTTATGTCATCCAACCTAGTCTCAGCCACAACATTTTAGCCAGTCCCCGCAGCAACAACCGGCTGGTCTCCCTGTGTCCCCCCGCAAGTCCGTTCCCCTCTACAGCCAGAGTAGTCTTTGAAAATGCCAGTGGGAGCCTGTGACTCTCCTCGGCTGTCAGGATGAAGCCCTGACCCCTGCCAGATGCTGTGTGGCATCTGCCTCTCTCTCAGCACTGCCTCTGGCTCTCCAGCCCCACAGACCCTGTTCCACTGAGTGCTCCCTGACCTTCCAACTCCCAGGCCTTCTTCATGCCTCTCCCTCTGCCTGGATCCCCCGTCTGCCCTGTCCCCAGGTCCCGTTCAAATGCTGTCTCCTACCGGTCCTCCTGATCTCAGAGGAAGCACTTCCTTTGCTCAAGTGTCTTTTATGTTGTACATCCTCATTTCACTCACAAACATTTCCTCGATACAGCTCTTCACAGTTGTGATGAAATAAACAACCTATTAACAGCATTCCTTTGCATATTCTTTTCCTCTAGATTATAAAATCCCGGAGGGCGGGAGCCTTGTCTGTCTTTGTCATTATTGCATCTCCATCACGGTGTGAAACATATACTTGAATCAGCTACTTCCCTAAGATAAGCTGAGCAATTTCTGACTTAGGGCTTGAAGGCTTTGCTTTTACACAGTTCCTTAATGATAAGAATGCCTCTCTTTGAGGTCCAGGGACCGAGTTCTTTCTAAGAGGAAAATCACTCCTTATCTGGATCCTAAATCTTGCCTTTGGGAGTCAGCTTAGGTTGATCAACTCATAAACATCAGAGTTACACCAATTTACTGAGAGTCATGAGCCTTCCTACGTAAAGCAGCTCTTTAGGTCGTTTCTTATGTAACGGCATTATGTAAGTTTTCTTATTATGAGTAGTATTTCCGGTTCTTAGTCTCCAAGAACTTCAAATTATAGTACAAAGAAGACCTTGTTTTGTAAAACAACTGCCTTGTCCCGAAGATGCTGGATGACTTCTCTGCTCTATGTATCCTTCAGGCTGTCTGGAACCTTCCCAAAACATCAGAACTGGTTCAGCCTTGGAATCTCCTGAAGGGTCCAGACCAACCCCAGAGAGGAGAGTTGGCCCCGGTCAGTGTCACCGCCCTGCAGGTAGAAGGCTCTGGTAAAATCCCAAGCTCCTTATCAATCCCATGTTCTCGGACCACCAGAAAGCCTTTGGGCTCACCCACATTTCTTCAGAAATACTCCCTGTGAGACCCATTACAGAAGCTCCTACTCACCGGAGCGTTCAACTCCAGGCCCGCTGTAGGTGTAAAGCAGCAAACATCACGCCAACTCTCCATCAACCAGCAGAGGGCGCTGACGATCACTTGTAGAGTGTCACTTTGGACTTCTCTAACCTAATAGATTTTTAGAAGGTCCCTAGAAACCTCAGCTACTCGAAAACAGAATTTTCAGTGTCTTGAGAAGGCAAACATGCCGACAAAGAAACAATCCCACACAGCCTGGTAAGAATCAGACCAAGATGGAAAGAGCAGGAAGTCAGTTTAGATCTTAGAGATCCCAGGAAGCTTTCACATGTTTTGAGTCAGAATAAGTAGATTCTTAGGCAAGCAGTGGTTCTCAAAGAACAAAACTGATAATGAGACTAAAATAGGAAAAGGGGAGATTTCTCCCACATTTTGGTGGCATGTTCTCAAATTCCTGATTACTTGCCCTCATTAAAATAGACATTAATGGAACAGAATAGAGAGCCCAGAGATAAAGCCACACAACTACAGCCATCTGCTCTTTGACAAAGTCAACAAAAACAAGCAATGGGGAAAGGACTCCCTATTCAATAAATGATGCTGGGATAACTGGCTAGTCATATGCACAAGATTGAAACTGGACCCCTTCCTTTCACCATATGCAAAAATCAACTCAAGACTGATTAAAAACTTAAGTGTAAAATGTAAAACTATTAAAAAAAAAAAAAAAAACCCTTGAAGAAAACCTATTTTAGACATAGAAATGCCTAGAAATACCATTCTAGAAATAGGCCTTTGCAAAGATTTCATGATGATGACCCCAAAAGCAATTGCAACAGAAACAAAAATTGACAAATAGAACCTAATTAAAGAGCTTCTGCACAACGAAAGAAACTATCAACAGAGTAAATAGACAACCCACGGAATGGAAGAAAATATTTACAAACTATGCATATGAAAAAGGTCTAATATCCAGAATCTATACAGAACTTAAATAATTAACAAGCAAAAACAAAACAATCCCATTAAAAATGGACAAAGGACACAGACTTTTCAGAAGACATATAGGCTGCCAGCAAGCATATGAAAAAATGCTCAATATCACTAATGATTCGAGAAATACAAATCAAAACAATGAGATACCATCTCATACTGGTAAAAAAGGCAATTATTAAAAAGTCAAAAAATAACAGATGCTGGTGAGGTTGTGGAAAAAAGGGAATGATTATACACTGCTGGCGGGAATGTAAATTAGTTCAACCACTGTGGAAAGCAGTTTGTCTATTTCTCAAATAACTTAGAACTACCATATGATCCAGCAATCCCATTACTGGGTAGACGTCTGAAGGAATATAAATCATTCTACCATAAAGGCAAATGCACGTGAATGTTCCTTGCAGCACTATTCACAACGGCAAAGACATGGAGTCAACCTAAATGCCCATAAATGGTAAACTGGATAAAGAAAATGAGGTACATATACACCATGGAATACTACACAGCCATAAAAAGAATGAGATCATGTCCTTTGCAGCAACATGGATGAAGCTGGAGACCATAATCCTAAGCGAACAAACGTAGGAACAGAAAACCAAATACCACGTGTTCTCACTTATAAGTGAGAGTTAAACATTGAGTACACATGGATGCAAAGAAGGGGCCTACTTGAGGGTGGAAGTATTTTTTAAGGACAGAAAAACTACCTATTGAGTACTACGCTTATTACCTGGGTGATAAAATAATCTGCACACCAAACCCCTGTGACATGCGATTTACCTACATAACAAACCTGCACATGTACCCCTAAAACTAAAAATGTTTTTTAAAAATTACATTTCCTAGCCAACAGAAAGAAAGTATAACTGGGTGGAGGAAAAGGATGTAGGTAATATTTGCACATTGTTTTCCAGATCTAGTGGGTCGTTTATAACAACCCAGTTATCTCTAAATTGCTAAACAAAATGAATATATTTGGTTGTATCTGGATGCTTGTTATAGATTACCCCGTTTTCTGCGAAGAACAGCAAGCCTCTATCCACGGTGGTCTGAATTGTCTGCCCAAAGGTTGGGATGGAAGCATGTGGTTGAGTTGGAACTCGAGCATAGCCCGTACCTTCAAAATAATTTTTGTCTGACTCTTCCTTCCTCCTGTCAACATTAATCATCATAAGTTAGAACACAGCAGCAAATGATCACCATGCCAGTGTGCTTATTAATATGGGATGCTGCTATCTGAAAAATGGAGCCAAGAAAATGCAATCTAGTTATCATAGTTTTGTTAAAGCAGAGGAAACATTTTTAAAATGTTAAAGCAGCCAGCTTTTTCTCCTGGATGTGCTCTCATACTCTGACAGTCAAACCCTAGCTCGACAAAAGATGAGTAAGAGTCCCTTTTGGAAATGTCTACTTAGGAACATGTGGTCTACCAGCTGAAGATTTTGAAATGTAAGAGATTATTAACTTGCAGTGTAATTTTATTCTGAATAATAGATATTTGGTCCACCTCGTATTAGAATATACCATGTCCTTATAATTGTAGGGAAGGTTAGGAGTTCAAGGCAGCAATTTTCAAAAAGATTGAGGTGGAAGAGTACCAAAAAAGTCATGGCACGCTTTGTGAACCACTTTTTTTTTTCTTTTCCTTTCCTTTTTTTTTTTTTTTTTTTTTTTGAGATGGAGTCTCACTCTGTCGCCCAGGCTGGAGTACAGTGGCATGATCTTGGCTCACTGCAACCTTGACCTCCTGGGTTCAAGCGATTCCTCTGCCTCAGCCTTCCAAGAGGCTGGGACTACAGGCACACGCCATCACACTCAGCTAATTTTTATATTTTTAATAGAGATGGCGTTTCGCCATGTTGGCCAGGCTGGTCTCAAACTCCTGGCCCCAAGTGATCTGCCCACTTCAGTCTCTCAAAGTGCTGGGATTACAGGCATGAGCCACTAAATCAGGCCTCTAAATCAGGTACCATCTAATAATAAATATTTTGTGATAGGAGGCACAAAAATTTTCATAAAGACTTTTTTTAAGTGAGAAAACTCTATCAATCTAGCATTTCATACAAATTAGGAAGAGACTACCCTAATTAGATTTTAGGGCGGGACTGCCAGTGTTGCATGCACGTATACTTGAAGAACTACCGGCCCAAAGCCACTAGCAACATCATAGCATCTCACTGGCCCATCCTGTATCATATGTAAAAGTACTGCAAGTTACCAAAACTCCAGTTACAGAGTTTCTGGTTTCCACACTTTATTTACCTTCTACAAGGCTCCACTTCAGTTGTGTTGAGATTGAATGTTTTTTTGAAGTTGTATAAGCTCAGAACATTTTCATTGAGGTCATCTAATTCAATACAACCTTTGTATGGAGGGAACCTTAGTCGACTGGGAAGCTGAAAATGAAATAAAACATCTTCTACCAATTGAACAAAGGACAATAATCAAAATAGTATCAATTAATCACTTTCAACAGTCACTATGGCATAAGGGTTAATTAAGAATGTGAACCCTGGAACAAGATGCCCTGGCTTTGCTCTTTACTAGCTGTATGACTGTGGGTAAGTTATGATACCCCTCTGTCTCTGTTTCCTCATCTGTAAAATGGGAATGATCATGATGCTTATTTAAATTAACATACTTAAGCTTAGCACAGTTTCTATTGAGTGCACAGAGGAAGCACTCAACAAGTGTTAATTATTATCGCTAGAATGTGCTGTAAGAATGTGCGGTTAAATCCATTTTACATGTAATAATTAAAATAGAGACATGAGGTCATCACCATACCAAATTAAAATTTAAATATTTCATTCAGTGAAATAACATTTACACTTACTTTAAAATCAGGTGGGTAACCTCCAACATAAAATACAACGTTTTCGGGATCCAAATTAAGGAGTGTATTGCTGTTTCTACCATCCATGTCATAGACTCCGGGTATTTCTGGTTTACTGGATGTGGCTCCTTTGGTGTAATTAAGCCTTGCAAACTGATAAATTCTGTTTAAAATGAATTTAGAATATAAAGTTATATGAAAAAATTAAAGAATTCAAAGCCAAGCCACTAAAAATGGGGTTCAGCAACATGTATACATGGAAGCTTGGTGAGCGCAGGTCAGGTTCACAAAGAGCAACAGTCAATCAGACTTATACCTCTGAAATTTCACCCGATCCATAACTGCCTCCTGAGTCTCGCTCTCGGTCAAGATCTGGTCCACTTGGAGTTCAGTCTCACGGTCTCCCAGGTTGTAGACACAGGTGAGCTGACCATCCACAACTGCCATGCCGATGTAGTCCTGGGAGGCCTGGAGACAAAGGGCCACCTCAGAACACTTCACACTGTGGTTTCGCAACTTCCCATCCCAAGAGGATGAGGATGCATTTCAAATAACTAACGGGTTTTAGGCAATAAGCCTTGGAGAGACAGAATAAACAAGGTGCAATCTTTTATAGAATAATACAGAATGCTGAGTTAATAATGCGAAGCTGTCTCTGCTCATGTTATAGGGCACTCATTTACTCATCCCTCCATTTGCTCAATCTACAAATATGTGCCAAGCACCGGCCATACAGAGGGCCCAGATATGGACTCAGCCGTCCATCAGATTTTAGTCTGGTAAGGGAGATAAGCCATTTTGCTTCTCCCAGTACTACACAACATCCTCTTAACACTTTGTGCATGCCTCTGTTATCACACCTCTATGTTACCGAGATTAGTTATATATGCATCTTTCTTCCCTGCTAGAATGTGAGCGCCTTAAGGTAGAAACAAAATGTTTTAAAATCGTGGCAAAATATTCATAAAACTTACCATTTTAACCATTTTAGGTGTGCGTTGGCATTAAGTACATTTGAGAAATAAATTTTTGTTTATCACAAAGCCAGAATGTGACACATAGTAGGTATATGGTATAAATGTGTTGAAGGAATAAAGTAATGTGCATTTTATCACAAAACAAAGCAAAAAATCATGATATAAGAAAGCTACAAATAAAATGCCAACCTCTTGAAGCATGGAAGAGTAATTAGCAATAGTGTTGATTTTAAGAATCTTTAAATACAAGATCCATTAGTGACAACTAACAATTTCCTAATTGGGCAGAATTTTTGAGAACCGTATTTCAAGCATTTCTCTTTCAACAACTGAATCCTAACCCAGTGAGTGATTAGCTTTTCCTCTGACACTTACGTTAAAGAAATGTATTTTAAAAGGAGGGATTAAAAGCTAAAGCCAGCCATTCAAAATGCCTGTAAGGGTAGTAGTAGTATCAGTACACTGATAGTAGTAGTAGTAATGAATTTACACTGATAAAGAGATGGGCAACTGCTTTTCCTATCATTTAGGCAGGAGAGGGAGGATTCATTCCACTCCAGTCCTCACCCATAATCTCCCCATTCCACAGGCTTGAGGAAGGGTCTGCAGTTGGGCGGTCGGCGGAAGAGGACAAGGTCAAAATTCCAAGAGGAGGAGCTACTGTTGATTTCCACGAAGGCTTGGTATTGATCCCTGCTAGTGTGGTGTCAATTATACAACTTGGTAGTATGGAGGGGTGCCAATCACCCTCCCCAGGTGCGTATATTTTTTACATGTACACACACGTGCCCATGTGTTGGGCCCATTGGGTAAGGCCTCTTGATCCTCCAGCAACCAACAATCCAAGATGCATGGGAGATCCCTCGAGGGCACTGCCACAGTGGGGAGATGGGCAGGGAGGAAGCTGGAGGGATTTGTCGATGTCTTAGTAGGATTTCTGCCTGCTGTGCTAATGGCAGTGATGCAGCTGTGCTACACATCTCAAAAGCACACATCTTGAAAAATATTGTTTCAAAAACAAGGGAGATGTCCAAGCAATACTTACATCTTTATTTCCAAGGTACATCACAAACATATTCTCAGTACCCCCATTTTCTCTTGAGTTGGGCCTTTGGAGAAACAAGGACAGAGATGTGTATCCTTTCAAATCTTCCAGGTCATTTGGCAGTCGGACTTCAACTCCAGATTTACCATTGAATCTCATGGGGACAGCAACCTGTGAGGAGTAAGTTACAAGGTGTCAAACGCTGTCCTGTGAAGAAAGTAGGCGTGCTCAGAGAGCTAGTTTGTGACTCGTAGCCATGCATCAGCCTTTCCTGAGTTGTTATGATAAGGAGCAAGGGAATGTGAATGTCTCTAAGCCCTGGATCATAATCTCCAAGACCCAAATTATAAACTCATGAAGCTGTTTCGGGAGCTGTGTCATAAGGCATTTGTGTTTTTTATTAGTCAGGGACATTTGAGCAGTGCATTTAGTCCTCTGGGCCAGCAATAATAATAACGATAATGACAATAATATGAATTACAACCCTCGAAGGTTTTTGTGCAGATGAACTAACATCCGTGGAGGCACGTGGCATGGTGCCTGGCATACAGTCAGACATGTAATACATTAAAACTATATTTTAAGCCAGGTGCAGTAGCTCACACCTGTAATCTCGGCACTTTGGGAGGCTGAGGTGGGAGGATCACTTGAGCTCAGGAGTTTGAGGCCAGCCTGAGCAACATGGTAAGACCTCATCTCTACCAAAAAAAAAAAAAAAAAGAAAAGAAAAGGCCAGGCATAGTGTTGCATGCCTGTAGTCCTAGCTACTCAGGAGTCTGAGGTGTGAGGCTCGCTTGAGCCCAGGAGTTCCAGGCTGCAGCATGCCGTCATCATGCCACTGGACTCCAGCCTAGGGAACAGAGTGAGACCTTGTCTCAAAAAAACAAAACTATATATATCTATACATTTATATATATGTAGTTTTTAAATATATGCATTTATATATTAAATATACAAAATATTTATATAAGTATATATTAATATACAATTTATATATGATAATGTATTATATACTACTTATATATAAATATGCATTTTAATATATTAAATATATAATAAATGCATATATAATTATGTTATATATAATATATAATTTTATATATTATATTAAAATGCATATATAATTATATATACATTATCTGTAACATATGTTATATATTTAATATACAAAAGCATATATAATTATATAATACTATATATGCATAAAATACATTATTATAATATATAATTATATATGCATATATTTATATTTATATATTAAAATATTTTAAATGCACTTTGAAAGGAACTACTTCCCTTGGATATATTACATGTTACAGTTTCATTTATTATAGGCGTTCAGTCCTGAAAAATGAGTGAGTGCATCAAGGCTCTCTAAAATAGTGCTTCTTAAGATCTCTGTGATGAAGGACCATTTTTTCTTTCTAATATGCCAGGGACAAATACTTTTGTAAAACATATTCAAATTTAAATAACTAGAAAAATAAAAAAGATGGTAGACAAAATACAAGCCCACTGATCACATGCTTGCATGTTGAGGCAATTCAAATTATTCAAAGCTTCCAAACATTTACTCTCAACTTTATACTTATATGTAATAGACCAATAACAAAAGTTCTCTGACTAGCCCTGGTGTGTGAACCAAGAAGATAAATATTTCCTAACGATCGAATACAAAAGAATGAGATTTATGGCAAATCTGCATTTTCTCTATCAAGTATTTAAATATTTATCGAGGATCTTGTATATGCAAGGCATTAAATCAGAGGACTTAGCGATGGGGTCCCACATTTGTGGGCTCATTTCATGCCTCTCTCTCCTACTCACCCCCTGCCCTTCAGAATCTTCTCTGAGTCTCTGCCTGGAATTCTCTCCTGCTTTTTGTCACCTGGTAAATTCCTACTCGTCCTTTAAATTTTTTAAATTAAGGTATTTCTTGTATTTGAGGAAAGGGAGGGAGAAAAATATGCCTGTATGTGCATCACCATGAAATGGAACATGACTCACAGAACTGGCACCTGTTCCCCTCTCCCTTCTCAGAGGTCACCACTACTCTGGATCTGGATTCCCAAGCAAATTCCCATGCATTTTTTCATAATTTTTTAAAATTAAATATGCATTTACCTATAAACTGTAATTAGTCCTATTTTTCATGTTTTAAATATTTTTATATAAATGGTGTCCACCTGTACACATTTATCTACAACGTGCTTTCTTTGCTGGGCGCTATGTGTTTGCATTTATTCATGTTGATAAACACAGCCCCAGCTCATTCAGGTTTACTGTTGTCAATGTGGCTTTTTTTGAAAAAAAATTTTTTGTGTGATTATAAACTATGTTGCAATGAAGCTTCTTATCCATGTCTGTTAATGATACTTATTAGTGCTATTCTAAGCCTCTCCAGGTAGAACTGGGGATTCTGAAGATACACATAACACAACTCTATCCAGCTTTTAGCACAGTCTAAGAAACCACCTGCAGTGGCTGGAGAGCAGCCTGAGTTCAGAACTATGACTTAATAATTTCTGTGTCCTCAGCACCCAAAGAAGTGCTGATGCCAACCAGGCATACAAAAGCACTTACTTATTGCTTTTTATTTTATGTTTTTCCACTAACATGGTATCTACTATTTGCCAGGCACTGTTCCACATTAGCTCATTTAACCCTAACAATCTCATGAGGTTGGTACTATTATTTTCTATGCCCTATAGACCAAGAAACTAAGGCATAGAGAGGTAAACGGACAGGGCTCAGGTCTCACAGCTCATCAAAGGCAGAGCAAGAACTGAAACCAAGACAGTCTGGCTTGGTTAAACAGCTATTAACCACCGTGTTATAATACACTTCAAATTTTTGTTGGATAAATTAGTGAATGAAGACAGAAGGGTAAAAGCTAGCACATATTCTTATTCATTTGGTTTTTATAAAGCACGTATGAGTGTGAAGAGGGTGCTTTCTTCCAAATTTTGCCCTATGCTGTTTGTTTTCCTGTTCAAGGTTTAATGTTGGGAATACTTCGCTTTCTTAGAAGAAAGGGCAGATTCCCAGGCTCAAAAGAAGTAACAGTGAGCCTGGTTACTGGGCACGATGCCTCCAGGGCAGTGATATTCTGACTATGCTTTCCAACCCTCTCCCTCCAAAACTCTCCTGTAGGGCTGTCTAGGAGTTATTGGAAAATATAAGAAATTATATTTATGCCATTTTAGGACAAAACAAATTTTAAGAGACAAGTCAAGTAAATAATGTCAGGTTAAAACAAGAAAGGCTGGTGAATCAGTACTCCAATGATGGAAAACTGCTGTCATCTTAAATCCTCCATCCTCAGCAAAGATGGATTCTACAACTTTGAAGTAACAGTAGGAGGGTAGGTCCTGTGCAGTATCACACTGGCACATTCTGACCACAGAATCCTCACTTGAATGTGCAATCACAGTTTACAAACCAGGGCCTGGAAAAAAATCCTTCTTTCTGCCTGAATAAACTCAATGGGGCAAACTGCTTCAGGATCCTGATATACCAGATAATGTAAGAATGATGAGATAATGTAAGAATGTAAGAATGTACAAAGGTCATGTACACTTGTAAAGGATGACAGGAGAAAAATCAGTCTTTATATTTCAAGCAACCAAAGAATTGGGGGAAGAAAGACAACTAATTCTTGAGTAAATAAGTGTTTTTTCTTTCTTGATGAATGTGATAACTCATCAAAGAACTAGCCTTGGCCACTGACCACATGGGGACACACTCACCTTACTGGCAGCATCTCTGGCCTGCTGAATTAATTCTCGTATTCTGTCCATGTTGTCGGAGATGTTTCCCAAGGGCAACAGCTGTTGGTTGATACTTTCAATCTTGCGCCAAAGATCAGGTAGTTTGTTGGTTAACTTATTCACTGTTGGTGAGATTAGAAAACAGAAATGTAATATTGAGCATTAAGAAAAGGCTAACTACAATTGTTCTTACTGACAGTATTTGTCAAGTGGCATGTTTGGTCCCCAGATGTTGAACAGGATGGGTCATAATTAGTTACGGTAGTTCCCCCCTTACCCATGGTTTCACTTCTCGAGGTTTCAAGTACTTGCTATCAACCATGGTCCAAAAATATTAAAAAGAAAAATTCCAGAAATAAGCAATTCGTAAGTTTTGAATTGTGTGCTGTTTGGAGTAGCACCCATGTGAATCTTCCTTTTTTCCAGCATATCCTTGCTGTCTACCCTACCCACCCATTAGTCACTTAGTAGCTATCTGGGTTATCAGATTGAAAAAACATAGTATATACAGGGTTTGGTACTATCTGTGGGTTCATGCATCCACTAGGGGTCTTGGAACATATCCCCTGAGGATAAGGAGGAGCTACTGTACATGGTGAATTATATTCTGCAATCTGGGTACCAAATCCTTTACTTTGACCACTATGGAAAGAAAAAAAAAATCTTTGTTTTCTGATTCTTTTTCTTTTTCTTTTTTTTTTTTTTTTTTGAGACGGAGTCTTGCTCTGCCACCCAGGCTGGAATGCAGTGGCACGATCTCGGCTCACTGCAAGCTCCACCTCCCAGGTTCACACCATTCTCCTGCCTCAGCCTCCCCGAGTAGCTGGGACTACAGGCACCCGCCACCACGCCTGGCTAATTTTTTGTGTTTTTAGTAGAGACGGGGTTTCACTGTGTTAGCCAGGATGGTCTCGATCTCCTGACCTCATGATCCGCCCGCCTCGGCCTCCCAAAGTGCTGGAATTACAGACGTGAGCCACCGCGCCCGGCCTGTTTTCTGATTCTTAATATTAATCATAATTCAATGCCTCATGATTAAGAAACTTATATCTCCACTTTGTAAAAAAAAAAAAACCAATAGCATTTTCAATGTATTTTCTAAAAATTAAAAATCCTATCTGGTCCTTCCAACTAGTAGACTACCTATATGCTTTGAATATATCCTATATCATGTGGAGCTGTTTTCTAATGTTTTAGTTTCTGAGATCAGACTTTACCAGGGAAGAATGAAAATGGACCAAAACACATAACAATGGAGAGAATGGCTAAGATGTCCTGGCCAGAGAACGCCTAATACCCGAGTTATCTGCATCCGTCAGAGCCTTTTTGAAGTCTTCGTTCTGTGTGCTCCCATAGGTGTCCTTAATTCTTTCCACATCTGTCTGAATGGGGTTCAGCCCATCCAGGACCTCATCTGTGATGTCGTTGGCCTTTCTGACCATGCTCTTTGCACTACTGATCATAGCATCAATATCACCTAATGCACACACAAATAGGGAGGTATAAGTATCTAAAACGTTCAACAAAAGAAGCCAACCAAGTACAACGGGTTAGGAAGATGCTGACCTCTCTGTATCCCACGAAGACCATCTCGGAGAGTTGTGAGATTGGTGGCTATCACTTCTCTCTGAACTGTCACAATATTCAGGGTTTGCTGTAGGTTGCTGAGAGCCGGACTGACTTCTAAAATAAAATAAAGCATTAGGAGGCAATTCCTTTGTGCATTTTTGATCCTCCATTGGTATTTGTGGCCCCTGAAGTAGACAGTGTCTGCACAGCATTGAGTAGACTTGCTTCTTAGGAGTCATCTCAGAGATGCCCACTGCATGTGCCCAGACCCACAGCTCTGGGATCCTCCAGTTACAGAGGTCAGCAGCAAATCAGAGCCTTGAGGAAATGGCTTGGAAATACACAGGAAGAAAGCGAGAGGCTGAATAACTTGGGAAAGGCTAAACTTCTTATCCGCCCAGAGTAAGAGACTCTGTTTAGTAAAAGATGCATCTGTCTTATCCATTACCATGTCCTAGCACATAATGTAGTGTCTGGCACTAGTTGAGGCTTAATAGTACCTGTTTGTTGAGTAAATGAATATATGAGTGAATGAATGAATTAATAATGCAGAAAGGATCCTCTTCTATCAGAGGACAAGAGTGTTGTTGAAAGAGCCTCATCCAGGCAAATACAGACACAAAGTAGGCATTGTTTCTGTTAATTTCCAAAATGAACGACACATTTTTAAAATTCTGTGAAAGAAAGGGAGCTAGCTAGCAGTCATTCCTAGCTGATAATATTGCCATCCTTGGGTCATCGAAAATGACCAGCAAATGCTTTAAGACCATCTTGATGATTCGTGGTTTCAATTATGATTCCAGGACTGGTTTACATAGTTAGCATCCTAACCCTATTTACCACACTGAGCCTACCTCAAAGCTCAAATTTTGTAGAGAGCAACAGATGTCATACCAGAAAATCTGAATTCTTGAAATTTGTGAGGCAAATGAATGTATGTTAGTACTTTTTTTGTATTTTATTTTTCATGTCTTTAATTTTTTATCATGTGAAAGAAAGAGAGAAAGAAAGAAGGAAGGAAAGGAAGGAAGCAGAAAGAGGAGAAATTATTTAATTTACAGAGGCATCATTTAATCCCTCTGAAAGGACTAAGAGGCTGAGTGAGGGCCGTGGACTCACGGATGACAACAAGAGCCTGGAGAAACACAGTGTTTTTGAAACACAGAAATTTGGTGAGATTGAGAGAGTTTAATTATTGAAGAAAATAAGTGAGTAAAATACATGAACATTTTCCAAAGATAAAATTTATGCTTAAAAAATTCTCGGCCCGGGCCGAGCACTTTGGGAGGCCAAGGCGGGCGGATCACGAGGTCAGGGGATCGAGACCATCCTGGCTAACTCGGTGAAACCCCGTCTCCACTAAAAATACAAAAAAATTAGCCAGGCATGGTGGCGGGTGCCTGTAGTCCCAGCTACTCGGGAGGCTGAGGCAGGAGAATGGCGTGAACCCGGGAGGCGGAGCTTGCAGTGAGCCAAGATCACGCCACTGCACTCCAGCCTAGGTGACAGAGTGAGACCTCATCTCAAAAAAAAAAAACAAACAAAAAAATTCTCATGCTTCACAGTAGTAGTGATTTTGGGGACTTTTAGTTGCAAAGATTTTATTACTTAAGAAATTTTAAAGCAGTTATTCTAATGATCCCAAACCAATGATCTTGACATGTGGGTTGCCAGTGTCACGGTGAGTTAAATTAAAATAGCCTCCCCACCAAGGCCAGGCCCAAATAGGCCTATCACTCTCAAGATTTATTTATATTTATAAGGCTCTAGTTAATTTTGTATATGATGGGTGGGGGATATTTAGAATATTGGGTGGATACATGAAATTGATAAATAAATCATGAATTTAAAAAGTAGTATCTGGGCACAGCATGATGGCTCATGCTTGTAATCCCAGCATTTTGGGAAGCTGAGACAAGAGGATCCTGTAAGGACAGGAGTTTGAGACTAGCCTGCGCAATATAGCAAGACCTTGCCTCTACAAAATATACAAAAATTAGCTGGGCATGGTGGTGCATGCCTGTAATCTCAGCCACTTGGGAGGCTGAAGTGGAGGATCGCTTAAGCCCAGGAGTTCAAAGTTACAGTGAGCTATGATTGTGCCACTGCACTTCAGCCTGGGCAATGGAGACCCCATCTCTATTAAAAATAATAATAGTAATAAAATAAAATAAATAAAAAGTATCATCTGCATTGACACTGAGATTCAAAAACAACATTTGCTTCTAGGGCTGCCCCGCCTGGTCCCAGAGGTCATTTAAAGCTCCTGACTATCCCTGCCATTGCCAACTCCCCTTAATACCTTGCTTTAGCTTCTTTTGTGTCATCTTGGCTTCATTTAACAGTTTATCACTGTTGGAACTCAGGGTTTTAGCTTTTCTTGGCAGATCTTCCTTTATCACTGTCTGAAAGCAAAGCATTTAACAGCCTTAAACAGATGCTGTATGTTAGGAAATATGGAATAAGATTTTTATCCTAGTCTGAAACCCTTAATTTTAAGAATGAAGTGCAAAGGGGGAAGGAGCTAGAACTAGATTGTTCCCTAAAAGATACAGTTAGGGCTCCAGGTAGCCCTAACACCTATGTGACTTCTGTGGCTTGGGGAGGTGGGCCTATCTCTGGTGGCATACTGACAAATTATGTGACACTTGTTTTAGCTGCTCACTGTCATTCGTACGAAACCCCCCACAATAACAGAAGAGAGAACTTAGTTGTTTTCAGGCGTTCAAGCTTTGGGACAGAAAAGCCTTTACTCATTCAAGAAGGCTTGTCCTCCTGAACTCTGATATTTAATATTTTGTTCTTTATTTTCAGATATAGGAATTATCATATGGTGCATATAAGATCCCACAGGACTCCACAGACACACCGAGATGTAAGGCCAAATGACCTGATGAAAATGCTGATCAAGTTGTTTGCAAAAATGTTTCTTTTTGGTTAACGATCACAGCATAAAAGCATACCTGGTAAGATATAGGATATAATATTTGTTCAGGTTGAAAATTGATAATCAGTGTAATTTCTATCTGGTTTTACACATAGTTTTAAAACAGTGCTACAGACATGAAGTAGTCAAACACAGAAATTACCCATATCTAGAGCAAGTTCTATCCTATACAACAAGTTCTGATTTAAAATAATGCTTTGTTTCTATTCCTTGGAGCCCATGGAAAGAAAATATAAAAATGAGCCATCTCCACAGTGAATGTGGAGAAGCTGCTGGTACAGGTGCCCACCTGGAGGGCAGATTCAGATGCACTGGCAGCCCTGTTGGCCGCGTCCTTGGCCGCTTTGATGGCGTTGAGAATGTTCTCATAGGCGGTGGCGGCATCCACAGCACAGCGCACCAGCTCATCCCCGCTGGCATTTCTCTTGATCCTGGAAGACAGGGCAGGTTAGGCACTCCCCACAACCTTCCTCTGCCAGCAGCTGACATCCCCCCAAACCTTTCCATTTCTTGTTTTCTTTTCTTTCCTTTTTTTTTTTATGAAATGGAAAAAATAAAATAATATAAAGAGATGGCAGAGTCTCTCTCTGCCGGCCAGGTTTGACTGCAGTGGTGCCATCAACATGAGCCCAGCCCCTTCTCTTTCCATTTGGTAAGTAGATACCTGAGGTGATGGCCTCTGTAGCTGTGCCCAAAGGACGTGGCCAGGAATTAGCGCCCTTATTGCTGCTCTGCTTCTGACGTGGGCCTGGGGCATTGGCCTTGACGCCACCCTCCGCCCTCCACCCAGTTCTGGAGACCCAGCCAACCCAGGGGAGGGCCTTGCTTGTCTCAAGACAAGCTGCTGCGCTCAGCCCACGTGCCCTTCTGGTCTCCTGGGCCGTGCACTCACTCTTCCAGCTGCTTTGCCAGCTCTTGTAAGGACTGCGCATGCTTTTCTGCCTCCTCCACAAGGGATGTTTTGCCAGCAGATCTGGAAAGTTCTCTTACTTTGTCACTTAGTTCTTGTCTTGCTTCATTTAAACTGGCAGCTAATTTTTCATATTCCTATTTTTTCCAAGTAAACAAAGACAGTATAAATTCAAGCAAAGAATGTAGATGCTGATTTCTCAAACTCTATCATTACTGATGTGTTTCCAGGGGCAACAATGAGATGTTATATTTTCTAAGCCTATTTACCATACCAGTTAATCCTTGGTCACTTCAGACAGTAGCACTGGTAATATTTCCCCAAGGTTTACCACTATCTTGAACATTCTCATTATGGTGAGAAACCCTTTAGTAACCTTTACAAAATCACAATGTTATCATCAACATAAAGTTGTAGTAAACCAAAGAACTTTTTTAATGACTTAGAAATAGTTATTGTAAAAGGTGCTTTAAAATCCCCATTGAACTGCTAAGAAATTGTATCAGTTTTTTTGATCAGGTCTTAAATATCTTGTTAATAAATGCTTGTATGCTTGATTTTTAAAAATAGCATTATAATTTTTTGTTGTTATCACAAAAGTGATTTGTTCATTGCAGACAAATCAGGTAATACATATGAACATAAGAAGACATGTCATTCATACTTCTTTTGCAAGAAAGAACTATTGTTAACATTTCCATATATTCCCTTCCATCTAAGAGACTATACTTCGATAAAGCAAAAATGTAGGTCAGCCCATTTCATTGTTTTCTCGCAATATAATTAAAATGTTTTTAGATTTTTCTAGAGAACAACTGTTTCCTCTACCTTCTGGCTTTTCTCCATCAGCTGCAGTGCAATGTTGGTTTGCAACAAAGATGAGTCTGCAGAGGTCAGATACTTGGTGAAATCACTCTGCAGGGAATTTATTTCTTTTACTTGTCTCTGAAGAAAAAAAAATTGCTTGAGCTCCATGATATATTATCAGAAGGCATAGACAAATTTATGGGACAATAACATGTAAGCAATTTCGAAGTCAGAATGCTTTCTCGAACCGAAACATTGTCTAGGCAATTACAAAGTGATAGGAACTCAGTTGTTTTTGTAGTGGAGGTGTCTTATCATAGTTCCTTAAATGATATGCCAATGAAACAATTGCTATCACTGCTGAAGAAGGTTTCTACAGTAGGGGTCAACTTGCCCAACGAGATGGGTATATTATCAAAATCTGGTTTCTGAAACAGACCAAAAGATTTTATGTAAATAAACCATCAGCAACCATCAGCCAGTACCAATGAGAACACAGCAGGCACTTGACCGAGAGGTCACACAGAACCTGAGAATGCCAGGCTGGAAGGCTGCCAGAGTTCAGAGGCCTATAAAGTTGGGTCCTGCTTCCTTACCTTGGCATAATCAGCAACTTCACACAGACATGGTACCATCCAAAGAGGCTTTGGGAGCTAAGCATAGAGTCATCCACTAAGACATCATTTATTTTCATTTACCAACTTCCTCCTGTTTGGGGGTCTGCCCTATGTTATTCAACTATGATTTCACTGTGGTTTTATAACCCTATATAACCTCTCATACTTTTGTTGTTTTTAATTTTTTTTTTTTTTTTTTGAGACAGGTCTTATTCTGTTGCCTAGGCTGAAGTGCAGTGGCTCGATAATGGCTCACTGCAGCCTTGCCCCCAACCCACCAGTGTGTTCAAATGATCCTTCCACCTCAGCCTCCCGAGTAGCTGAGACTACAGGCACACGCCACTACGCCCAGCTAATTTTTTAAAACATTTTTGTAGAGACAGGGTCTCACTACCTTGCCCAGGCTGGTCTCAAAACCCTGGGCCCAAGCAATCCTCTTGCCTCGGCCTCTCAAAGTGTTAAGATTACAAGCATAAGCCACTGCACTTGGCCTTATTGTTTTAGCATACAATGTTCACTACTTGAAATATGAACTATAAGGCCAGGCACAGTGGCTCATACCTGTAATCCCATCACTTTGGGAGGCTGAGGCGAGTGGATCACCTGAGGTCAGGAGTTTGAGACCAGCCTAGCCAACATGGTGAAACTCTGTCTCTACTAAAAATACAAAAATTAGCCAGGCGTGGTGGTGCCAAATATATATATATATATATATATATATATATGAACTGCAAAATCCAGAGCTTTAAATTCTGTCATTGCAGCTTCTGTATGTGACCTGTACTTTTATTTCCTATAAAGCAGATTATGGCTTAAAATGCCTTTGCTGGTGATTATGATAATTATGTTTACATATCTGACACAAAAAGTAAATTACCAAAAACATAATATATACTTTGAATTAACTATAGCAATATTAATTTCTCATCTATTTGGCAACATTATTCCTCCAATACTCTTTGAGCCGGGGATGCAGGTGAAGCAGTTTGCACTGCTTTGTCTGTGGTTAAAGTTCAGAATCTTTTCTGGTAGCTGAAGGCTAGAAATGACTATGGTTTTGCACTTAATGCTTTGTTCCTGTCTGATCTGGGTCTGAGGTGGTATAATCAGATGTACAGACAGGTGCCTGACTATGCCACTTTATTAATAATAAAGATCCCTGCTTCTCTCATCCTTATTAACGAAACTGTGCAGCTTCAAACTGTGAACTCACCTGGATGGCTCCCAAAGCTCTCTCGTTTTCTTGGTTCAAGCCATTTGCCTGCTTGGCTCGGGCAGCTGCCTCCTGCAGCCGAGCGCGAAGGTCACTGAGTTTGGCTTCGTATTCATTTAAAGAATCCCGTATACTGTTAGCAAGCCCATTGTTCTCCCCCTGGTGGGTTTTCTGCCAGGTCCTTATCCGGTTCAGCACTGTAATACATCACTTCATGTTTTCTACTTGACAGAGGAGCATACTGAAGCTGGGTTATAAAGACTATGAAGGGAGAATCGAGTTTCTACTCATTTCATGGTTTTCCTTGAACTTTGGAGGGGATGGGAAAGGAAACATTGACACAGACCTGCTATGTGCACTGTACACGTTGCCTCATTTAACTTCCATGGGAAAACAATAAATTATCATTCTCACGTTTTAGATAAGGAGATGGAGGCCATGAGAAATGAGATGGCTGACCCAAGGTTACATGGCCAGTCAGGCTCAGGACTTGAACTTGAGCTGGCTGCAGGGGGTAAAGTGCATGCTTCTTTCACTGTGAATACTGCCTATTTACAATTAAAAGCCAAGACTCACATTAAATTTGAACAATAAAAATTTAAGCAAGAAAGCTGCTAGTATCTATATATTAACCACTGATACATCATTTTATTAAAGAATAAATACCAGTATCTGAAAAAAGTATGCACTAAACTAATATTTCTCAGTTTTGAACTAACGAGGCATTTTCTCTAGTCAAAACCTTTCTATGTATTCTGTTAATTTCTAGTATATCAGTTTTTGTTTGTTTTTGTAATACAGATTTGAACATCCCTAATCAAAAAAGCCAAAATCTGAATTGTTTCAAAATCTGACATTTTTTAGCAATGACATGATGCCACAAATAGAAAATTCCACGTCTGACCTCATGTGACAGGTTTCAGTCAAAATGCAGTCAAAAGTTTGTTTCAGAGGCTGGGCGCGGTGGCTCATGCCTGTAATCTTAGCACATTGGGAGGCCGAGGCAGGCATATTACTTGAGGTCAGGAGTTTGAGACCAGCCTGGCCAAAATGGTAAAACCCAGTCTCTACTGAAAATACAAAAATTAGCCAGGCATGGTGGCAGGTACCTGTAATTCCAGCCACTCCTGAGTCTGAGGCATGAGAATCGCTTGAACTCAGGAGGTGGAGGTTGCAGTGAGTTGAGATCACACCACTGCACTCCAGCCTGAGTAATGGAGTAAGACTCTGTCTTACACATACACAAACACACACAAGTTCATTTCATGCACATAATTATTAAAAAATATTGTGTAAAATTACCTTCAAGATATGTGTATAAGATGTAAATGAAACGTAAATAAATTTTATGTTTAGACTGGGGTCCCATCTCCAAGAGGACTTATTAAGTCTATGCAAGTATTCCAAAATCCAAAAAAATTAAAAATTTGAAACACATCTGGTCCCAAGCATTTTGGAAAAGGAATCTCAATCTGTAGTAGTGCTAATATCAATTTGTGATTCAAAAATTCAGTAGTGGTGAGGTGACCATTAATAATGATGTAATGAGAAAACTGGAAAGAGGTACATGAGCATCAGAAAAATACAGTTAAGAAGGAAAAAGAGGCAACCATATCTAACTTTTAGAAGAACCTTCTTTTTTTTTTTGCGTGATGGTAAGCTGTTATATTCTACAGCGCCTTGTTAACCTGGGTCTCCTGGGAGCTACTGATTTTCACCACATGATGCTCTAACAGTAATATTCACTGAAACCATGAGGCCTTCCGCCTGCAACGGAGAACTCTACATTGTACTCTGTACATCGTGTTTCAAATCAATTAGAACGGACTGGATAAAAGAATTTGGGAGCATTCTTACAGAGCTGCGACTCCCTTTTATCAGCTTCTGCTTCTCTCAGGTGCTTTCCAAAGTTCCTGTTCCGCAGTTCCCTCATCATGCGCTGGGCTTCAGCCCACTCTCTGGAAAATTCACCTGAAGGCACGTTGTTTCCCTCTCCATCTGGCCCCGAGATCTGCTTTAAGAGAACTAGGAAACATCAAGTGGTTTATTAAACTGGGAATTCTGGGCTCCAGTAGGCTACTTAAAAAAAAAGAAAAAAAAAAAAGGCAGAAACTTCTATGGAGATTTTATATTAGTTTTTTAGTATCATTATGGGATTCTTTTCATAATGTTGAAATCTTAAAGGGAATTCTTTTAGTGTACAATGAAGGTTATGCAACCAAAAGACTAATTGGGCTTAGTAACTCTTCTTACTGTGCACATTCCGGATGACAGTTTTAATCTTCATATCCAGTTCTTTTGTGCTTTGTATTGCCCGATTAACATTGTTGTATAATGTTTGTGCTTTTCTGGAATTTACTTGAGCCTATATGAAAAACAAATGGATTAGCAACAAATTAAGTCAATGAAGAAAGATAAAAATACTTTGAAAGCAAAAAAAACCCCAAAGTTAAATGGACTTAACACATTACCTTTTCTTGCAAAGTCTCAAATTCCTGATTCAAATCAGTCAGTTCTCTTTCCAGGCCTTCTATTTTTGATCCATGATTTGAAATGGTAGAACGGTAGTTGAGCAACTGATTCTGGAAATAAAACACAAATGAGTGTCACTTTACAGTATAAATTAAGACTAAATCCCATCAACCTGGTCAACAGGGTTATAATTGAAGAATCATTTGGCAAGACCATTGTCAGTTCCACACACACACAAATGTGGTTCTTTGAAATAGGTTACATAAGGAATCTATTTTCTGATGACACTGTGATATGGCTCTAAAATAAAGTAGCAAATGTGAAGAGACAAGAGCTACTTCACTGGAATTAATGACCTAACCTTAGAGAAATGAGGGTAATACTACTTACCTGATTAATTTCCAGATTCTATAATAAATACAGTTTTTTAAAATCTGCAGTTAACCTGACAACACTAAAAGCAGTGCATATGGGCTGCTTGAATGAAGGAACCATTAAGAATCTATTCAAAGAATCTCATCCAACAGAACCACAGGGAACTCAGAGCTCCTGTAGCTGAACAGCCTCATGTTGCAAATGAGAAAATGGAAGCCCAAAGAAGTCTGACTTGTCCATGGTTGCATAGCTCATCGGTGATTGCTTCAGGACCATAATCCAGGTCCCTTACCCCTTTTTTAGGCTAAATTGCCTCAGTACTCTTAGATTCTTAGACGCTGCTGCACATAATATCTAGAATGATGATGATTTTCAATTTTTTGGAAAAAAGAATTAATATATTGAAAAAGTTTACAGAAAAAATGATATTATTACCTCAATAAGTATGTCAGAACCAGTGCTGGGTAAAAGAATACAGGCTTTAAATAAAGCCTAGGTCCAAACCCTAAGTCTGCCACATAATAGATGAGCCGCACTAAGCCTTGCTCTTCCATTAGTAAATTGGGGATTATCATATTTAGCTGCAAGGTTGGTTTTGGTGATAAGTGAGCTAATGTATTTTAAAATGTCATGTACACATGGGCATTTAAAACTGTTACTTCCCTTCTTATATGTAATCTTTCTTAATTTTCTCATGTTAGTGTGATATGGCAAGAAGATAGTTCTATTTTAACTTTACTACCGGGAAAGGGAGGCAAGTCATTTTATACATTGTCAGCAGAACACCTGGATAAGAGGTGGAGTGGGTAAAGCACGGCCTTTAGAATTTGATCGTGATTTGAATTCTTCTAGAACCACCACGATTTTAGGCAAGATGCTCAGCTTCTCCATGCCTGTTTAATGAGAATAACACTAGGTTCCTCATGAGGAGGTTGGGAGACTTGAGTAAAGCCCTTAGCACAGGGTGTGGCACACGGCATGTGTGCAGAACGGTGAAGGCTGCAGGGCTGTGTTGACAAAATCCAAGCAACCCAGTGGCTTCCTTTTTTTTTTTTTTTCCTCAAGACATAAATGCTTTTACCCTCCTCTTCTCCATATTAAGCCTATAAACCTTGGACTAACATTATCCAAAAGGATAGGAAAGAGTCATTTTTCTAGAATAATCTTTTGCTATATATACTCAGCTATAGCCACTACAATCAGTCCTAAACCCAAAAGTACTTATTAAACTTTCCCCAAAGCCTTGTTCACTGTGTCTAGACTACAGCTGATCTCATCTACTGAATTATTTTACTTCAATGAGTGTATTCTTTCATTTCCATGATTTTCAATTGGGTCTTTTCATATCTACCCCTTCTTGTTTGATTTCTGGTGGTTTCCCCCCTCAAATTTCCTAATTTCTTATTCCTTCTATTGGGTGTTATTCTGCAAAGTCATTTTTAGATTGTCCTATTGTTTTCATTTTATCCAAAGTGAACTCATCTCTTGACTGCTGCTTCTGTTGGGCGTCTTTCTTATTACTTCTCTGCTAACAATGTTTGCAGGCTCATTCTGGGTGGGAGTTCCCCTTTCTTTGTGCTCTCTGGGCCCTGTCTAGTGCTCTTATGCTTATCACCACCCCTACTCGAGCCTCTGACCCGCAGTCTAGGACCAGGTCTTACTTTGGCAGTTTAGGATTTGTATACTGTCGTGGCACTGACAGGATGTAACATTCCAGCACAGATCCAGGTCCGTAGATGTGTCCCACCCCTGTAGCTTTGCTAGGCTCTCATACGGCCATTACCCAACGATGAGCACTGGGCAGTTTCCAGGCTGCTTTTTAGCTCCCATTCATGGACACAGCATCCCCTATTTCCCCTGAGGGAAATAGGTTCTATTACTTCTTAGGATACCCTCTCAGCCACCTTCCATCTAAGTATACATACAGCATTCACCCAAATGGACTACATTCTGAGCTATAAAACAAACCTCAACACATTTAAAAGGATTGAAATCATAGAAAGTGTGTTCTCTGACCATGAAAGAGTTAAATTAGAAACCAGTAACACAAAGTTATCTGGAAAATCCCCCAATTTGGATATTAAACAACACATTTCTTTTTTGTTTTTGTTTTTTAAGATGGAATCTCGCTCTGTCACCCAGGTTGGAGTGTAGTAGCACCATCTCAGTTCACTGCAACCTCTGCCTCTGGGGTTCTAGTGATTCTCCTGCCTCAGCCTCCCAAGTAGCTGGGACTACAGGCGTGTGCCAATATCCCGGCTAATTTTTGTATTTTTAGTAGAGTTAGAGTTTCACCATGTTGGCCAGGCTGGTCTCCAACTCCTGGGCTCAAGTGATCCACCCGCCTCGGCCTCCCAAAGTGCTGGGAATACAGGCATGAGCCACCATGCCTGGTCAACACATTTCTAAATAACACATGGGTTACAGATATGTCACAAGGAAAATCAGAAAATCCATTGAATTGAATAAGAATGAAAACATAACATTACAAGGTCTGTAGGATACAGCTAAAGCAGTGCTTAGTGGTAAAACTGATAGGATTATATGCCTGTGTTAGAATCAAGAAAGATTTGAATCAATAAAATAAGCTTAGGAAACCAGAAAATGAATAGCAAGTTTCACCCAAAGCAAGCACAAGGAAGAAATTTAAAAAAGGATAAGAACGGAAATCAATGAAATTGAAAACAGAAAAACAATGGATAAAAATCAATGAAATAAAAGGATCAACAACATTGATAATACTCTAGCCAAAATAATTAAGAGAAAGAGATAAGATGTAAATTATCATTATCAGAAAATGAATGAGAAGGCATCTTTATAGACTTTACAAATGTATAAAGGATAATAAGGGAATATTATGAACAATTTTATGTCAATATATTTGGTAATTAAGATGAAATTGACACATTCTTTGAAAGGTACAAATGACCAAATACCACTCAAGAAGAAACACATAGCCCAAATACTGTAGTCTCATATCTATTCTTTGAAAATTAAATTCACGGTTTATTTTTAAAAACCACAACTTCCAACAAAGAAAATTTCAGGCTCACATGGCTTCACTGGAAAAATTCTATCCAACATTTAAAGAAGAGTCAATACCAATTTAACACAAACCTGTGTTTGAGTCTTCTGAATGCAAGACACTGAAATAAACGCTCTATGAGAAAAATTCACCTGGATGTTCAGTAAGTATTGTTCACCTAGATGTGTTAGTTTTGTGTGTTCACAAAAATGACTTTCCACCAGGAAAACTCTTATCTTCATTTGTATCAGAGGAAGGAGGACTGTTGTGGGAAGTCAGGGACCCCAAATGGAGGGACTGGCTGAAGGCATGGCAGAAGAATATAATTGTGAAGATTTCATGGACATTTATTAGTCCCCCAAATTAATACTTTTATGATTTCTTACGCCTGTCTTTACTGCAATCTCTGAACATAAATTGTGACGATTTCATGGACACTTATCACTTCCCCGGTCAATACCCTTGTGATTTCCTATGCCTGTCTTTAATCTCTTAATCCCATCATCTTCGTAAGCTGAGGAGGATGAATGTTGCCTCAGGACCCCGTGATGATTGCATTAACTGCACAAATTGTTTGTGGAGCATGTGTGCTTGAACAATATGAAATCTGGGCACCTTGATAAAAGAACAGGATAGCAGCAATGTTCAGGGAACAAGGGAGATAACCTTAAACTCTGACTGCTGGTGAGCCAGGTGGAACAGAGCCATATTTCTCTTCTTTCAAAAGCAAATAGGAGAAATATCGCTGAATTCTTTTTCTCAGCAAGGAACATCCCTGAGAAAGAGAATGCGTCCCTGGGGGGAGCCTCTAAAATGGCCACTTTGGAGATGGCTGTCTTTTACGGTCATAGACAAAGGGATGAAATAAGCCCCAGTCTCCTGTAGTGCTCCCAGGCTTATTAGGATGAGGAAATTCCCGCCTAATAAATTTTGGTCAGACAGGTTGTCTGCTCTCAAACCCTGTCTCCTGATAAGATGTTATCAATGACAATGTATGCCCAAAACTTCATTAACAATTTTAATTTTGCCCCATCCTGTGGTCCTGTGATCTCACCCTGCCTCCATTTGCTTTGTGATATTACCTTGTGAAGCATGTGATCTCTGTGACCCACACCCTATTCTTACACTCCCTCCCCTTTTGAAAATCGCTAATAAAAACTTGCTGGTTTTACGGCTCAGGGAACATCACGGAACCTGCCAACATGTGATGTCTCCCCCAGACACCCAGCTTTTAAATCTGTCTCTTTTGTACTCTTTCCCTTTACTTCTCAGACCAGCTGATGCTTAGGGAAATAGAAAAGAACCCACGTTGAATATCGGAGTTTTTCACCTAGATGTGTTAGTTTTGTGTGTTCACAAAAGTGATTTTCCACCAGGAAAACTCTTATCTTCATTTGGATCAGAGGAAGGAAGACAACCCCTGAGCCTTTCCAGGAGTCAACCTCCTCCTTCCTGCTTATGGAGAATCCACTCCCGCAGCATCTCCTCCCCACGTATCTACTCTCAGACGCAGGGGATTTACCCTCAGGTCCTTGGCCTGGGTCTCCATGTGCCTCATCTGCTCCAGAAGCCCCGCGCTGGCACTCAGGCCCTGCAGCTGAGACTTGACCAGGCGGAGCTGCTCGCCCATGGTGGCCAGGTCGTTCAGGAGGGTCATCACACAGCTGTCGCAATCTGTAGGGGCCACAATCAAAGGCAAATGTGCTGTGGGGGGAGCCGTGGGACTGTGAAAAGACCCCAAGTGCTATGCAGCCCAGTTGGCACACACACAGATCATCACAGGTGACAATCACAGCCCTGGTCTTCTCAGGGAAGGATGTGGATTCTGAAAAAAGGAGAGCCCTATGCACAGGGAGCATTTTAGAAATGGATTTTCCATGCAACCTGTTGCTTACTTTATACATGAGGAAAATAATAATAGCCTTCAACTATGGGATGCTTGTGATTTACCAGGCATTGTGATAAGACATTTATAAGCATTTCCCTAATATCCCTATAAGGTAGGTCTAATTATCATGTTAACTTATCAAATGATGAAACTGAGGCTTGGAGAAGCAGGGTCACCTACCGAAGGTCATACAGAGAGAAGCTGATTTGACCCTAAGTAGTCCTCCTTCCACCTCCTCCCACCCTTACTTTCCCAGACTGGAAACTGCATGACCCAGCATGGGGCTCACATATCTTAAACCACACCCCACAACTTGGAAAGGAGGAGGAGGGGCTGTCTTTTCTCACCATCACATTCTTCTGCAGGGCTGCTATCTTTGGGTTCTTGGTTTATGCAGTCTGAAATCAGAAAATAACCAAAGAAGACAATGTTATTAAACTTATTCTTCATCTGCTCTTTAATGTGGTTTTCAGAAAAGCTAGTGTCGCAAGGTTTTATTAGTTTGGTGCAAAAGCAATTGTGGGTTTTGCCATTACTTAAAATGGCAAACCTAATAGACACCCAACTACCCAGCATCGCTAGCTCTTCCTTTTCCCTCCCTCACCCACGCCAGTGCCCAGAAGCTTTCTCATCTCCCAGCAGGCTCACTGCAGGAACTGCTTTTGTGGCCTCCCTGTTATATATTCAATTCCTTCACTACAAAGGTCAACTCGATAAAGGGCCATGTTTTCTTATCAAACCAAGCCTCTCAATCATTCGCATTAGGCCTTTCTTCATTGGAGAGCCTCTTGTATATTCGTGCTGCTTCTGGCATCATTCAAGAACATTGTGCAAACATTCACTGAGCAAATTTAAGCATTTACAGTGTGCCAGAGCCCCATGCTAGCTGCTGGAAATACAAAGATATCAAGACAAAATCCCTGCTGCTCTGTAACTTAACAGTCCCATGAAACACGAGGGCAGACAAGTTACAAAACAGTGCAACAGATGTGGTGATAGTGATGGGCATACAATGTCAGTGGGCCCATGCCACCAGCTACAGCACATATAAACTGAGTTTGTGTGTGTGTGTGTGTGTGTGTGTGTGTGTTTGGCTGGAGGGGAGTGGGAGAGTCTCTCTCTGTTATCCAGGTTGGACCACAGTGGTGAGATACCGGCTCACTGCTATCTCTGCCTCCCAGATTCAACCGATTCTCCTGCCTCAGCCTCCCGAGCAGCTGGGACCACAGGCACACACCACCACACCTGGCTACTTTTTGTGTTTTTAGTAGAGACAGAGTTTCACCATATTGGCCAGGCTGGATAAGCTGAGCTTTGAGATTCTCAGCTACAGTGAAGCCTGCTGGTCAACCCTGGGCATTCTTGACCCCTTCCACGTGTACCCTTTTCCCCATGCCGTGCCTTCTGACATTGACATGTCCTCTCACTTCCCCCTGAACAAACTGTCTACCTTCACAACAGCAAAACTCTATGCTTAACATTTTCCTGGACAAGCTGCAAGAGGCTTTCACATCTGTTATTGTCACCAGCCAATAATATTCCACACTTTGTGTGTATATACAGACATTTTAAGCCACGTTTACTTTTAATTGTAAAAACTGATATAAATTAATTATGGAAAATATGGGGAAGTCAGGAAAATGAGATAAAAGCATCATCCTTGATCTTGCCACACAAAGACAATGTTCCCTTTATAAACATTTGTATACATTTTAATTTATTATATATATCATCATGGGTTCCTTTTTTTAAAAAAAAGCCTTACTCGCTTTTTTTTTTTTTTTTTGAGACAGAGTTTCACTCTTGTCACCCAAGCTGGAGCACAGTGGTGCTATCTCAGTTCACTGCAACCTCTGCCTCCTGGGGTCAAGCGATTCTCCTGCCTCAGCCTCCCTAGTAGCTTGGATTACAGGCATCTACCACCATACCTGGCTAATTTTTATATTTTTAATAGAGGTGGGGTTTCTCCATGTTGGCCAGGCTGGTCTCAAACTCCTGACCTCAGGTGATCCACCCACCTCAGCTTCCCAAAGTGCTGGGATTGCAGGCGTGAGCCACCATGCCCAGCCATTCGCTCTTATATGTACATATTGTGATATTTCTATTTCCTCAGTTAGTCTGTAAATGGCTTCTGGACAGCAAGCATGGTCTTGTTTCCTTGACAATTTTCAACAGCACCCTGAATAGTTTATGGGGAACTAGGCTTCTCTGGATGATTGATTTATTAGTGAAATTTTCCCAACAAGCTTGCATTTTGACCACCAAGGAATATGTCCATTATTAGTTGAAGAAAAAAAAAAAAAGAATAAAAACAACAACAACAAAACTCTAACAGGAATAAGCAAGTCTCATACATGAGCATCTTCTTCCATTTTGGGAACAAACAGTTACTATCCTCATTTCAGGGTGCTGATTTGTGTTACTGGCGTGGGGGAAATGAGGGTTGCAGAGGCATTAGTCTGGTGAATAAGCTGCTAGTGATGTTGAAGCTTCTTGAATACCTCCAGTGACAGGAGAAATAGCCTCCTTTTAAAGCAATCTGTTTCATCTTTAAACATTCGACATTTCTTCCTTAGAATGATTTAAAATAGAGCTCCCTCTTGCTTCTACCCTTTGCTCTAAGTTCTGTCCCTTATATCTCAGAGAACAAGACCAACCCTTTCCCACACGCCAGCCTGACAAACATGTCCTTTCCAGCTCTTCCTTTCACTGCCCTGGCCAATCCTTCCTCATATGACAAAGTTCCACATCCCTTCAGAGTCTTACCCTCTTTCTGAACAACTATAGCTCTTCTATTGTCTTCTAAAGACGTCACTAACTCTCACGTGAGGACTTACATGAGCAGTGTGCCATGGACCCCGGCTTTAGACACCAGAACTCGGTGAAAACAGTGCGAGCTATCTTTGGGGCCACACCACGTTCTAACCTACCCTGCACTGACTGCTGATGGCAACCTTAAGCCTTTTTACACCTCCTGCTACTAAGCCAGTTACCACTTACCACATAGCTAAACGTTTATTTATTTTTTCCACTCTACTATAGGACCACACCCTTATCCTTAATATCATTTTGTCTGGTTGAATTGACCCATCATTCCAGACTGTTGAGGCCCTTTTGAATTCTGAATGTGTCATGGGAGGCACTTTCTACTGGAGAAGACCAGGGAATTTCACCCCAAAATATGGCACCCTGGTAGGCTGATTATTTTAAATTGAAGGCCCTTGGAGACCAGCAGATGCCGGAAAAAACTTTACTCTGATACCCACTTATCTTCCCAACATCCAGACTTGCCAAAAATGAAAACAAACAACTTCTGGTTTCTTCCATGAGTTTTCATTAACTTAACTCATATTTCAGGGAGAAAGACTGAAGTCTGTCAACACACCTGGACAGACTCTTGTCACAAAGCATTGTCTGTTCTATGGGCCCAGAAGATTTTGTCCCAGGCCTCACTGTATGTTCTCTGAGTCCATTGAGTCAGTCTAAAAATCATTTACCATTACCCTTAAAATCATCCACATTTCCACATCTCTTTCCCGTAAGAAGAAGGGTACGTAAGCATCTACACCCCACTGGGTTACTGGGTAATCACTGTCCTGCGATTCTCTTGTGTTACACGCATTAAAATACAATTGTGTACACCTTTTCTCCTATTAATCTGCCTTTTGTTTGCTGATTTTCTGCAAATCTTCTGCAGGTGAGGGGGACGTTTTCCCTTGGTCCCTTTACTGTTCTTCCCAACTTTGTGTCATCTGATAAATGGGTAGGCATGCTTTCCATATTTCCATCCAAATAAAAAATGTGGAGCCAAGGATGAAGTCCTGAGGCATGACAATAAATACCCCATTCTAGACTGGCATTAATCCATTTACTCTGCATTCCTTTGGGAATTGTCACTTGACCAGCTGGAATCCACATATCCAGGGTTTAGTTCTTCAACTTGTCCGTAAGTATAAGATGAAAGATTTTATCTAAGTGTTTGGTGTTACACTACATCGATAGCATTTTCCTGATGATTCCTATTAATATTCTGTCAAAGAAGGAAGAGGATAGTCTTCCTTTTTGGTCCAAGTTGCTCCTAATAAACCCATACTAACTCCTGCTAATTATCTTTTTCTTAATGTATAAAATCCACCCCAATTACCCACCCACATCCCAGAACATGTACTGCTGTAAGATAAAGAGTATTTCAATTTCTTAAGACATGCACAGGAAAGCTGACATGACAATATCCCTACAATATCAAAGGGAGATCTCAGCAAAATCACCGAAGTAGGATCTGAAGTTATTTTGATTATGATCAGGTAAGTTTTAAAAACAATTCACTTTTTAAAAAAAAAAGTGCATTGAAACAGGTTACTCACCAAAGCTGAAAATACTATTTAAGCATTTCCAGGGTTGTCAAAACCAGGGGACAACTTGCTGGTTGGAATTGTGTATTACGCATCCTGAAAATGTGTGCTTGGGTTCTGAGGCTGTTAAGTTGTACCAGCTTTATAAATGCAAATTAGCAGGGGTGTGGGTCGACCTTACCTCCAGTCAGGGGATCACAACTGCCCAGCTGGCCATTGTTGTTACAACTGCATGGTTGGCAGCTACCTCCGAATTTCTGGGGATTCCCGAAATATCCCGGTGCACACCTACACAAAATGTAGAGAGGAGGAGAAACACCCAAATAACTCATCGTTTATCCCAACCAATTTTCTCAATCTCTAGCTCTGTGTTTGGGATATTGTAACCCATTGGGAGGAAGACTGACATAGATCTGCAAGAATGAATATTTCTCAATACAGAGATATTTACCCTTGAATTGTCTCACAGAAATAAACTTGAAGTAAGATCCATATAATTTCTAATTTTTTGGATGAGGGAAGACTTTCTTAATATTTTTCCTTCCTTCCCTCCTTCCTTGGATGAGGGAAGACTTTCCTAACCTCTCTCCCTCCCTCCCTCCTTCCCTTCCTCCCTTCCTCCCTTCCTCCCTTCCTCCCTTCCTCCCTTCCTTCCTTCCTTCCTTCCTTCCTTCCTCTCTTTCTCTGTTGCCCAGGCTGGAGTGCAGTGGCATGATCATAGCTCACTGCAACCTCGAGCTTCTGGACTCAAGTAATCCTTCTGCCTCAGCCTCCCAAAAAACTGAGACTACAGGCACATGCCACCATTCCTGGCTAAATTTTTAAATTTTAGTAGTGATGAGGTCTTCCTATGTGGCCCAGACTGGTCTTGAACTCCTGGGCTCAAGTGCTCCTTCTGCCTCAGCTTCCCAAAAAACTGGAACTACAGGTGCATGCCACCATGCCTGGCTAATTTTTAAATTTTCAGCAGAGATAAGGTCTTGCTATGTTGCCCAGACTGGTCTTGAACTCCTGGGCTCAATTGATCCTCCCGCCTCAGTTCCCAAAGTGCTGGGATTACAGGCACGAACCACTGCACCTGACCTGCACTATGTAAAGTCTGCATAATTCATATTTGCACTAATTGCTGCCGTGCTGTATATAATGATTCTTAAACGACTGAGAGAAGTTACAGCTGCTACCTTTGGCCCTGAGCCTTTGTTCTTCTAGGTAGTATAGTAATGAGAACTCATTCCTGATTTACAAGTTTAAAGATCACATTTCCTTGATTCTTAGACTGTTTAAAAAAAAAGTCAAATAAGCACACATTAATTTTTCTGGGGTTGGGGTGTCAATTACAATATTTCCATTAACAAAGTTCCACTCCCCATCTAGTCACCTGCAAATTGTCATTAAACTGATGTGTGGTGTCTTATCATCAATGGACTTGATAGACTCAAGGAAATATGGCATTTATCTCATTTCCCAAAATGTAAGCACTGCATCAAAAAGAATTTGGCAATTCCAACACACGTCACCATGTACTTGTAATATACTTCACCAATGTATTACCATGGATACACTGGTGATATAACGTAAAGGATCAGAAAGATCTGGCTGCACTCCTGCCTCCACACTCCACAAGTGTGATCCTGGGCTGTTGCTGTAACCCTCTGTGCTTCAGTTTCTTTACCGGTCCCCCCACAACCCCCATGAAAATATAAGCTCCATGAAGACATGGAGTTTTGGGCTGTTTTGCTCACTGATACATCCTTAGCACCTGGCACATATTCATTCATTTGTTGAATGAATAAATGAGTGGACTAATAATACCTATTTTGCTCAATGAATATAAGAGATCATGTAATAAAGAATCTAGCATAATGTTTGCACATAACAGACTCTCAAGTGTAGCTATCGTTATAAGACATGACAAAATATTCATCTTCTAATTGGCATCATTTGAAATTATTACAAGACAGCAGAAGGCCCATGTACCCCCTAATAATCAAGAAGGTAACTAGGCTGAGGTGGCTTATCTAAGTCTACTAAGCAGGGTGGTCATATACTAATAATAGGGCTTTACTTTGTGACTGGCTTGGTATTCTACCTAACAGATCATGCTATGCAGAAGCTCTGTGTTCTAGAATACTTTATTTTTGATGTCTTTCTTACCTACATCTAAACTTCCCACGTAATAGATGCATAATTACAAAGTACCTTATATTTAAATCACAGAAATATTCAGGAAGTTCGATTCTACTTCTTGCAAAGCATTACTCACTGGTTACGAGAAATAACTGGTTCTCTTATTCTCAATTTATGGTAGTGGCTAAACACAGAGGACTGAAGTAAAACTTCCCGATTTCACGAATGACACTGGTACAACAAATAAAGAGCAGAGAACTAGCTTGTCATCTGTGGCCCTGTTTGGCTGAGGGAGAAGAGGGGGTAAAAACATGTATGGGCTGGGAAGCCTTTGCTAAACCCTCCCCCTGGCTGGCTGCTCTGGTTTCTATCCAGCTAGTCTCCTGCATAATCTATATTCCTACTTTTCACCCTTGACTGTCCTTGTATTTATCATTGTGTAGTTAATCGCGAGTGCCAGGAATGATGTCTGGGTGCTGTGTCTAACAAATGAAAAATGTTGACATCAAAATGGCATTTACCTGTGAAAAAGCTTCAAAAAATTTTTTAAAGAAATAATAGCTTGTTTTCTTGAGACATCAGATATAACAAACATCAGCTGAGAGAAGTACTGTTAATTAAAAATTTTGCCTGCCAAATGGATGTCTCACCGAGCCGGTTGCTGTTTAATGCTTCATTGTTTGTGAAGAGCCATAAAGAGGATGAAATTAGGACACCTCTCCCAGGTGTTGGTCCCCTGTGGCTTTTAAATCTCAGAGCCTAGAATCCCTTCCCACTACCCACATCCTTCCCTTCTCGCTGGTTGGATGCACCTCCTAATTGCAGCTCAACTTAGCCCAGTTCTCCCATCTCTTGCTATTTTAATGGCATGTTTTGATGTCTGTCCACCACTGGACTGGAAAGCCCTTGAGGATGCTGTCTGTGCTGTTTGCTACTGTGCCTTCAGTACTTAGCACTGTGCCAGACATATATATATACACACTAGGACCTCCATACATTTTTCATTGAAAGAATACATGAATAAGTGTGAGGCAAGTGTGAGAAATACTCCTTTTGCTGAAATGGAAAATGGAAAACAGAAGAACCTTCCATTACCATCTTTTGCCATAGAACTGGGCTCCTTAGCTGCTGCTCGGTGTCCCCAGTCTAAGGCAGTCCCCACATCCTACACGCGGCAAGTGTCTTCCAGCCCTGGGGCTTTCCTGCCTCGCTTCCCCAACCTAACCTGCCCTCCACCTCCATCTTCTGGCTCCACTGGGTTCTAGTCACTCCTTGGACCTACCGAAGTCCTACCTTATCCATAAACATTTCAGATAATCCCAGTCTAGGGTGGTTATGCCTTATTTAAAATCTGGTTGAATTCATTTTCTGGTTAAAAAAAATTAGTCAAACTCTTTTAAAGTTTAAACAAAACAACGTAAATTAAAATGATATACAATTTTTCTCTGTCAAATTGGCTTTTTTTTTTTCTGTTGCCCGGGCTGGAGTGCAGTGGTGTAATCATAGCAGCCTCGAACTCCTGAGCTCAAGTGGTTCTCCTACCTCAGCATCCCAAGTAGCTGGGACCACAGGCACACACCATCACACTTGGCTAATTAAAAAAAAATTATGGAGATGAGGTCTCTCTATGCTGCCCAGGTTGGTCTCTAACCCCTGGATCACATGAAATAATCCTCCCACCTTGGCCTCCCAAAGTGCTGGAATTACAGGTATGAGCCACCATGCTTGGCCCTAACTGGCAAAGATTTAAAATATTGATCCTTTCCAATATCCATTGGGGTAGGTAGTCACTCATTTTCTTTTGCTGCTAGTAAGAATATAAACTTTTCTGGAGGTCAATTTTGCAAAAAGTATTAAAATCCTGGAAAACCTATCCTCTGACCCAAGGAATCCACTTCTACAATTATACCTTGAGGACGTGCACACACAAATATTAAGCTGCAAGGATTTAATTTTAGTGTTGCTTTAAATGGAGAACAGTAAAAGGATCTCCAAGACCAAGAGTAGGGGATTATGGAAACCCAGTGGAAATTTTTGGTCATTGATGTGATGTTATCAGTGAATACTTATTGATATGGAAAGATATTACTAACATAGTATTAGATAAGAAAATAAGTCAAAACAGAAAGTGAAACACGAATCTACTTTTTTTTTAAGTTCACACATTTAGAAATGATCTCTAGAAACATACAGCCAGCTTTTTAACAGTGGCTTTCTGTAGACAAAATGATTATGAATAGGATTGTATGTGAACACGTTTGAGTGCACAGGGCTAGGTAGGGGTGTGGGGGGGGCTCACTGGTTCTCTGCTCCCTTGTATTTCATCATTTTATAATAAATATGTATTGATTTTATGAGAAAGTTATTTTTAATTTTAAAATATGTGAACCACATGATTCACTTTTCATACTGTTACTTTTCCAACTATGTGTGCGCTGTCTTCCCAGCTAGTTTATAAGTATCTTTTATGACTTTCTCAATACTTGGCAGTGTCCTATGCATAGTCGCTAATCATGACAATTGTCCGTGAATAACTAAAGCTTGGTTCTGTGGCCCTTTGTCATTAATTTTACACTTTCCATTCCACAACATTTATTATTTTGTTTCACAAACATTACTGAACACCTATTATGTGAACAGTACCATGCTTGGAACCGGGGATTCCGAAATAAACAAGACACAGATTGTCCTGAAAGTGTTCAAAATATAGTGTGGGGATAGAGATGTGTGTGTGTGTGTGTGGCTATCTAGGCTAGGGCTGTGGATATGTGTGTGTATGGAAGAGTGTAGAAAGTTGTACATGTGTACAGGTAAGTAGGGATATGTTGGGGGCAGGTGTATGTGGAGATAAGTGGAAGGGACATATAGAAATGGGAGTATGCAGAGATCACTGTGGAGGAGGGGTAGGTAGGGAGGTGTGGGGGGTTGAGGTACACAGGGGTGCGTGTTGGGGGGATGTAGGTAAAGCTATGTGTGGGTGAGTGTATGTGTTGTGCCTCATTCTCAGTTTTCTGAAACGTACAAAGCAGGACAGAGAATGATGTTAATGATTTATTAGGTGAGCAGTCTTGTATTTTTCCCAAGAGACCTTTTTCCAGGCCTCAGTCAAACTCCCAGCCCCACCCCTAGCTCTGCGCCTGCAGCGCCCCACCCACAGCCCTCCCCGCCCCCTCTGCAGGCTGAGCTGGGAGGGGCTCCCACCTCACCTTTCACACTGTATTCCTGTGTACCCAGCTTTGCAGGAGCACCTCACGTCTCCCCCGTTCACCACACAGCCGGTGGCAAACCTTGAAAGAAGACAGAAAAAGGCCCCATTAAAAACACAGATCGATAGGATTTATGCTCGTTATTTTTTACCACAAAGGACTGGCTTGCATTAAGTGAATACTGAAACCCAGGGTCTGGTTACTTTTTGTGTGAAGAAAATTTTGCCCATCAAGACTTGGAGAGATAATGATGAATGATCTCAGCTGACACTGGGCAATTTTGGTGAATAAGGACTGAAGGCATTTATTTGTTCCCTGGGGAAGAGCATTTTTCCCCTTAAGACAGAGCAGAGTAACTCCCTTTGGAAGAGATGATTACAACAGCATTTTTCCAGGAATAACAAGGAAGGAGTAAAACAAGTCCAGGCAGAAAAAAGAACAGAGTTCTGATTCTTTAAAAAAAAAAAAAAAAAAAGTTCTCCTTGTTGATTCTAGTTCTTCTCTATCAGACATATTGCCTTCTGGGAAGAAAAGTCGGTGGGGAGGCCAAGCCCTGGAGCCCCCTAAAGACTCACAGAGGACACTCACCTGCCTCGGCATTTCTGTGGGCACAATCATTGCTGATTCTCGCTTTTTTTTCAAACCAAGTTGTGGAATTTTGATCCCTTCTCTTTTAGCTCTAAAGTGGTGATATTTTACACTTGATCTTAGCCAAAAGGCTGAGAAGCAATAAGTGATGATATTTTAGAAGCAGCTTTAAACACACACACACACACACACACACACACCCACCCACCCACCCAAAGAGACCATGAAAAAACCCTGTTGCCTTGCAAAGTATCTCCATCTGCCACTGGACATGACACTGATGCCATCTGAAGGAATATTACTCCATTCGCTGGTAAGAGAATGCCTGTTTAGGAAGCCTCTCAAGGCACAGTTAGACATTAGTCAGCACTATTAATATTGCGGGAAGGAGAAGTAGATAAAAATAGAGTTTTACTGATAAATCCAAAGACCTACGTGTTACTTCAACTGCATGGAAGCTGGAAGCTGACCTTGATGCTACTATGCTTTGCAAACGAAAATAAAACACTTTTTCCAAGCACCCCAGTGGAAATCTTGCTGCTTTCTACTTTTGCCAGCTTCTCTTCAAACAAGTCTGGGCAAGGTCAAGTGATTGATCCCTTGACAGATAAAGCTGCAGGATGGGGCAGGTTTCACGAGTATCAAATACATAGACAGCAAAGCAGGGCGCATTCCAGATAGGTCTCTCCAGAGAAGCCACACTTGGCACATGACTTGTGGCGATGTGAGGACTTGGCCCACGTGTCGGTTAAGGGCCGATATAGGCCTGCCTTTGTGATCCACACTTGTTTCTGAGTCTATGTACTAGTGAGGCGTTCTCAGTGTCTTCTTGATTTTCAAACCAACTCCTGCTTCACTTGATTTTCAAACCAACTCTTGCTTCACTTAGTTTGTTACATTATTCTTTGCTTGGGCCCACAGTGAACGCTTTGTGATGAGCAAGGATATGACAAGGTGCCACACCTAAGGAGAGAGGAGGTTACCTTGGAAACACAGCGGTGGCTTCCTACCTATGTAGTCTATTGGTCACGTTGGAGCCTGAATGACAGCTCAGATCACTTGGTGGCTCAGAACTGTCCCAAAGCTTCCATCGCACTGAGGATAAGATCCAGATACTTGACCACAGCCTGCAGGGTTCTGCGGAATCTGGGTCTTAGCTGTTCCACCAACCTCACCTCCGGCCCTCTCTCTTCACACTGCCCTTCCGCCACTCCCGCCTTCTCACTGCCCTTGAACACATGGTCACAGGCCTTTTCCTTCTGTTTCATCCTTGCCTGGGAGCCTCATGGCCAAAATACTGCCATAGCTTCCTCTATCCAACTTCAGGCCTCCTTGGCCATCCCTCTAAAGCAGCTACTCCCTCACTGTCAATGACACAACCTATTGCAGAAAATGTCATCTCTGTCTCCAATTATACTTCTTATGGATTAGTGTGTGTGTCTGCTGAGTGTGGTGACTTCCACCCTTTCTCTCCCTCTCTGCCACACTCTAGGTCAAGCCCCAGGAGAACAGGGACTGCCTCCGTCTTCTTTCAGTTTCCCCGTCACATAGAGAGGGCTGAGGCCTGGCCCTGTCATGGGTGCTGGAGAAGTAGCTACTTAGCCACTGAATGAACAGTAAAAGAAAAGAGGGAAGGAAAAAGCCTGGAAGGATACAACTTGGAAAGACAGTTTCTGTTTGTTTTCTTTTTTTTTTTTTTAAGATGGAGTCTCCTCTGTGGCCCAGGCCGGAGTGCAGTGGTACAATCTCGGCTCACTGCAGCCTCCGCCTCCCGGGTTCAAGCGATTCTCCTGCCTCAGCCTCCCGAGTGGTTTGGATTACAAGCTAATTTTTGTATTTTTAATTGAGACGGGGTTTCACCATGTTGGCCAAGCTGGTCTTGAACTCCTCATCTCAAGTGATCTGTCTTCCTTGGCCTCCTAAAGCACTGGGATTACAGGCGTAAGCCACCGCACCCAGCCTATTCATTTGTTTTCTTGTATGTCGTGTTCATTTTAATATTACAGCTTTCTTGAGATATAATTCACATACCACGCAATTCATCACATAAACTGTACAATTCAGTGGCTTGTAGTATATTCACAGAGTTGTACAACCATCACCACAATCAATTTGAAAATATTTTCATCCCTTCAAAAAGAAATCCCAGACCCTGTGGCAATCACTTTCCATTCTCCCCACCTGCTCTCCCGCCCCTAGTCCTAGGCAGCCACCAAACGACTTTGGGTCCCTGTAGGTTATATCAAGCTGCTACGGTACCTGTTGGTGTGAGGACACGGGCAGGCCCTGCAGGATCCGTGGACGGCGTTGCCATAGTAGCCCTCCTGGCAGCGCTCACAGTGCTCCCCCGCGGTGTTGTGCTGACAGTTCTAGGAACAGGTGAACAGCACAATTCACAGCAGCCAGTACAGTCCCTACTTCTGAGATCACTGTAATCTTACTTATCACACAACTAGAACTCAAGTCCTCTGACTTTCAGTGATACCAGCTCCTCTAGCCATGTATTTTCCCGGTCCCTCGAATCATTGCTGGTGTTAGAAAAGAGGGGTAAGGCCGGGCGCGGTGGCTCAAGCCTGTAATCCCAGCACTTTGGGAGGCCGAGACGGGCGGATCACGAGGTCAGGAGATCGAGACCATCCTGGCGAACACCGTGAAACCCCGTCTCTACTAAAAAATACAAAAAACTAGCCGGGCGAGGTGGCGGGCGCCTGTAGTCCCAGCTACTCGGGAGGCTGAGGCAGGAGCATGGCGTAAACCTGGGAGGCGGAGCTTGCAGTGAGCTGAGATCCGGCCACTGCACTCCAGCCTGGGCGACAGAGCGAGACTCCGTCTCAAAAAAAAAAAAAAAAAAAAAAAAAAAAAGAGGGGTAAGTGCCCTTCCCTCAGTGACGTGGTGCTTAACATTGGCAGCGTGACATAGTGGGGACAAGCCAGCTGAGTCTCCGTCCCACTCCAGCATCTCGAGGCCATGGAGTCCTGGGGCAAGATCCTTTCAATTGTATCAATTTTACTTACATCAATTTTACTAGTGTATGATTTACATACAATTACAATTTTCTCAAAATGTACAGTTAGGATAATGCCCACCTTCTAAGGCTGTGGGGAGGATTTAAAAAAGCAAGTGTACTAAGCTCTTGGGAAATGTAAATTCTTTCCTTTCTTCTCCTTAGCACTGCTTTGATGAAAATTACCTTCATTTTACTTCATGGTTCACATAATAATGATATACTGAAGACTGATATTATTGAAATTAGTTCTTAACACAGAATTTGTTAAAACAATAAAAAGTTGCACAGTATCTGAAGAAAACACTCAGCTGAATTCCAGTGTCCCAAAGAAGCAAGAAATTAATGTTATCTAAGCTTTTCATTTACATAAATCCAATTATTTTCATGTCAAAGTTGCTGTCTAAGGAAATTTGTTCTTTAGTAAAGTGTTGAGATGAAATAATTTTGCAAGCAAGTGGTCTATTGAGATAAAACCTGGTGGATTGGGTCACAGTTGTTTATTTTCTTGGCGTTACCCTAGCGAAAAAGATCTAAATGCACAGAAACATCCAGGAAAACGCCCCTTACTGTGGGCATTTGATAACATGGAAACACTTTGTGTTAATTTTATGGGTAGGAATAAGTACAATTTTTAAAATTTGCCTGTGTATTTTACTTCTGTATGCAGAGGTGTTGCTTGAGTAGGAAACTTTAATGAATGTCAGGGGTTTTGTTTTTTGGTTTTTTTTGTTTGTTTGTTTTGTTTTGAGACAGATTCTTGCACTGTCACCTGGGCTGGAGTGCAATGGCCTGATCTCAGCTCACTGCAACCTCTGCCTCCCAGGTTCAAGTGATTCTCCTGCCTCAGCCTCCTGAGTAGCTGGGATTATAAGCACCCACCACCACGCTCAGCTAATTTTTGTAGTTTTAGTAGAGACGGGGTTTCACCATGTTGGCCAGGATGATCTCAAACTCCTGACCTCATGATTCGCCCGCCTCGGCCTCCCAAAGTGCTGGGATTATAGGCATGAGCCATCGTGCCCAGCCATGACTGTCAGTTTTTAAATAATATCTGAAGGTAGATTGGGAAAAACAATATACGTTTATATCCCAAGACGGCGTGGCTTGTTCATAATGAAAAAGGCTGCCCTTCCATCATAAATGCTGTCAGTTTGTCCAGATTGAGCCAATCCATCCTTCACTAACCTTTGAGTAACTGAAAATTACACAAAACACTAAGATGTTAAAATATCCTTTCATGTTTTTTTCCTAGCTATAAAATTGTGCTATAAACATAAGATATTAGTATTTCAGATACTAATGTGGCGGGGCTTTAAAGTAGGATGCTGCTCACGTGTTGAAATTTGCTTATTATCAGAAAGCTCACCCCTATCCGGAATCCTTCCTTCCCCAGATCTCACTGCACTATGGGTCTAGACTCCTTGAGGTCTGGACACTGGGGACATCTTCCCTGCGGTTGATCAGCTCCACAGAGAAGTATTCTCACAGGTGACTGAGGAGGACACCAGTGGCTTCCCTCACCCTCACCCAGGCTTCAGCTACCCTGACTCTCTCATAAGACATCAGTCCTTTGGAACTAATACGTTTCCATTTTAGTTCTCTTTCTCTTTTAATCCAAATGACAATTTACAAGTAGAACACAACTGTATAGATATATTTCAGTCCTGTGTCTACTTAGCTCTGAGGCTGAACACATTGGAGAAGCAAGAATGTACAGATGCCAGAATTGAGGTGAGGACATCCGTATCCTACTAAAATCACTCTGAATACTGGTCCTCCACAGGGATGAGAGGAGAGGATCAAGGAAGGGTGTCAAAACCCGTGTTGCTTGACAAAGTCCCATAAGAACATGTGAGAAACCCCTCACTGTCAGTTGAGAGTGGCCACCCTGGAAACCGTCCTCAGTCCTGCAAACTTGGAGACCCTCCCTTCAGGTTCCTTGTGTTTTACTGTGAATAAACGAATGAACGAATGCTGCAGAAGCCCACGTCCACTCCCATGGCACGTGCTCTCCTAGCTCCATTTGCCACCAAATATCTATTAGGCATTTACCATATGCCCAACTATGCTAGGCTCTAGCGATGTGAAGATGGGTTGGTCCCTCGACTCAGGGTACATGTAGTCCTGTGAATAGACATATTCAATATCCCGTGGAAAACAGGACACAAGTGTGCCAGCATCCCATGGGAGCAGGAGGAGGGGCTGCCTGTGAGGGCCACAAAAGGACAGGGATTCACTGAGCGCAAAAGTGAGGGAAGAGCATTCCAGGTACAGGGGACAGAGCGTGCAGAACTTCAGTCCTACAATAGCATGGCAGTGTGTGGAGGGAATGAAAGCAAAGGGCATGCCCAAGGCAGAAGCGCAAGGGGGCAGGATGCAGCTGGAAAGAGCCCCCAGTACTGTGCTGAGGGTCGTGGGCTTTCTTCCATCTGAGCCTCAGAGGAGCACCATGTCAGCTGTGAATTTCATATAAATCATTCTGAAATTCCATTGCAACTGCAGAGGGGAAGATGGGCTCAAGTCGCAGAGAATAAAAGAAGGAAGATAAAGAAGACAAAGAGAAAAGGGGAGGGAAATGGGAATGGAGAGGAAAATAAGGCGTGACAGGGACAGGAGACAGCAAGGGGAATTGGGGGGAGAGGAGAAAATATGGGGAGAAATTGGGGCAATGAGAAGAGGGAGAGACAGGGTCTCAGCATATAGCAGGAGGCCGTCATTGCAGGTCCCTCTGGACGGTGGCACCTGCATCACCTGCTACTCCTGCCCTTGACACTGGACACCTACTGCTGTACCAGCAAAAAGTTGGACTACTTATCTTTTCAAACTTCAGAGTCTATCGCTGAAACGACCTGACTTGAAGATTTGCACCTGGGTGAAGGTCCCTGATGTTAGACAATTACTTTGGACCTTGAGAGGTGGAGGTCAATTTGCAGTGAAATCAGCCACAAGGCCCATTTGATATTCAAAGGTACTGGATTTCCTCACTACTGTTCTTTGAGAATGAGGGATGCATTCTCGGCTTCCATGCAGGGCACACAATTCAGGGTAGCATCAGCACTCAGGACTTGCCATGTAGCCGTTAGCTGAGCACAGACACGGGCTCAACTATCTATAGTTGTGTGTGCGTGTGTGTGAGTGTGTACATACGTACACATCCCCTACTAGACAGCAAGCCTCGTGAGTGTAGGGATTAGGTCTGACGATTTTAACTCCAGCACTTAGCTGAGTACCTGCCATACTAGCAAATGCTCAGTGAGGATTTCCTGAATGAAGAGTCTCTGGTGGCCACATGGCCATTAGGGACAAGTGAAGACAGAACTACAAAAAAAAAATGGGAAAGAAAATCTTGTTTGATTAAAATATGAATTATGACTCTCACGAGTTTTCCTTTCAGTGGGTGACTATAAAAAAAAACCAAAAACCTCCCTTTGTACTTTGGCAGTTTTCATAACATGGGCTTGACATCTAGCAATGGTTCGCCAATAACACACTTATTCTTTTTTTGTTGTTTTTGTTTGTTTGTTCGTTTGTTTTGAGACGGAGTCTTGCTCTGTCGCCCAGGCTGGAGTGCAGTGTCGCATCTTGGCTCACTGCAAGCTCCGCCTCCTGGGTTCACGCCACTCTCCTGCCTCAGTCTCCTGAGTAGCTGGGACTACAGGCACCCGCCACCACGCCCAGCTAATTTTTTTGCATTTTTTAGTAGAGACAGGGTTTCACTGTGTTAGCCAGGATGGTCTTGAACTCCTGACCTCGTGATTTGCCTGCCTCGGCCTCCCAAAGTGCTTGGATTACAGGCGTGAGCCACCGTGCCCAGCCAACATATTTATTCTTAATTAAAGCATCTACCTGTGTTACACAAAACATGCAATATCAAACATGAAGTATTCTACAGGAACAATAACGAGCTGGAAAACAGTATTTACCAATACCTTTTACTCTTTTTGAACTTATAAGGTTACAGTCCAACAAAATATTCTATCAGGTGGCTCTTCACAACAATTTCCTGTTCTAGCCTGTCACATCTTGCAGAGGAAGCAGTTCCCTGGGCCAAGGTGAACGAGCTTCATACGGTCTAGGAACTCATACTTGAAACACCCTCTAGTTGCATTACACAATGCAGAGAAAGTTTGCGCCAGAGGAGTGCATTTCCAAAAGCGCACACACAACTGAAGTCCTGTATTCCTGGAGTACGCTCTCTCCTTTTCACTGTCCACTTTCCTCACTGGGGAGGCCCTGGTTACCAAGGAGAAGAACTCTAGTGAAAGGGATGAAAACAGCAGAATAAAAAAGGTTCTGCTTCAGGATGCATAAGAAAAATTTCCTGGCCGGGCGCGGTGGCTCACGCCTGTAATCCCAGCACTTTGGGAGGCCGAGACGGGCGGATCGCGAGGTCAGGAGATCGAGACCATCCTGGCGAACGCGGTGAAACCCCGTCTCTACTAAAAAAAATACAAAAAAACTAGCCGGGGCGAGGTGGCGGGCGCCTGTAGTCCCAGCTACTCGGGAGGCAGGAGAATGGCGGGAACCCGGGAGGCGGAGCTTGCAGTGAGCCGAGATCGCGCCACTGCGCTCCAGCCTGGGCGACAGAGCGAGACTCCATCTCAAAAAAAAAAAAAAAAAAAAAGAAAAAAAGAAAAATTTCCTAAGAAACTAATTTTAGGTAGAAGAATTTTATAAAATATTCCAAAATAAGATAATTTTCCAGTGGATATGTTGTAGTCATCCAAGACAGCCTTGAGGCCAGGAGAAAATATAGTCAATACAGGGAACAGGCAGGTGGAGGATGCTGTGAGGACGGGAGAGGCCATCAGCACTTTCTCTTCCCCACAACCTCCCTCACTTGTCTTCTCCAAGCCCCACTCTGTCTTGGCAATAGTGAAGCTTGTGTTGGACTGATTTGTTTGTTGTTGTTGTTTTGGTGTGGAAGCGGATGGAGTTTTGTTCTTGTTGCCCAGGCTGGAGTGCAGTGGCACAATCTCCGCTCAGTGCAACCTCTGCCTCCGGGGTCCAAGCAATTCTCCTGCCTCAGTCTCCCAAGTAGCTGGGATTACAGGCACCTGCCACCATGCCCAGCTAATGTTGGACTGATTTCTTATGAGCCTTAAGCCCTCCTCAAATCCCCTTCTCCCTGGCCGCTTTCTTGAGTTACTGGTCATCCGACAGCAACAAGCCCCACTCCCATAACTTCCTGCCACCCCAACAAAATTGGGACCCAAAATAATGGCTTGGATTAGTTATGTCCTGGCAAGAATTAACTTCCAAGGTCCACCCATTACTATCATTTCATGAAGGAGAGATTTAGAAGCTAAAGTGTAACTTAATTGCTCAGATAGCAGCACCCGTTTAATGGTGCATGTTAAAACGGAGGAAAAAATGAAATGTAAAATAATTCAGCCTGATAATGGAGCCTCGTATATTCACACAGCGACCTCTATTTAGCGTTTGGCAGGAGATGTGATGTTGACGTCTTCGGGCATAGTAGAGGGGAATGGAGGAGAAACAGATTGCCTGCTGATAGCATTAAAGTGTCAATTTACTCACAACACATATGCCTGAGCCATCCTGGCATCGATTTGAATGTCCGTTGCAATTGCAGGGAACACACCGTCCGGTATACAAGCCTTTGTGATCCCGATAATATCCAGGGCTACAACCCTATTTTTCAAACAAAGTGTTTAATCAGTACAAAGAAAGAAAACAATTACTATCCAAAGCACGTGACACCTCTCACTGTGAAGCATTCACATCATTTTTATTTTTTAGAGACAGGGTCTCACTATGCTGCCCAGGCTGGAGTGTAGTGACTATTCACAGGTGTGATCACAGCGCACTAGAGTCTCGGGCTCCTGGGCTCAAGCAATCCTCCCGCCTCAGCCTCCAACGTAGCTGGAACCACAGGCACATGCACCACTGAGCCCAGCTGAACCATTCGTTTTTCAAACCTTGTTTCCTTCAGTCAGTGTGAATATTTTTAATTTCAACCACCTGTCACGTCCACTTGTTTTGCTCTCAAGCTGTTTGGTTTTCATGCCCTGGTGGGAGTGTGAGACGCATGGTGGGGAAATGAGGGATAGGGCACACGTGGAGGTGGGGGGTGAGAAGGGGTTCCTCTCTTCTCACAACAACTGTTTTGAGGGCAGGTGGAGAAGGTGGAAATGGACGAATAAAGAGAATCGTCCTTAGAGGGGAGGACATCTAAGCAAATCATTTCAAGTCCAAATTATCTTTGGGTAGCCATTTTCTTTCCCAAGTGTGGGTTTGGGCTGGTGGCAGGGCAGTATAGGAGGAGGAGTGGGCTGGGGGGAATAGGAGTCTTAACTGAGATTTAGACAATCATGCCACAATTAGGGGAGTCACTTCATTGCCACTCACTGGTCCATGGGCAACAGAGAAGCCGGGGAGGGGAGTGTGCATGAGGTTGCCATACAGGACTCCTCACGAACATCTGGTCCACACTGAACACACAGAGGCTCAGCCTGAGGGACTCTCCTTGGGTTGGTCTTGTTTCCTCATTCAATCTTGATTTGACTATTTCTATCCCCTGTATATTATCTCTCTCCAGTATAATACAGTTACGCATTTTCATCTGGATGAAAAGAATTACAATTTTCTTTTCATGAACTAATATCTTTTTTTAAAGGATTCTAGTTAAGAATCCCTCCAATAGAAAAAAAAAAAAGCAATTCTTCTTATACCAGCCATTAAAATTATTTAGATTTCTGTCTTTAAAGGAAATTATAGACATTATCCTTTATTTTGGCAGAGCAAGTCAGTGCACAGATTAAAATCAGATATTGGCTGGTTGTGGTGGCTCAAGCCTGTAATCCCAGCACTTTGGGAGGCTGAGGCGGGTGGATCACTTGAACCCAGGAGTTCGAGATCAGCCTGGGCAACATGGTGAAACCTCATCTCTACCAAAAAATACAATTTGCCGGGCATGGTGGCACATGTCTATAGTCCCAGCTACTAGGGAGGCTGAGGTGGGAGGATTGCTTGAGCCTGGGAGGTGGAGGTTGCAGTGAGCCACGACTGCGCCACCACACTCTAGCCTGGGCAACAAGAGTGAAATCCGGTCTAATAAATAAATACTGAAATCAGATATTGTCCCTAATTTGTTTCTCTGATCTCCTATATATCCTATCTTGAAAGCATCAGGAAAATTATTTCAAGATAAAGGATAGCCTTTTATTAAAGCTTCTTTAAATAGCACATATGTCTGTAAAACTCAGAAACTATACTCAAAGGAAATCTTGAAGTGGACAGTCCATTCTTATTCATTCATGGCCATAAAGGTCTCTACCTGGTCCAGTGGAAGAAAGAAAGAAGCCACCTGACAGGCGAGAGAGAGGCAGAAGCCTCATGTGCTCCGGGAGTACAATCTCCCAGGTGTTGCTACAGCCCCTTCCAAAATTACCAACGAATACAGATCATGCACAATAAGACCATAGTTTCCAATATAATGTTCCTTTAGGCTATTAGGAACCATGTTTAGGGCAAAGAGTACATTGCAAATAAACAGATTATGTTGTTATACGAATAGGCTTGTCTAAAGGAGAATCAAAGTATGAAAGGAATGTTCTTTTGCTGAAAGCACAACTAAGATTTACATGTGAACGAAATGCAGCCAGTGATGGTGTCACTGTATCTATTATACAATCTGTCCTAATAAGTGGCAAGTAACTTATAATTATCGGTGTATATCACATTACCTGCTTACAAAATAATCACATTTGGTAAAGAGCAAGTTATTCAAATAAGCAGATAGATCTGGTTAGTTTATGACAACATGCCTGAGTAGAAGCCTTAATTAAACACACTTTGGGGGAGTATAGTCTATCCTGATTAAAACTAAACCACCCATCTTAATTTGCTTTTGATTACAAGCAGAAAATACACTCTGCAAGAGTTACTACATATCATGTGACTCTCTGAGGATTTGTCAGTTACTAAAATAGAATCATTTTTTCACCTCTTATAAAGCAAGCAAAATCACACTCTACAAAAAAAATCAGTTCAAGTATTCAGATCATATTGAACACTCACTTTTAAATGAAAATGAATGTGTTCTCATACATTATTTCAATAAAGGGGTTTTATAACTAGTTAACATGATGATGTTTTATGTTAAGTTTTCCAGTACATTTTGTAATACAAATTATATAAATGATAAGATTATGTCCCTAATCCAGTTTCCAGGGCTATATCTGTAGCCATAGGATCTATTTCTCTGTAAGAATACATGTAGTATCCAGGAAGTTTAAAGAGAGCAGAATTTCTTGATGTTTCCTGCCTGGTAAATGGAAGCATGTCTTTGAGGAATTATGCGAACTTTGATCACTTTTCTTAAGCATTGCATTTCACGCTCTCATTTTTTTCCCCCGTGGGTAAATTTTCTTCCAAGTAGCATTTGGAAAGCTATAGGCATTGGTCTCTTTTGTTCTGAGGCTTGGGATGGTTGGTCTCTAAAGGGCATAAAGTTTCATTGTATATTAACATCCCGCAAGCATTCAAGCTGTTAAGTGTCTCAGCATTTCCAGGTGGGCTGATGTTAACGGGGTTTGCGGTTAATAGCTCAGGAGAGCAATCTGTCAGGCACTGTAATAAACACTGCCAGTCAAGGCGACTGGGAGGCCAGCAGCTCCTCCTCAGTCCACCCATTTACTCATTAGTCACCATAACTGTAACTTAAAATGTCACAAAGCTGGAAACTCTTCCCCATCCCAAACCAAAACTTAAAAGGATGTTACCTGGCTGGGTCTAAACTCCACATAACTCGCTTGCAGTTGACTTTGACCGGGAGGCTGAAGAAATGGCACCCTTTGCTGCTGTGAACTGTAGCCCAGACATTGCCCCAGGGCTGCCCCAAAGATCCACAGCCATCCCACGCTGCGGGCTGACCGCCTCACTGCTGGAGGCATCCTGGTTCCTGGGTGTTCGCTGGCTGCGCACGAACTTCTGCCTCTTCCTCTTATACCTGCCCTTCCTGCTCAGTGCCCGGGCCTGCCTGACTCAGGTAAGGAAGGCTGTCTGCGGCAAGCGCCCCACCTTTAAACTTCACACATGAGTCAGCCTGTGCCAGAGTGCACATAACAGTCCCGCAGGTAAGTGCACCGCTCTGTAATTCCCGTGAGGTGGGGCGGGCACCACCTTCCACCCACCTCACCCTACAGACGCCCTAAATCACAGGCTGAGTCACGGGCAGGGAACACGCCCTGGGTAGGAGGGTAGAAATCCAGAGTCCCTCTCTTTCCCTCGGGCTATCAATTTTAATCAGGCTAGAAAAGAGATGGAGGAAGGGGAAGAATGTAGGCAACCTGTGGGCTAAATAGTACAACTTGGGAGTCCCCAGAAGACCACGGCAGGTCAGATTTGTTTTTGCAGGTTTAAAAAGTGGAAACTCGTATGTGCAGATCACCTTGGGGTTTTCGGCTACCAGGGGGCGAGGAAAGAAAGTGGAAGGTTTTGTTAAGCCTACGTACTTACGGATGTATGGAATACACAGAATGACAGTGTTTGCTACTTTTACTAATCGTGCTAACATTGTGCTTTCTCCCTGATCTTTAAGAAAAGACATATTTATAGCCAGAGAAATTAAATAAGTTCATTTTATGGCACATTTTAATCATCTGAAGACAGCTCTGGTTGACTGGACCTCAAACAATGAAAGTCCTGCTGCAAGCCAGAACATAATGTCCTCTAAGAAATCCAGGATATTCTCTGGAATTCAACTCTACTGGGGGGTGGAGGGAGGCTTCGGATTAGAAAAAGGTATAAGGTCAGTTATTGGGAAAGCAGGGGCTCAAATACTAACTGGTGAGCTCCTTCATTTTAAAAATATTTTGTTTTAAAAATTGATAAATAATAATGATAAATACTTATGGAGTACATAGTGATGGTGTGACACATACAATGTTTAGTGGTCAGATAAGGTAATTGGCATATCCATCATCTCAAACATTGATCATTTCTTTGTGTCGGGAATAGTCAATACCCTCCTTCTAGCTATTTGAAACTACAGTATATTATTTTCCTACTCTGGATTTCTCTAACCCTCAGCATCTATTGAACTCCTGTAGATTTCCTATGAATTCTGAGACACTGATGATGTCTTTTTCACATTTAATTCCTGAAGGGAGTCTAGATAAGATACAAGATAAGCCCTGCAGAAACTTGAATAGAAAAACAATAGACAGAGGGCCCCAAACCATCCCGCAGTGCTGGACAGCAGCCAAAAACAACAGCCACAGGAGTTCCCTACCGGAATGTTGTGGATGGGAAAACTTCCTACCTGACAAGAGTCGCCAGCGTAGGCAGGGGGGCAGGCACACATTTCCACAGCGTATGCTATGCGTCCACTTCCTGTGTCAGAGGCTTCCTCTAGCCCCACCTCACTCAGGGTGAGCCTTTGAGTCTCTGTGAAGTAGAGGCCTTGGATGCGCATATCTGCCAGTCTAGACAGCACTGTCATCAGCTCCTCCCTAGACACCGGGGCACGGCTGCTGGCATGTCTGAAGTTTCCCTACACATGGAAACAGAAAGGCAGGGTCTTCCTTAGGCAGGCTCACTTCCAGGGGTTCCTTAGAGGCAGACGCCCCAAATGAATCAAAGAAAAGACACTTAAAATGCATAGGGAGAAATGAAATAAGATGGGGAAATACCTGTCTGCTGGAGAATTTACATTTAGAAGTCAGATGTCCTGGGTTATTCCCATGAAGGAAGGGAAAAAAATGAAGGCAGGGAATAAGGGGCAATAAAATGAAATAAAAGTCCCAGTGTCACACTTGTCTTTAAATGTGCTTTTGTTTGTGCAAACATAAGGTGAGTGAGAAACAGGGAAGGAAGGCATATGGAAACCAAGTGAGTCACACAGCTCAGGTCATTCATTAAACGGACACAACGGTGACAGAAAATACAATCTTTTCTTGCACGAACATTTATATTATTTTATTTTAACTTTTATTGTGGTAAAAAACACACAACATGAAATTTACCATCTTAACCATTTTTAACTGTACAGTATTGTTAACTATAAGCACAACATTGCACAACAGATCTCTAGAACTTACCCAGCTTGCAAAAGGGAAACCCCATACCCATTGAACAATTCCCTTTTTCCCCTCCCCAGCCCCTGGCAACCGCTATTCTAATTTCTGTTGCTAAGAATTGACTATTTCAGATAACTCATATAAGTGGAATCATGAAGTATTTGTCCTTTTGTGACTGGCTTATTTCACTTAGCATAAGGTTCTCAAGGTTCATCTATATTGTAGCCTATGATGAAATTTCCTTCTTTTTTAAGGGGGAATAATGTTCCATTGTATAAATCTGTATGTACCACATTTTTCTTTGTCTATTCATCTGTTGATGGACATTTGGTTGCTTCTTGGCTATTGTGAATAATGCTGCAATGAACATGAATGTGCAAATATCTTGTCAAGATCCTGTTTTTAGTTATTTTAGATATATATCCAGAAGTGGGACTGCTGGAGCATATGGTAATCCTACTTTTAATTTTCTGAGGAACTTCCATAGTGTTTGCACAGTGGACGCACCATTTCGCATTCCCACCAAAAGGGTCAAAGGGTCGCAATTTTGCCACACTCTTGTCGACACTTGTTATGTTCAGTTTGGTAATTTTTTTTTTTTTTTTTTTTTTGAGACAGAGTCTTGCTCTGTCACCCAGGCTGGAGTGCAGTGGTGCGATCTCAGCTCACTGCAACCTCTGCCTCCTGGATTCAAGTGATTCTCCTGCCTTAGCCTCCCGAGTAGCTGGGATTATAGCCACGTGCCACTACACGCGGCTGATTTTTGTATTTTTAGTAGAGACAGGGTTTCATTTTGTTGGCCAAGCTGGTCCTCTAACTCCTGACCTCATGATCTGCCTGCCTTGGCCTCCCAGAGTGCAGTGATTACACGTGTGAGCCACTGCACCTGACCTAATTTTTTTTTAAATATATTTTTGGTAGAGATGAGGTTTTGCCATGTTGGCCAGGCTGGTCTTGAACTCCTGACTACAGGCGTGTGCCACCACGCCCAGCTAATTTTTTGTATTTTTAGTAGAGACGGGGTTTCACGGTGTTAGCCAGGATGGTCTTGATCTCCTGACCTCGTGATCCGCCCACCTCAGCCTCCCAAAGTGCTAGGATTACAGGCGTGAGCCACCACGTTCGGCCTCCAAAAGCCTGCCTTTTTTTTTTTTTTTTTTTTTTTGAGACAGAGTCTCGCTCTGTCGCCCAGGCTGGAGTGCAGTGGCCGGATCTCAACTCACTGCAAGCTCCGCCTTCCGGGTTCACGCCATTCTCCCGCCTCAGCCTCCCGAATAGCTGGGACTACAGGCGCCCACCACCTCGCCTGGCTAGTTTTTTGTATTTTTTAGTAGGGACAGGGTTTCACCGTGTTAGCCAGGATGGTCTCGATCTCCTGACCTCGTGATCTGCCCGTCTCGGCCTCCCAAAGTGCTGGGATTACAGGCTTGAGCCACCGCGCCCGGCCAAGCCTGCCTTTTTAACCTTTATATTTTGTTGCCCTTGTTGAACTCAGTTTTTACATCTCTTAAATAGGCACAGTAATACCTAATGTCTTGAGGCTATCGTTATAATTAAGGTAAATTAAATGATACAATATATATAAAGTGTTCAGCACAGTGCCTAGCAAATGGTAGCTATTACTAACATACAAATATGATGCTTATATAATTTTAATTTATATTTTAGCAACTTAAGGAATAATTTACATACAATAATATTCCCTCATTTTAAGTGTATAATTTGTAATAAATTTACGGAAGCATGCAATCATCATCATAATGTAATTTTAGAACATTTCTATGACCTTAAAAAGAACCCTTGTGTCAGTTTGTAGTCACTACCCATTCCCACCCTCAAACCCAGGCAACCACTAGTCTACATTCTGTCTCTATGCATGTGTCCATGCTGGACAATTTATATAAATGCCAGCTTAATTTCAACAGTATACAAAAACTTTGTTTCTATTAGTATCATTCCCTCCTCTTCTCTTGTATGCTACTATGGTACAAATTGCATCTTTATACATTGTGTGCCATTTCCAGATGGCTGCAAGGCTTTGAGTAATTTCCAGAGTTCTGAAAACATTGATTCTGACCTTTTTTTCCCCTTTTTGCCAGTTCTCTCATTGCTTTTATGGAGGACAGAATTTTTAGAGATTCTCTATCATTTTACTGATATCACCTGTCTCACATAAATAGCATCATGCAATATGATATTTCTTTGGTGTCTTCTAGTAAGTGTCAATATTTTGTTTCTTTTATTGCCAGATAGTATTCCATTGTATAGATGTACCTTTTCAGAAACATTAAAATATGTCTTCAAGTTCAAAGTACTCAAAAAGTTTCACCTAGAGGTACTGGACATATTTAATAATATTAATGGAACACTAGTTTTTAGGAATAGTTGTAACCAAATAAGTATAACAAAATGTTTTATGATCTGATGAGCTTTCCTTTATTTTGCTAGTATTACTCTTATTTCTTTGGATATAAAACATTTTCATAGCTTTTCTATTCATTCATCCTAAGCATATGTTGAACATTAAACAGGTCTCAGGCACTGAGGGAGACCTGAGGATGACAGGGAGCTATGTCACAGCATTTACAAGCTCACAGGTTTTTTGTTTGTTTGAGACAGGGTCTCACTCCGTTGCCCAGGCTGGAGTGCAGTGGCAGGATCATGGTTCACTGCAGCTTCAACCTCCTGGGCTCAAGCGATCCTCCCACCTCAGCTTCCCAAGTAGCTGAGATTACAGGCACACCCCACCATGCCCATTGAATTTTGCTTTCGTGCAGGTAGAGTTTCGCCATGTTGCCCAGGCTGATTCACGGGGTTTTTAAGATAAGGATAATTAATTGTGAAATGGGAGAGAAAGTATAAAAGGGCTGGACAGATGGAACCAAGAAAGCCGCATGAGCATCAATCACTCCACATTTTATGTAATTCATATTTCGAATCTATACAAGTTGGGTATCTCTTCTCCGAAATGTTTGTGACCAGAAGTGATCCAAATTTCAGAATTTTTTTTTTTTATTTTGGAACATTTGCATTGTATTTACCCGCTGAGAATTTCTAATCTGAAAATCTGAAAGCTGAAAGGCTCCAATGAGCATTTCCTTTGAGGGTCATGTTGGTGCTCAAAATACTTTGCGTTTTGGAGCATTTTGGATTTTGGATTTTCAGATTAAGGATGCTCAACCTGTATATATAAACTTATATTTATATAAATAGAATCCATATTTTAAAATTCTTAAAATGAGTAAAAATCATGATTGTCTGAAATAATTAAGTCATAAAACAGAAAGGACCATCCCATGGTTGCTCTTCCTTTACCTCGACCACCTGCACTCGCCCGTGATGCAGCCGGTCTGGCCGTGGGGTGTTTGTCTCCTCATAGATGACGGACATGTGCTGACCCTGTTTAAAGAAAATCATGAATGTGTTAGTGCCTTCACTGGGATCTTTCAAGATGTGTAACTGATCTAAGAAAACATTTCTATGGTCTACATCATATGACATACCTGACTTTTAAAAAAAAGCTCAGAATTAACTATTTTTAATAAAAACATTAGTGACATGGAAACAGAATAATTATAGGTGTCTTTTCACAAATGGGAAATCCGGAAAATTGCCTTGACCAAAAATAGCTTAAAAAGATGGAATTTCCTTTTTTTTTTTTTTTTTTTTTTTTTTTTTTTTTTTTTTTTTGGCGGGGACGGAATCTCACTTCTTGCCCAGGCTGGAGTGAAATGGTACAACTTTGGCTCACTGCAACCTCTGCCACCCGGGTTCAATAGATTCTCCTGCCTTAGCCTCCCTAGTAGCTAGGATTACAGGTGCTCACCACTACACCCTACTTATTTTTGTATTTTTAGTAGTTTCACCACATTGGCCAGGCTGGTATCAAACTCCTGACCTCAAGTGATCCACCTGCCTTGGCCTCCCACAGTGCTGGGATTACAGGTGTGGGCCACCGCACCTGGCAGAAAAAGAAAATTTTCTTTAACTATGCCTTGCAGTCAATGCAGGAAGTGCTGTTTTCATTACTGCCCACCAAACCGGCCTGTGGTGGGAAGAAAGTGCTTTGGTGGGTGGGTTACTGAGGAGAGCAGGGAGGGCAGAGGGTTGGCCCAAGCAGGGAGCTGCAGGCTGCCCTGTGGAGCAAGAAGTTCCCCTGCTGCCTCCGCCTGTGGGACCCAGCCTCACTCGCTCTCAGCCTCCAGCCCACGACATTATGGTGGCTCACATGTGCATCTTAACAGGGCAGGGTGCAGTGGCTGGCACCCTACTGCATCAGCACCCTACCATCAGCAACCCTACTGCAAAAACCCACACATGTCCCAGCTTTTCTGCTGTAGCACCAAACCCTAAAGGGGTTTGGCATTTCACTGGGTTTGGTATTTCACTAGGGCTGGTATTTCAGAAAGAAGGCCATTACCTGGGATCACATATCATTTGAAACCTTAATCTAAGAAACATGCCCTAGAGGCTCTTAATTACAGTGGATTAGAACAAAGCAGCAGGGAAAATGTTTCGTGAGCCTAAATTATTTTCCATGTTTGAAGGTAAAATTAAACAGAAAATTTGGTCATTACCTTTCAGTGAATTCCAATGGTTTGCATAATAAACTTTGGCAGTAAAAACATAGGCGTGGCCTGAACTACAAGATGCTCTGCGAAAACGTGAAACTTAAATACAGCACTGCTGCGACTGTGTTTTTACTGTGTGGCTATTTTTCCTTAGACTATAACTCTAAAATCTTTGCTGCTTTATCTTAAAGACATTCTGCAAAGGTTCCTTGGAGTTTTTAAAACAGTTCAGTAGATTTGCATACCAGTAGAAACCAAACACAACGCAGTAGTGCCTGAACACAAATATGTACCAAGAATATGCTGTGATGAGGTGTGTGTGACTTGCTGGTCCCTGTATACAGTGCATGACATGAGAAAGCCCTTCCCGAAGCTATCATTACATCACATTAATCACACCCCATAAACCAGAGATGGAGCCGACTTCAGGCAATGGCACCTACGCTATGTTTAGGGTATTACGCCCTGCATTGTGGGGAATTCAAAGTAGGATGTGATACTACCCTTGCCCTCAAGGAATTTTCTAGACTGCCACACTGGGTTGTGTGCCAGGCACATCATGTGTGGATATTGTTACTTCCTTTCTCAAAAAACAAACATTCCTTCAATGGTGGGCGGACTACTTGAGATCAGGAGTTTGAGACCACCCTGGCCAACATGGTGAAACCCCATCTCTACAGAAAACACAAAAATTAGCCGGGTATGGTAGCCCATGCCTATAATCCCAGCTACTCAGGAGGCTGAGGCAGGAGAATTGCTTGAACCAGGGAGGCAGACTTTGCAGTGAGCTGAGATCATGCCACTGCCCTCCCATCCCAAAAAAAAAAAAAAACAAAACAAAAACCCTGTTATAGCATCAAACCATTCCAGACTTGTTTTCAACAACTCTGCACACACTGATGATACAACGCCATTGGACTGGTCATCCATGAGCACAGCCTCCTGCCCTGTACCACTCCGGAGTCCTGTTAGCCTTAGTCCCTGCCCCTGGAAGGGCACTTCTCCTCTTATGCCCATTCTTAAAGACTTAGCTCAAAATGAACCACAAAGTCTTCTAAGGGCTTCTCAGACCACATGACTCCCATTCCCCCTACCCAGAGCCCAGCACTGAGAGGGCCCCGTTTGGACTCTCCTCCAACAGTTACCATTCAGTGGATTGGAGTTCCTGGCATATTTCTCTAATCTCCCCTCCTTTTGAGAAAAGGGGTCACTTGTCCTTTACAGGGTACAACTATATGATCTTGCCCCATGGGAAGGATTCAAAGACATTTATGAAACAAAATTGAAAGATAGAAACATAAAAAATAAGTAACATGTGGCTGAACATGTGGCTCACGCCAGTAATCCCAGAGCTTCGGGAGGCTGAGCAGGGAGAATTGCTTGAGCCTAGGAGTTTGAGGCCAGCCTGGGCAACATAGTGAGATCCTATCTCTACAAAAATTAAAATTAAAAAATTAGCTGGCCATGGTGGTGTGTGCCTATAAGTGCTTGGGGAGGCCATGGCAGGAGGATTGCTTGAGGCCAGGAGTTCAACTCCAGCCTGGGCAATACAGTGAGATCCTATCTCTACAAAAATAAAAAAGTAAAAAAAAAAAAAAGTTTAACATGAGGCAGTAACTTGTGAGAGGCAAAAGCAAAATACAGTTAAGTATTTTGGAGGCAGAGAAGACAGAAACCATTTGGTCAGAGGAAGCAGGATCCTGAAAAGATGCTACATGCTCTCAACTGTCATTTAGTTTCTACAAATATTGGAAATGATTTAATCTAAACTTTGTGTAGGCCACATATCAAGATGTCCTAAATTTAGATCAGCACCAACTGCAACTGCCACTTCCTGCCACTTAGGTCATGCTCTGATACCTACAGTGAGCTGTACATCCGGCTTCTTTTCCAGAAGAACCATGTCGCTAGGCAAGCCGAAGGACTTGGCTTGGTAAGTGAGGTAGCCACCATATGAAGAAACCTAAAATGAAATTAATAGTATCAATAGCACAAGCATTAAAAGAAACGATGTCAACATCAACCCACATGAAAAGCACTTAGGCACACAAAGCGTGGAAAGAAACACACTCGACCTGTTAACAAGGGTTGTATCTAGGGGGTGGGGTTGAGGATGGTATTTTTTCTACTTTATGCTATGTTTAATGTCATCTGAAATGTTTAGCATGAACATGATTGAGTTTTACAAGCAAGAAGATACCTTTATTAGAAAGAAAAATAAGGCTGGGTGTAGTAGCTATAATCCCAGCACTTTGGGAAGCCGAGGCAGAAGGATCACTTGAGGTCAGGAGTTAGGGGCCAGCCTGGGCAATATAGCAAGACCCTGAATCTTCAAAAAACATTTAAAAATTAGCCAGGTGTGGTGGTGTACGCCTGTAGTCCCAGTTACTCAGGAAGCTAAGGTGGAAAGATTGCTTGAGCCCAGGAGTTTGAGGCTGCGGTGAGCTATTATTGTACCAGTTCACTGCAGCTTGGGCAACAGAGCAATACTCTATAAGAAAGGAAAGGAAAGGAGAGGAGAGGAGAGGAGAGGAGAGGAGAGAGGAGGAGAGAGGAGAGGAGAGGAGAGGAGAGGAGAGGGAAGGAAGGAAGAAAGGAAGGAAGGGAGGAAAGAAGGAAATAATAGTCATTTTCCTTTTTTCCTAGATGATTACTAAACCAAAATGTTTATTTAATCCACAACTATTCTAGGAAATCTAGGCCATTGGTTTCTTTTTTAACTGAGAGAACTGGATAATATCTATCAGTCACAAAATGAACCTCTAAAAATAAATTTTCTCCAAAAACAATTCTCCTGAAAGCAGATGGTGAACATTTCCCAAATTATTGTGAGTTCTGCTGGGTACAGTAGCCATGGCTGACAACTCCAGCAGGTGCACAGACCTCTGTGTCACTCAAGCAGCATGATGGTGGTGGGGACATGGAGTGAATGGTAACAGTTTTCTGACAGCTACTTCACACCTTGGGTCCTGACACTTCCCACCCTTACAGTAAAACATAGTCAAGAAGGAAGAAGTGACAGAAGGATGAAAATCACAGGCAAGATCACCTCTGATTAGACAGAACAAAATAACCTACAGGAAAATGCCAACAACTTAGAGGAGGCAGGGGAACGAAGCCACGTTCTTCTAGGATCCCATTCAACAGAAGCTTTTCCCTAGAGTCTGTAACCTGACAAAGCCTTACAGAGCTTTGATTTCCAAGCCTGGAAGTATTCCAAGGCAATGTCTTAAATTATTATTGTGATTAAGTATTGCTTCTCTGATGGGCTTAAAGTGATTTTAAAAACATGGCCTCAAATTCTTTGCACTCCTGCCTTCAAGGGGTGGGGCTTAATTCCCCCTCCTCCTCTTTGTTTTGTTTTTTTTGAGACGGAGTCTCGCTCTGTCACCCAGGCTGGAGTGCAGTGGCGAGATCTCGGCTCACTGCAACCTCCGCCTCCCAGGTTCAAATGATTCTCCTGCCTCAGCCTCCTGAGTAGCTGGGACTACAGGCACCCGCCGCCATGCCCAGCTAATTTTTGTATTTTTAGTAAAAACAGGTGTTTCACCATGTTAGCTAGGCTGGTCTCAAACTCCTGACCTCAGATGATCCGCCTGTCTCAGCCTCCCAAAGTGCTGGGATTAGAGGCATGAGCCACCAAATTGTCCTCCCCTTGAGTGTGGGCTGGGCTTAGTGACTCACTGCTAATGAATAGAATAAAGGAGAAGTGAGGGCATGGCAGTTCTGAAATTTAGGTTACAAAAACACTGCAGCTTCTGTCCCGAGCTAGTGCTCTCATTCTCTCTCTCTCTCTCTCTCTCTCTCTCACTCTCTCTCTCTGTCTCTATCTCTCTCTCTCTCTCTCTCTCTCCCCCCACCTAACCCCCTTACCCATCCCCCATAAGTTGCTTTGGGGGAAACCAGCTGTCATGTCATGAGGACCCTCAGGTAGCCTATGGAGGGTCTCGTGTGATGAGAAACGGAGGCTTCTAGCCCACAGCTAGCCAGAAGCAGAGGCCTGCTAACAGCCATGTGGGTGAGCTTGGAAGCAGATGCTCCAGTCCCAGGGAACTATAGCCCTGGCTGACATCTTGACAGTAACCTCAGAAGACTCTGGGCCATCCCCTCCTGAATTCTTCATCCAAGATAATTATTACTGCTTTAAGCTGCAAGGTGTTGGAGTAATTTGTTACATGACAATAGACAACACATGGGCCCATCATATAGCAGTAAAGAGGAGTATTCAGTGAGAGAGTAGTGGGATCATAGGAGAGAGGCAATATTTCCCACACTCAGATGTCAAAACCCACAGTCCTTCACCCAGAAGACAAAGTTAGAGACCTCAGGCCGAGGCCCTAATATTTTAGTCCTCCTAATGTGAGAATATGGCATCCCCTGAGGCGGGCCCTATGAAATCCACCCATTAGCAAGTTCCACCCTTGCTAAGAAATATATGTCACCTGATGGTGTTGCCACATGAGGCCTGCGTTTCTGTCCTCATAAAATGTATGGAGGTGGCCAGCCTCTGGCATAATAACTCATGCAGCAAAGGAAGAGCAAGTGGTTTGTAAGCTCCTGAGGAGCGTGTAACTAGTGCGATTCTCCTTAGGAAAGTCGAACTGCCACCAGATCCTGCGTTTCTTTTAATAAGCTTGTGAGTCACTTGTCAGCTTTTGTTTTCCTAACAAAGAGGCTTTCTTCTGCCTTAAAATAAAGAATTCTCAGCACTGGCATTGAAAAGCATGCATGTCCCATTTGCAATAAATATTATTTAAATGGTTATTTCCCTAGAGGAAAATTCTTTGGCATTAGGTAAAAACTGAGAAAAACGTTGTGGGTGATTTCCTTTGCTGGTAGCTCATGCATGGCAAGGGTGGGGCGCAGTGGTGCCTGCTCAGCCCCTCACAGCAGGAGGCAAGGTCTCTTCTTCATTTTTAGTTCAGCTCATTTCTGGCATGTTAGTAACCTGAACTGCTGGATGCTTCCTTCCAGATTTCCAGGAAATGATGCTCACACAGCAATAGTAGAGGGCCACTGAGGGCCCAGAAGAACAGCAGGACATCATTACCTTGTCCCCCAGGTAGGACGCGGGTGCGACCCAGGACGCGCTGTGGACAGTTGCGGGCAGCTCCTGGAGATCCGCCACCATGCTGTTGCTGCCCGGGTTGAATGACACGGGGATGTCCATTCTGTCTGCCGTCTCCAGGCGCCAGCCCAGCATATCCACAAACTGGAAAGAGGGAGAGAAGCAAGGGACGAAAACGTCTTGGTCGTGGCATCCCTGGTGATGGCTGCATGATGTATACAGAAAGCTTCACGGGCAGCCTCCTTGCCTCAGAGGCCTCCTTCATGCATCTCCTCCTGCACCTGCCCTCCCAAGCCGGAGCCCCGTCTCACCCATTGCCACTGGGAGTTCTGGGAAGGCAGTGGCCTTACGTATGTGGGATTTATCTTTGTAACCCAGCACACATCCTGGTTCTTGACATTTAGTAGGTGATCAATGAGTGTTCGAATAATAAAGAAATAAGTGTATGAATAAAAACTAGGACCGTGGTGCATTTAATGGCAAGCTCCTTATAAAGAAAAATGTGATGTGGAATTCAGTGGCTTGCTATTATTATTTTTCTTTAAATGGAGCATCAAAATTAAATCGTTTCCTGGTCACAAAGGAAGCCAGTTAATTTTGAGGTAAAAAAAAGAAAGAACTGACCAAGCATAGGGTTGGATTAATGCTTTCTGATTCCCAGGGGAGAAGAGACTTCAGAGCAGATTTACAAAGTTTTTTTTTTTTTTTTTTTTCCAATTACTAGCTGCACTCCGTTTAGGAGACAGGCAGTAAAAGATATGAAATAGGCAGGCAGTAAAATATATAAAATAGTCGTTTTGGGGCCAGGCGTGGTGGGTCACATCTGTAATCACAGCACTTTGGGAAGCCAAGGTGGGCAGATCACCGGAGATCAGGAGTTTAAGACCTGCCTGGCCAACATGGTGAAACCTTGTCTCTATTAAATACAAAAATTAGCCGGGCGTGGTGGGGCATGCCTGTAATTCCAGCTACCCAGGAGGCTGAGGCAGAAGAATCACTTGAACCTGGGAGGCAGAGGTTGCAGTGAGCCAAGATCATGCCACTGCACTCCAGCCTGGGTGACTGAGCGAGACTCCATCTCAAAAAAAAAAAAATCTGTTTTTGAATACTTGTTGGATATAAGACATGACTCACACAAAGAAGGCAAGCAAGAGGTTACTGGTTCATGGAATAATGAAAGCAAGAAAAGTTTTAGTTTCATTGAGTTAATTTTAAAAATGCCCAAAGAAGGCTGGGTGCGGTGGCTCACACCTGTAATCCCAGCGCTGTGGGAGGCCAAGGTGGGAGGACTGCTTGAGCCCAGGAGTTTGAGACCAGCCTGGGCAGCATGGCGAAACCCCGACTCTACAAAAAATGCAAAAATTAACCAGGTGTGGTGGTGCATGCCTGTAGTCCCAGCTACTCAGGAGGCTGAGGCAATGACAAGATTGCTTGAGCCCTGGAAGCAAAGGTTGCAATGAGCTGTGATCACACCACTACACTCCAGCCTAGGCAACAGAGACCCTGTCTCAAAAAAAAAAAAAAAGTAGCCAAAGAAAAGATACGATAAAATAGGTGAGAAGGAAAGCAAAACAGAAAGAAGCAAAAATGAGAAATGAGGGGTGTGATATTGTGACATAATGAGACACAATAGAAATATCAATTTGGCTATTACTACCAGTTTCTGGCACAGAGTTCCTAAAACCCTTGTAATTTCCTTAATGACAGGGGTGATAGCAGCATCTTTTGCCATAATATTTGGGCTTAGTCCACAATTCCTGAGGCCAGAGCTTCTAAGACCCTTGGACTCTCTGATGTGGTAATAGTGTCTCTTTGTGTGCTAATGAGATAAGTGGTGGCTGGGTCCTCTGGGTAGCTTCAGGATGGGGGCTTGTAGCCAGGAAGACCAAGGTAGGATGAGAGGATTGGGACTTTCAGCCCTACCCCCAACCTCTGAGGAAGGGAGAGGGACTAGAGATTGAGTTAATTATCAATAGCTAATGATTTAATCAATCACGCCTACATGAAAGAGCCATCAAAAAAAAAAAAAAAAAAAAAAAAAAAACCCTAAACGGTGGTTTGGGAGAGCTCCTGGGTGGGTAAACACATCTGCATGCCAGGAGGGTGGTGCGCCCTAACTCCCATGCCTGGAACCCTCTGGACTTCACCCTATGCACCTGTTCATGCACCTGGCTGCTGCTCTGTATCCTTTATCATATTCTTTATAATAAAGAGCAATAGGAAGGAAAGTATATCCTGAATTCTGGGAGCCATTATAGCAGATTACAAACATGAGGAGGGGGCTGTGGGTACCCCCGACTTGTAGCAAAACACTAGAGAAGTACTGGAGGCCTGGGATTTGCAACTGGCATCTGAAGTGGGGGTAGTCTGGAAGAACTGAGCCCTTAGCCTGTACAGTCTGATGCCACCTCCAGGTAGAGAGTGTCAGAAGTGAATTGAATTGCAGGACCCCCCAGGAGTGTCTGGGAGAGTCAGAGAATTTTGGTATGGAAAAAAACCCCACACATTTGGTGTTAGAGTGTTGTGAGTATAGAAACAGGGTTTTCTTGTAAGGGGGAAAATGACAAACTCTATTTATTTAATGAGATTTACTGGGCATCTGTTATGTCCCAGGTCCTATTCTAGGCACTAGGGGTGTATCAGGGAACTCACACTCTAGGGACAGAAGAAGAAGGGCAATAAACAAATTTTAAAACAAAATGTTAAGTATGTTAGGGAGTGATGACTGCTGTGGGGAAGACAAGGGTAAGGTCAGCAAGAGTGTCCAAGGTGGGCTATTTTATAGGGAGTGGTGAAGGAAAGCCCCTCTGAGTACATGATATTCGAGCAAACACCCAACGAATTCAGGAAACAAGAATTTTAAAATGCTGCAGACCAAGAAGCGGCGAGGGCAACACTTACCATTTAACAAATCCATGTACAACATGTTCCCCAGCACTTCCTGTCAATGCATACCTTAGCCCTTCGCTTATGTGCGCTGTGACATTGATTATTTACTCCAAAACAGAAACAGCTGGTACAACCCTTGGGATTGGCTGGGTCCAAATGGAATGAGCCTTCTCGACACACATTACACTCTGTGCCTTCTACATTTTCCTATTGAAGCAAAACATGAAGTAAGAGATCACTTCTTCCAAAATTTCCCTAGTTGCAATTAGCTACTTGCACAAATTAAATATCAACACAAGATGTTAGGATGAGGATGTGAGCAAAACATTAAAAGAGACGTTAATTATTAAGCTTTCATCCCATGTTAATTGTTTAAACTTTTATACCACACACAAATGGAAGAGAGAATTCTCTAAATTTCGTAAAATGCCCCTGGGGCATCTTGCAAGTAGAGAAATAGCACTGTATGGTTCACAGGATGGGGAGACCAATTCATCTCACTCACCACCACCTTAACACATCTCCTGGGAATTGGAAGGTCTCCTACAACCTGGTGGAACCCCTTGGAGCAGAGACGATCACCTGGAGTCCATGGTTCAGGAGTGGGTTTTAGGGGAACCTATGAACCTCATGAAACTGTAGATAAAATTTGTGTTGATTTTCTGGAAAGGGTCTATATCTGTCATCAGATTCTAAGGCGATCTGTGACCTCTCCAAAAGATAAATGGGATCTTGCCTCCTAACTATTTCTGTAAAATAAGATCATGACTACAAAACGCTACACACACTATCAACATCTCTTCTGGGTCAGTCCCATTTCCCACATACTCTTCTATGTTGACTCAACATGAAGCACTTCCCCGCTGACTGGCAGCTGGCGTCTCTGACATTGCACCATCTCTCTTACCTTGCAGAGGCAAGCCCCGGTCCCTGGGTCACACACTCCTGGCTCAGTCCCATCTCGGTTGCAATTGCAGGGAACACACTCAGGGAATCGGTAAAACCCGGAAGCACATCGGTCACACTGCCGCCCTGTGATTCTGGGCTTGCATCTGTACACAAAGTAAAGGAAGCAAAAATCATCATCTTTGTACACACAATTTTAAGGGCTCACTTACACTATAGTGAAGTAGTTGGTGTGCAAAGCCAATTAAATAGATACAATGCCTGCTTATAGTCCAAGGCAGAATGGAGAGAGGCAGATAAAGGCACTAACAGAAAGTAGGTCATTGGCCATTGTGGATGGTCATGGATGGCCATCGTAGATGGGTGAGGCTTAGCACTACGTGTTGAGGGTGCACGGATGGACGTGGCCCCTGAGCCTGGAGGGCTCCCGCAGATGGCCCATAAGTGGAAATGATGACAATATACACACAGAGTCTAACTGATGTTCAGAGGAGTAGCAGGTGATCCAGTCACGTTTCCTTGGGGGAAGTGACTCCTGACCTGAGCTTTAAAGGGCAGAGTCATGGGGTAGGAGTTGAGATGGGCATTCCAGACAGAAGAAACAGAGCGGGAGATCACTCAGTGTGTACAGGGAACAACACAAGCATGGTGCTGCTGGGGCGGATGTCCAGGCAGGGAATGCTTCCCCATGGCCTGAGGAGGTAGGTGGTGTCAGATCATCAGGACAGAGGGGCTGGACACTGTCCCATGGCAGCAGAGCACAGTAGTTGAGAACTGTCCATGCAAGGCTTCAGTTTTAATCCAGTTCTGACCATATGAGACACACCATCTTAGCAAGTTCTTTAACTTCCTAAAGCCTGCTTTTCATATCTGTGAGGGACAGAACAAGGTAGCTGCTGCCTCCTGGCATTGCTGGGAACCTGTGAGGCAGTGCAAGCAAAATTTCAGCCCAGTGCCTGGCACATGGCAAGTTACAAGCAGGGGAACACTGTCATGAAAAGCTGTTAAGGAGGAGAGAGTGTGGTTGGACGTGTGTGAAGGATGGAGCCCAGATGGTGAGTTCCAGCAGCAGCAGTGGCAGCAGGCTGTCAAGTCAGGAGAGAGACCAGGGCTGACCTAGGGCAAAGGTGTCCAGATGGGGAGGAGGGACGGGCTCCCAAACTATTTTGGGGTGAGGTTTCTGGGAATATTTTGGGGTGAGGTTTCTGGGAATATTGTAATATTCTGGATGAAGAGTAGAGGAAAGGAGGGAAGGCAAGGAAGACTCCCAATGTCCCTGCTTCGGTGACAGAGTGGATCTTAACGTCCCTTGTCACCTGCAAAGGCCAGAGCTCAGAGGAAAGCACAGTGTGGGGTGGGGGGGTCATTTTGAGTCATCCACCCTCATCCGTCTGCAGGTCCTTTTGACTGAAGCACAAGGCAGGCAAGAAAACACAAGCAGCTGAGTAGAGGCAGAAGAGCAGAGTGCTATGGCCATGCCTGGAGAGCCCAGAACTCGAGGTCGAGGAGGGGAAGAGAAACGGCTGCGAGCCCTGGAGAACCAAGCACTGCATTCAGAGCTGGGATCTACCTACACACTGATTCTCTTCTGTGGGACTAAGGGAAGTATTAGAAATATGTTTTTATTCGCATATCGGGAATAACATTTTATTGTTCAATTACTACCAAATGTAGGCCATCATCTATCTCCTAATACCTATGAAAATATCTTACCCCAGAGACCATCCTAAAAAAGTGAAATACGACTCTTCATATTCCATTAAGTTTCTCTTTGGCAAATATCTGCTTATTTCCCTTTGGCAAATATCTGCTTATAAAGGATTTTGTATGTGATTAAGAACGTAAACTTGGAACCAGGTAACCTACTTTGAATCCCAACTCTACCACTTACTGGACCTTGGGCAAATTGGTCTCTTTACAACCAAGTTTCTTCATCTGTAAAAAAGGAGATAACAATATCTACTTCACAGGATTGTTGTGAGGATTAAATAATACATGTAAAAACCTTAGAGTAGTTGCTTGCACACATGTAAGTATTTGCTATTACTATTCTAGCTGTGACATGGGCTAAGGGGAGCAGACGGTGCCTTTCTGTCCACCGGGCACACAACTAAGCATTACTTGCAAGACCTGCTGGCAAGTTCCGTCTTTCATCCCCATCCCTCTCATCTCTCCCTGCTTGATCCCTGCAGAAATGATTCCATAAGGAAGTAGCCTCAAAACCACACTTAGAGCAATGTAGGTACAGAGTGTAAATGTTCTGCTTGAAGTGGATGGCTCTAGTGCAGTAGATTGTAAACTTTGGGAGAGGATCAGAGATTCTGTTGGAAAGCTGGGTAAACTATGGGCCATCTTCTCAGAAAAGTGTCCACTAAACCCACAGAAAGACTCACTCTCATATACACATAATTTTGCATTCTCTAGAAGAGGGTTCCTGGCCCCAGGTTAATAACACCTGCTCTCTTCTTGTGACCCTCAGACTAAATGTAATCAGACAGTCCAGCAAAAAAAATAAAGCCTGTTTCCAGTTGATTCCTTATTTCTGGAGAGACAGCAAGTGTGGAGCACAAGGACTCTGGTGGTCTAGAGACCGAAAGAAGAGAGTTGCAGATGACCCCCCCCAAACTAAAAGCTATCAGAAAGAGGAGCCTCAGAAGAGAAGAGGGGCTTTGGAGATGGCCTGACATAGGCTGGGTGAACCTTGCTTCTCTTTTCCTAGCAGTGAAGGAAAGAACACCGTGCACAGAGGGACAGTGTTGCCATGAAATGCCAACCTGGCAGACTGGCATCCCAAGGTCTGAACGTTTCTTTTAGCAAACACGGGGGGCTTCTGGCCAAGGGTGCATTAATAAGATGCTGGTGGCAGGTGAGTAATTCACACACTGAATGCCATTGGTGGGCACGGCTCAGAGTGTCCCCTGAGCAAGTGATCTGGGTGGGGACCTGGAAGGTGAGGTAACACAGACAGGACCTATGTTTTTTGCGTGTGGTTTGTGTATTTATTTATTTATTTAGAGACGGAGTCTCGCTCTGTCGCCCAGGCTGGAGCGCAGTGGCTCAATCTCGGCTCACTGCAAGCTCCGCCTCCCGGGATCATGCCATTCTGCTGCCTCAACCTCCCAAGTAGCTGGGACTATAGGTGCCCGCCACCATACCCAGCTAATTTTTTGTATTTTTTTAGTAGAGACGAGGTTTCACCGTGTTAGCCAGGATGGTCTCCATCTCCAGACCTCGTGATCTGCCCACCTCAGCCTCCCAAAGTGCTGGGATTACAGGCGTGAGCCACCGCATCCGACCCTGGAGCCTGCATTTTATATTTTCACTTCACTGGAAATGAAAGGAACAGGAGTACCTGCAGCAAGGGCAGCTGTGGAAGTTGCTTGTCCAGACAAGGAAGAAGGGAAGCAAAACCATGACTGGCCTGTTTATTTATTTTAGAATGTATGTGAGAAGATGCAGTGGAAAGAGAGTGACTGAGAAGGTGTGGCCAGTCAGTAATATAGGACCAAGCTCTGAGCCTCACACAGCACATGGGTAGCAGCTGAGAGCACTAAAGCAGATGGGAAAAAAGCCAACAGAGCAGAAGGAGGAGAGCAGCAGCCTGCAAACAGGACCCTGAGTGGCCCCGCTGGGGCTGCTATGCCAGGGTAAACCAAAACAATATTTATATTCTTGAGTACTGCAATGTTTAGATCATTGAGCTTATGCATCCTGTGCAAAGACAGTTTTTGGTGTTGCCATGACAATAGGGAAGTTTTTGGTGGTGCCATGACAATAGGGAAGGAATAGGACACTTCCTCTTGAAAGTCTGGCTGAACATCCTTTAAAACAACCTCATGTCAGCCTGACTTGGTACGTTTCTCCACAGCGAATTTCTGGTACCCAAGGAGCAGCTGCAAAATAGCAGTTCTGGGGAAGCAGGTCAAGAGAAGTTATCTCCATGGCAATGGGGCTCCCGGCCAAATGTTTTGTAACAACATCTGGGCATGGGTGGGTGCTTGCCATGTCTCAGAGAATCAGGCCCAGATGTGCTGGGGTGAGCTGCATCCTTTGGTCATTAAACACTGTAGGGGCCAGGCGCGGTGGCTCACACCTATAATTCCAGCACTTTGGGAGGCTGAGGCAGGTTGATCACCTGAGGTCGGGAGTTTGAGAACAGCCTGACCAACATGGAGAAACTCGATCTCTACTAAAAATACAAAATTAGCCGGGTATGGTGGTGAATGCCTATAATCCCAGCTACTCGGGAGGCTGAGGTAGGACAGTCGCTTGAACCCAGGAGGCAGAGGTTGCAGTGAGCTGAGATCATGCCACTGCACTCCAGCCTGGGCAACAAGAGCAAAACACCATCTCAAATAAATAAATAAATAAATAAACAAACACTGTAGGGCCCTTCACATTATGCTCATGTTGAAGTCCAGTTTTAATCTAGAGCCCAAAATCTACCTTATTTATTTATTCACCCAAGAATTACTGAGTGCCTTCTACACACACATTCCTGTGTTAGGGGACATGGGAGGGAGGGTACAAAGTAGAATAAGTCAGTCTTGACGTGGACATGTTTTCACTGAGGACACAGGACCTAGAATGTGGAAATTAAGAGAGAAGCTGGCTAAGCAGTCAACTTGCTTTGTCCAATGAGATGATGAGGCGATCTCTGTGGACTGATAGAAGGCTCCTTGCATTCTTTGAGTTTGTACTTTTAACACCAAAATCCTTGAAGGACAGGCATAATTTGGGGGTAGTAGGAGAGCAGGAGGAAGCCCTTTCATAATTGGAGAACAGAATACAGACAAAAAGTGTTTAGAGGAAGTGAGAAAACCAAGCCAGAGAAGAAAGTAGAAAAAACAAAAAGGCATTAAAAGTTAGGGTAGAGGCCGGGCGCGGTGGCTCACGCCTGTAATCGCAGCACTTTGGGAGGCCAAGGCGGGCGGATCACGAGGTCAGGAGATCGAGACCATCTGGTTAACATGGTGAAACTCCATCTCTACTAAAAATACAAAAAATTAGCCGGGCATGGTGCTGGGCACCTGTAGTCCCAGCTACTCGGGAGGCTGAGGCAGGAGAATGGTGTGAACCCAGGAGGCGGAGCTTGCAGTGAGCCGAGATTGCGCCACTGCACTCCAGAATGGGTGACAGAGCGAGACTCCATCTCAAAAAAAAAAAAAAAGTTAGGGTAGATAGAATTCAAATCATGGAAAGTTGGTCTTTATCCTGTTAGACAATGGGGAATTAAGGAATGTTCTTCAGCAAAGAATGTGATGTCATGGAAATGGTGTTCCCATAACAGCCCACACACAATATGGCGCTCACCATGCTGCACTGTCACTCTTGGTTAGAACAGGTGCCCCCAACAGACCACAGACATGTGTGCCTTCCACAGGAAGCACAGTACCCAAGATAGAATAGGTATGAGATGCACTTTGAGCAACGAAACACATCCAAAATAACATTTAAGGGAAAGGAAAAAAATTTCACAAGGAACTGAGGGAGATGTTTCATCCTCATTAAAATAACAAAAACAAACAAAAATACATGCCAAGAAGATAAAATCACATTTAAGGGTAGCCTGTCATAAATCAAAAAGGAGATAAAATCATAAACATGTACGCATTTATCAACATTGTCTCAAGTTCACAGACTAACAGTACCATGTATTTGTGAACAAAATTAAGGGAAAGACAGATGTTTGAATCCCAGTATAATTGTCAATTTAGCATATTCCTCTTAAAGAGCCAAAAAAGAAAGAAAGAATGAATGAGTAACCCAGGAAAAGGAAGGTCAACTAGGAAAGCATCAATATCATCTGAACATGAAGTGGTAAACGGACTCAACCAGGCAGTAGACAGCCATGGAAAGGAAGGGGGATAATATGTCCCTTGCCAGAAGTTGACACTTGACTGGCTGTGGGAAAATGGGTTGATTCTGAGATAATACTCAGATTACAGGCTTAAAGGACTGGAAAGAAGCTGTTATCATTAAGTAGAATTTTTTTTAATCCAAAGGGAGAAATGGCTTGAAAGGGAAGGCAATGACATGGGTTTTAGAGATAGGGTCAGTATTGTAGCATTCAGGAGTTAACGATTATCCAATCTAACTTTTCATAATAGATGTGAGGAGACAGGAGCCCAAAGAGCTCAGGGAACTTGTCCAGGGCTACCTGCGTAAAGTCAATAAGAGAACCCAGGTTGAGTTGATATGCAATAAAGGTGGAATAGGATAGCCCTCAAGGAGCAGGACTGGAGCTGTGGATCTGGGAATCATCCAGGAGTGGGCGGTGGCTGAAGCCAGGAGAATGGGTGTAGTTTCAGGGACAAAGCATAGAGGGAGGAAGGCAGACAGCCATGACCTTGGCAAATAACCACAACAGCTAATACTTACTGGGTGCTCAGAGTGTGTCAGGCGCTGCTTTCAGTGTGTGCACAGGAGACATTTAACCCTCTAAAGGACTTTATGAGGTAGGTGCCTCCAGGATCCTTATTTTACAGATGGAGACCTAAGGCCCGGAGGACAGAAGTAATATACCTGAGGTCACCCAGACAGTGAGCGGCAGAGACAGGACACAACTCACACCACACATCCTCTTGGTCTGGGGGCAGAAGGAGAAAAATGAAGCCAGTGAAATAGCCAGAGAAGGATCATCAGAGAGGTGAGAAAAAGATGCCAGTGTTACAGAAGATGAAGGACGACAGAGGGCGTGCGGGTGAGAACCCTGAGCTCCTTCTGTGTGGCAGTCACAGCAGTCACCACTGTGTCAACAGCACATCCCAGCGCCTGCACATTGCCTGGCCAGTCTCATTGATTATTTGATGAGGAGCATCAAAGAAATTGCCTCTCCAAGTTGTTAGGGCTCATGAATCGACGCTTAGCTGGAAGCCCTTCTGTTCTGAGAACATCAAGTCTATGACCTTTTCTGGTTTTTAATTTCTCCACTTAACACAAAAGCTTAGTAAAGCTGAGTGGAGATAGAGGGCATCCCCAAATCTTTCCTGTGGCTACTGTCCTTCTGAAAAGGCATGAGGTACACACGGCTTCGCTGGATGTCCAGGTGGACTGCCATCTCCTTTGATCAATCTGCAAATAGCTTGGATGTGGTCAACAGCACAGCAGCTTTCACTGTCAGGGATCTCCAGCTTCCTCATGTCTGACACAGATGGATAAAGTCTTCCGAAGATATTCTAGCCCTTCTGTGTGTTCAGAGAATCTGATGGCACATGTCTTCCAGTATTAGGAGCAGACGCAAATTTACTTTTTCATCACTATAAATAGATATATGTGCTGTCTTGTGCTATAAAAAATGAAGTTTTGATCAATATAAGCATCTTTTTGATCTTGATATAATAGAGTTGGCCAGAATAATAGACCTTTTGATAATTACACAATATAGTCTGTAATACAATCAGAGATTGAAAAAGGAATGGAATCAGAATTTTACATTTATATAGGAAGTTAGAGATGATTTTACCAAACTTCATTTTACAGAGTAAGAAACTGAAAGCCAGGAAGGCAAAATGACTTGCCCAGTCTCATAGCTAGGACTTGACAAAGGTGAGTCGAAGGCTCAGCTTTATGGTTCCAACTTATCCTCATTGCCTCTAAAACTACAACACGGGGTTGACTTCAGTAAAGAGTGAGCATTGTGGATTGCTAAAATTATTTTTTAAATTCATTTTAAAGTAGATGAATATTTGTAACAGTTTGGTTTTCTTACAGTATGATAAAATTGAACACCTCTAAGTAATTAAATACAATTTGAAAAGAGCAATTTTTCAGCTTTGCAGTTTGTGATGATTTGTACAACTGCAGGACAGTCTGTTATATGACTGTGAAAGGATGTTTTCCTTTTTCTCGCAAACTCTAGTTATCTCTGATTTTTTATTTTACATGAGCTATACTAAACATATTCTTCATAAAACTAGAAAACTTCTAGTTTTTCCTCTAATATTTTATAAAGAAGTAATCCTTTCAGGCAATCAAAAGCTTTTTCAGCATTTACACTGAAATTATCATGGGCAATTTGTGCAATTTACGGTAATGTAAACTTTCTTACATTTTCTGCCAAAGCCCTTTTATGACAAATCCACTTTGATCATGGGAAGATGCATTATCCCATTAGATTATTATAGTCCCTTTCCTAAGGTCAAAGTAAACAGTTTTACATCTTGGTTTAAGTGTAATACAAGCCGGTAAGATTCCATTTCCGTTGATGCTGTCAGGTTTGGGCAAAACTTACTATAGACATGCCTCCATCCTGAGTTGGCAATATTCCAGTCTATTAAATTATCATTGGCAGTGAGAGTTTGTTAAAAATAAAACTCCTTAGAATTTTTACATAAAATACTACAGTAAATCCGTCCATCACCTTCTGGTGCCTTAACAAGATTAAAACATTTTTTAAAGCACTCTTGGTTTTCTTTTTCTGTGACAGCAGCATTGAGAAATTGTGTGTGAAGTTCCATTCGCAGCGATTTATTGTTGACAAACTACTCCCTTTGAAAACTCTACTGCTTCTCTTCCTGTCAGAAAACTGCTTCTCCATCTCCTCCTTGGTTCCTTTACTTCCTGTGATTAAACACAGGCATCCCCTCCGGTTCTTGAGTGACTGACCTGACTCAGGCAGGACTCACACCTGTGGTTTTAAAGCCTTGGAATGTTTCATGATTCAAGTTTTTCTCCCAGCTTCCTTACAATGTCCCAGTAGTATAAAGGAGTTGGTAGGCACCAGATGACAATTAAAGGGGTGGTTAAGAGGCCTTCCTTAGAAAAGCGAACATCGCTGCTATAGAGAGTTGAACTGTATCCCCACAAAAGATCTGTCCAAGTTCTACCCCCTTGTACCTGAGAATGTGGCCTTATTTGGAAACAGGGTCTTTCCAGATGTAATTAAGTTAAGATGAGTTTATACCAGAGTACTGTGGGCCCTAAGCCAGTATGACTGGTGTCCTTATAAGAAAATGAGAAGAGACTGAGACACACACAGAGAAGGGAACGCCACAGGAAGACAGAGACGCCCAGAGAGAACAGCATGGAATGGCGGAGGCAGAGGTTGCGGTGATGCAGCCACCAGCCCAGGGATTCCCAGGAATACCTGCACACCAGAAGCGAAAAGGCATGGGACAGGTTCTCCTGCAGACCCTCTGGAAGAAACCAACCCTGCTGACATCTTGATTTTGAGTTTCTAGACTCCAGAAATGTACAAGCATAAATTTCTGTTATTTCAGCATTGTTTGTGGCATTGGTTAATGGCAGTCACGGGAGACTACCACAGCCACCCTCAAGTGGGAGTCACTGAGGCCTGTCCCCAGCAGCCACAGCCCCTCCTGCCTCTCACACCCAAATTACAGACTCCGTAACACCCATGTGCCTGGGGTGCGTGCTGAAGGGAGTGGAGTGCACGGCGAACCTTCTGCTTTCCCCTGCACACTGCCATCCTGGCCTCTGACTCAGTTTCCCCGGCATATCACCACGGATCTAATTCTTACCAGTCCCTCCTTTTGGAGCCATACCCTTTCTCTGGCCCCTGCAGCCCCCATCCAGCCCTGCTGAGATCAGCCTCAGCACTGTCACTCAGCACCTGGAACCATGTGACACCAGCCTCCACGTTCCAATGCAGCCCCTGAACCAAACCTCTCAGCAATGCAGCATCTGCATGAGCCAAGGTCTCTACCTGTCCCTTAACATTTAAGTACTGGACTGCTCTGTGGTCCTCTGAGGGCAGCCCCACTCTCAGGCCAGGCTCTCCAGCGTGTCTCCTGCTCACCCTGACTCCCTCCTAACTCCCACCAAGCCCTGCCATGGAGGCCCCACCACCCCTTCCAGCCCACCTCAGCTAGGAGGGATTTCAGACTTTTATCATGCGCTGACCTTAACCACACTGCCAGTGAACCCTAAAAGGAGCGTATGAAGCTTATACCTAAATACAAATGGACAGGTGCTCACCACAAGGCATCCCAGCAAAGCACACAGATACCTTCGTTATGCATGTATCATTCCTCTCCCACTTTTGCCTCATGGCACACACAGAACACAGTCCCATAGTGACAGCATGCTGGAGTCAATGGGCAAGGCTGCTGCCGGCTCAAGATGACTGGTAATCCATCCACGCAGGCTCTGCCCGGCTCTGAGCCTAAGGCCAATCACTCCACTCACTGCAACCCATTCTGGCTGGGAAGCCCACACTGGGGTCAACACAGGCACCCCTGGACAGGTGGGAAGTGGAAAGTGACGACGACCAGTGTGTGGGCAGATGGTGCGCAACCTCCCTGTGACAGAAGCGGACAGGTTACTCCCCCAGCTCACCTGCACTGCCCGCTGTCCCGGTCACACTGCAGCATGGCAGCCTCGCTGGTGCCCCTCCTGGAACAGTTGCAGCCTTCGCAGCCGGCCATGGGGTGGAAGCTGAATGAGTGTGTCTCACACACTTCGCACTGGGGCCTGACCGTGCGGGGAGGGCAGCGGCACTGCCCCGTCATCTCTTCACAAAGGCGCAGGCCACAGCTGCATGCTGGTCAGGGGATAAAGAAATACCTTGTGAGGGTCAGAGGCTGCCTGGGCTCCAGCAGCACTCCACCAACTGCCGGGTTTTCCAGAAGCCTCCAAAGGGTCTGAGAGAAATGTTTAGATCTGAAAGGCCCGTTTCTTGGAGTCAGGACCAACCACCCCAAATACTCGCGGCAGACAGTGTGGATGCGGAATGAGGAGCAGCTGCGCTAGCCAGCTCCAAGATAGACCCTCAAAGGAGCCCACCTTGCTGTCACTGTGTGCCACTCATATGGGGCCTCTGGACCATTGAAGGATTCTAGAAATTGGTAGGAGGCTGCTCTCAGGCTCCCTGAAGCAGCTCTACGTCCACATCACCCCAGTGCCCTGTGCGTCCAGAGCCCAGGGTCAGGGCACGACCTGGCAGCACGGTCCTTGTTCCTTGGCCTCTGCATGGGGACTCTGCACACTGCATTCTGCACTGCAGTCACATGAAGTGAGCTGACCCTACCCCTCGGGCCACAGGATGGTTCTTAGATAAAAGTTCCCACGGGTTCTCATTCAGTGAGTAGTGCTGTCACATGACCCTGGCTGTCCTGTCTCAACTGAGTTTGGGTTGGGCCGACAAAATGGAAGGGGCTTCCGTGAGGAAGGGGATCAAGCTCTCCCAGACTCTGAGGTTTAAGACTTGTCACACTCATCTGCTTTGCCAAGTACATAGGTCACACAGCAGGGGAGTCACAAATACTTATCTTCTAGAACATTGCTACTCAGAGTGCGGTCCAGGGACCAGCAGCATGGGCATCACCTGGGTGTTTATTGGAAATGGAGAGACTCAGACCCCAGCCCAGTCTCCTGAATCAGAATCCGCATTTCTCCAGATCTCCAGGTGAGTCTCTAGCACAGTGCCACTGAAGAAGCGTGCCCCAGTGAGCATCATCTACACGGGACCAGAGTAGACCTTGGGTGACGGGAAACGTGCACTTACGCTTGCAGTGTGGGAATCCATAGTGGCCTGTTGCACAGCGGGTGCACTGCCGCCCAATGACGTTGGGCCGGCATGGGCACTGCCCACCTTCAGGGCTGCAGTGAGGGCTGGTGGCTCCGGCGGGGTGGCACTCACAAGGCAGGGCACCTTTGTGGTAAAAGGCCACCAGGGACCTGGCAGAATTCTTACAGAATCTGGAGGCTGTCTGGGGGCTGTGGAGACAGAAACAACTCATGGTGATGCCCAGGGAGGTGTGTATGGGAGTGGCCTCAACCTCGCCTTTACCATCTGCTCCACCCAGCAGCATCTGTGGGAGTGGTTCATGGTTCTGGAGTCAGAGAAGAGTGGGAAATACCCCACCTCAGACTCAAGTCAGTGACAGCCACACCCTCCCCCTACCACCTGCCGCAGGAGGAGACATCACAGAACAGGTCAGTGGGAACCTTGTACAGCTGGAATAAAAGAGTGGAAATAGACCTAAAGGATGAACTATATAGTATGTGAATTACAGCTCAATAAAGTGGTTACCAAAAAAGTAGACCTATGTGTGTAATAATACAACTCATAAAATGATAATGAGGAGGAGAATCGCTAACATTCATTGAATGCTGTGTGCTGGAAGCCTTAGTGACATCCCACATGACCTCCCAACCTCCCAACCGATTAGGCCTAAGCCCCAATTCACAGATAAGGCAACTGAGGCTTCTAGAAGTTAGGCAACATTCCCGAGGCTGCAGGGTTATGGAGTGGTGAGCAGCATTCACATCCACAGCCGCTTAAGAGCCTTTGCTCTTAATAGTCACTGCACAGCAGGTGTCTGCCTCCCAGGGCCTCTGGAGCGCCTGGGTTCCTCAGGAACCCTACAACAGGGAAAGGACGGGTCCACAGACGAGAACGGCAGGAATTGATACTCAGGACCGTCCTAGTTTTTGGCATTCAAGGACACAAGGAGAGAGGGCAGGGAGCCATGTCTCTGGACACGCCCTGCTTGGTTAGATGGTAGAGGAGAGTGGGACTCAGGGCTGATGTCCTTCCCAGTGGAGGGTACCGTGTGTGGTACGTCTTAGGAATCTGTGCTGGCACACAAGAAGCAGTGGAGAGGGAGAGAAACTCCTAACCAGCCCCTGAATCTCAGCTTGGGGTGTGGGCCCCTGTTGAGTTCACAGCTGAGGACAGTCATCTTTCCTAGGCAGTGCATGGCAAAGTCTGTCACGGGAAGGTCAGTGTGGAGAAAGAGCATCTTCCCCTGGGACTCACTGACACTCTCTTGGGCAGTGGGGGGAAGAGGACACATCTGAGGGCCAGCCCCTCCCTGGGCCTCCAGCTGGTCAGGAATGTGGGAGTGCCTCCGCATTCCAGAGCCTTCCCACAAAGTGATACTCACTCAATGTAAAAGCTGTTTTTTCCACAATTGGTGATAAACTCGAGTGACTTGTCCATGGATTTTTTGTGAAGTATTTGGTAGTCATAGTTTTCTGTAGGCACCATTAGAACACGGACCTGAAAGAAATCCACCAGCATGTCTTAGAATTTCCAATGATGACACAGACCTAAGGCTACTTATTATACAGGTTGAGCACCCCTACTCGAAAAACCCAAAATCTGAAATGCTTCAAAATCTGAAACTTTTTGAGCACTGACATAATGCTCAAAGATCACGCTCAAAAGAAATGCTCACTGGAGCATTTTGGATTGGGGATTTTTGAATTAGGGATGCTCAATCTGTAAGTATTATGCAAATATTCCAAAATCTGAAAAAAATCTGAAATCCAAAACACTTCTGGTCCCAAGCATTTCAGATAAGAGATATTCAACCTGTGCTTTCTCTTCACTGAGATCAATGCTCTTTATTGTTAAGACCAAGACCAGATGAATCGGGATTTATGAAAAACAATCACGGGAGCAGGCCAAAGCCAGGAGTAAAGGCTCAGTCCACATTACTATGCAGGGAACGATGAGTTCCCAGGCAGAGCCCTTGGAACTTCTACTCAGAGAAACAAAAGCCTTGCGTGCTGGCTGGGTGATGGGACCTTGGGGGTAAGCAGGGGTCTGCTGCATGGCCAGGGCTCCATGTGACTCATGCCTGGTGTTTCCCTGGATCTCCAGGGATGGTTGTTTTGTATTTTTAAAGGGAAACAAACCAACGTGGCAAGAACAATGCAGAAGCTAACACCATGGCTTGTCCTTGGAGCTGACATCATACCTGGTACTCTATTATGACTAACAGTAGTTTGGTTCCCTGTGCCAGTATAAATCACAATATGCTTATAGCAAATACTGTAGAAATTTTCAAACATCTTTGTCAACTGCTCACCAGCTCACAGCTTACAGGGAGCCTACTACTCTCATGATATTCAATTCAATAAACGTTTGCCGAGCACCACACACCAGGTGGTATTCCAGGCACAGGGGATGCAAAATGAACAGACGCAGCCCTTGTCTCCTAGGCAGGCGACTTCCTCAGACAGGAGGAGGCTCATGCAGAGGCCTGGAGGGCCACACAGAGGGTCCGGGCAATGCTTCCTGGAGGGCTTTACAAAAAGATGAATGAACTCTGAGCTGGGTGAGTAGGTACGCCGGACTTCTCCAGGTAGAGAAACAGACAGAAAATGTCAGAAAAAGGGCCAGTGTGAGCAACCCTGGTGGCATGAGAAGAAATGGCATATCTAGGGGCTTGAGAATGGATTTGCATGGCCAGAGAGTGAGGTGTGGGAGGGGGAGGCGTGGAGTAGGGCAATGGCAGAGAGGAGGATGAAAGATGAATTAGGGGGTCATGAGGGCCTGAGTGAGGCACATGGATCCTAGGGCAGTAAGTGGACCGTATCCCATCAGTTGTTGGAAGTCCAGAGAAGCGGCTGGGTCACACGGTATGCTCCTAGCCCTCCAGTCAGGTAGGTAATGGCCAGGAACGCGGAGGAGGCACTGGAAAGAGGTGGACCAGGAAGGGAGTGCTGGCAGGAGGCTGGCCCTGTCCAGGTGAGCGGAAGGATGGTCAGTGAGGACAACGGGGCTAGAAGAGAATGGTTGCCTCCAGGAGGCATGCCAGAGAAAGACCCTGGTGTGTGGTAACAGATGTGGGAGCAGAGCTGCTAGAGAAGGGGGCTCAGCATGACTCCAGGCACTGGTTGCCATCACTCAAGGTGATGAACAGGGTGGGCACACCGGGGCTGTGCAGGGTGCAGACTAAGTAAGGGACTTGCAAGATCTCTGGCCAGGCAGATACGCAGGAGATGGTGGTCACATACTGGAGTTCAGGAAAGGTCAGAGATGACTTCACAGATGTAAGTATCCTTCCCACAGTGGAGAGAACAGAATCGATGGGCACGGAAGACGTATCCAAGGACAAATGACACAATGAGGGGCTCGGCGTCAAATCAGAAGGAACGCCAACACACAGCGACAAGTGGAAAAGGAGAAACCACCCAAGGAGCACTAGAGAAAGCGGGGGAAACAGAGAGAAAGCAGCTGCAGGGCCAAAGGCAGAAAGGAGTGAAAAATGCTCCAGAGACTGGTCAGATGAGGAAGCAGGGTCTGGTGGAGAGGGGTGATGCCTGCTCTCTTCTGTCTAGTTCCCTTGACTTTAATTGTCACATGCTTTATTTATTTATTTACTTATTTATCTATTGGGGAGCAAAAGACAGCTGTAAAATTTAAACATTTTTCTACAAATATGACTTCAATTCCTTGGAAGAATTATTTCCATGAGCCAAACAGACACCCAAAATGGCCAGCCAGGCAGGCACATGAGGAGCAAGTTGAGGGACAAGAGGAACGCACCAAAACCAAGGACTTTCCTTCTGGAACCTTCACGGTTGCAGCCACTTCAGGCTCTGAGATGTCAAACTCAATCTGGCCTTCGGCAATCACTTGATCCCGGCAGCCGAGCACATGGGGGCAAAAAGAGGCACGGAAGGAGCCTGGCAGAAAGAGAGAGACTTTCTGTCACGCACAGGACTGTGGGGTCGGCCCAAGGCAGGCAGCGGGGCCTGCTCACTGCGGCTCACCTGCCCGTGGCCACCCGCCGTCCACTGACACCTGCGCGGGAAACGTCGGGTGCGCTGCTTGGTAAAAATGGATGACAAAGACATATCGGCCCAGGTGTGGTGCACGTCCTCTCAGGGTCACTTGATTCTAAGAGGAAAAAAGAGGAGGAAAAAAACCCCAAAAAACCCTCAAGCTGGAGAGCTATGAGTAACTGGAATCATAGAGTAATTCAGAGGTTAAAAAACAAAACAACGTATTTACCAAAGTGAAATGACAACCCATCTTCACCCAGAAACCTTCACACATACATTTACAGTAGCTTTTTTTGCTGTTATCACAAAAACTGAAAACAAACCAAATGTCTCTTGCTTGCAGGTTGGATAAACAAACTGTGGTACAATCATACACGTTGGAGGGGGTATAATTGGTAAGTCAGGTTGAAAACCTGTTTGGCAATATTTACCAAAGTTGAACACATAACCCAGCAGTTGGCCTTCTGGGTACATACCCAAAAGAAATGTGTAATAAGTTTGCAAGAAGGCCATACTTAAATGTTCATAACAGTGCTATGCATAATAACTATGCAATAAAGTCTGACTCCACTTTTTTTAAGAGATCAATGCTCTTTATTGTTAAGACCAAGACCAGATGAATCGGGATTTATGAAAAACAATCACGGGAGCAGGCCAAAGCCAGGAGTAAAGGCTCAGTCCACTCTGTCTCAGAGTGACAGAGGATCTCGCTCTGTCACCCAGGCTGGAGGTCAGTGGCACAACCATAGCTCACTGCAGCCTCAAACTCCTGGGTTCAAATGGTCCTCCTGCTTCAGCCTCCCAAGTAGCTAGGACTACAAGTATGTGCCATCATGCCTGGGTACTTTTTAAATTTTTGTAGAGACAGGGTCTTCCTATGTTGCCCAGGCAGATCTTGAGCTCACAGTCTCAAGCAATACTGCTGCGTTGGCCTCCCAAAGTGCTGGATCACAGGTGTGAACCACTGTGCCCAGCTCTGACTCTATTTCTGATGTTTGCCCACTGACAGCTTTCAAGCCCTATTACACCCCTGCGCCTTTTGCCCCACACCCAGACAAGCTCATAAGACAGCTCAGGGGCTCCCAGCTCCCTCCTTTGTCGTGAGTGGGGAGTTCTAATCACACAAATTCCAGCCCCTGGGAGAGGGAGTCCTCCCTGGACAGCCCTGCCCTTCCCTCCACTCCCACCATGTAAAGGAGTCTTTTCGAGGGCTAAAAGCTACAGCCCGCCCTCCTTTTGCTTAAGCTCAAGTACAAGCTCTGCTCTCCCCAGAAAGCCTCACTTTGTGAATAACGAATCGTTTAACTCACAAAAATAGCTCATCCGCATTTTTCAGATGAGACCCGTGACTCAGAGAGGGTAAATAGTTCATGGAAAATCATGCACTAATTTCATGACAAAAGCAGGACTAGAACTCTGTCATCTTGATTTCAACTCATTCGCCACTATTATTCTAGACTGCCTTTCCTATATGGGATCTTATTTGATTCTATCGCTCAGATCCTGTAAATTCTCAAATCCAATGCACTGTGAACAGATGCAAACAATCTTTGAGATTTTAAGGACATAATACAGGTTGGACATCCCTAATCTGAAAATCCAAAATGCTCCAAAATCTGAAATTTTTTGAGCACTGGTATAATGTTCGAAGGAAATTCTCATTGGAACATTTTGGATTTCAGGTTTTCAGATTAGGGATGCTCAACCCATAAATATAATGCAAATATTCCAAAATCTGAAATTCAAAACATTTCTGATCACAAGCAGTTCGGATAAGGGATACTAAACCTTATAATATCATAATGCAAATTATATTTTTATAATGCAGAACTTTAAAAGTCCTGTGAATTTTTAGCTTACGAAATGCATTAATTTATTATATTTCAGCTTTGTGCTCTAGATGATTGATTAACAAATGTTTATTGAGAATTTCCTACCTGCAAGGTACTGTGCTGGTGCAGTGGGGGATACAAAAAGTTTACTGGTTCGAGACTAGCCTGGGCAACATAGCAAGACCCCATCTCTACAGAAATAAAAAAGAAAAAAAATTGGCTGGGCAACGTGGTGCTCACCTCTAGTCCCAGCTACTTGGGAAGCTGAGATGGGAGAACTGCCTGAGCCCAGGAGTTGGAGGCTGCAGTAAGCTATGATCATGCCACTGCACTCTAGTTTGAGTGATAGAGCAAGAATCTGTCTCAAAAAAAAAAAAAAAGGTGGGGGAGTTCTTGGCTACAATAACTATCCTAAAATTCTTATGATCTAACTTGGGAAGAAGACTAATAAACAACTATATTAAACAGCAGCAGTCCATAAAAATATAAGATACCACAATATGGGCCATGAATAATTGCCAAATGTCTAGTGGACAAAGCTTAGGAGGGAAAGGGCATCAGGCAGGGGTGGTCCTAGGCAGGATTAACCAGATGCCTGCATTTCTGGACTCTTCACAGAAGACAGTAGAGGTTCTCAAACTTCAGGAGCATCAGAATCACCTGGAGGGTTTGTTAAAACACAGATTCCTGGGCCCACCCCCAGAGCTTCCAACTCAGTAGGTCTGTAGTGGGTCTGTGAATCTGCATTGCTGACAAATTTCCAAGTGATGTAGATGCTGCTGCTTGAGGTCATACTTTGAGAACCACTGGTTTAGAAACAGCACACTACCTGTGGTGCCTTCAAGGTGACCCCAGGAAGAACATCAACAGAAGGTGAAGACTGCTGGGGCAGGTGAGGGAAAGGCCTGCCACTTACAACATCCAAAATTAATGCTGTTGGAGGAGTTTCATGGGCCAGGGACACACAGGTGGCACTGAAAAATAGAATATTTAAAAATCTGATTTTTAAAAGAACCCAAAGCTACAGAATTGTCCATCAGTGAAGAGACAGACTTGGAGCATAGGACCACATGGGCATCAAAAGGATCCAGTGCTGGGGGAAGCACAGAACTCTAGGGATCTTTATATAACGATACTCATGCCAAGTGTATTCCAGCCACCTGTTCCATTAAACTAGTTAAAACACAGAGAATCTTGATTTTGAAGTAAAGTAAGTTAGATAGAAACTTACAAAAACTTCCCTTTCCAGAACTAAAATTAACCGTTAAAATGAGATCAATGAAATAAAACATGATTCACCTCTAAACATAAATACTGACAGAACACTATATAAGAAAGAAAAAATGCGCATTGTCTCTTTTACGCACAACCAGAACTGCATTGTGTTGGTGGTTCCTACAGTCCTAACCATGCACACCAGATTTCATGACCATGGCCATAAGCTGTTTTTGAATCTACAGCAAAACAACCCTACTAAAACCCCAATAAGCATTAGTTAGCTGATTCTCATCACATAGTTATGAGATAGGTCATTATTTTCATGATTTTCCAAATGAAGAGTCTCAGACAGAGAGATTAAAAGATTGGAACGAAACAAGTCTTTTCAAGGGCTTAGAATAGAACTCAGGATTCCTGCCCTCCAGGGATAGGCTTAACCATTTCCCTGGCTGTTCCTGGGTCAGCTTCCTGATATTATGGAATTCTGGAAAGACTGCTGGGGTAAATTATTTAGCTGGTTTTTCTTTCTTTCTGTTTTAAATCCACTCCCAGACTTTAGCACCTTGGCTTATGATCATTTCTGATGTTGAGTATAAAGTTTCGGCCTTACGCTCATCCCAGTGTCACTCAGAACATGAACGGGGAGACAGGAAGGAAATACATTACCTTTGATTGACAAATCGCCTGTAACTGGCAATGCAGTGGACTTGCGGCCTCACATACTCAGCTGAGAATTCTTCAATGGGTATGATACAAACTTGATGCTATTGAGCAAATACAATGCACAAAGGCACATTGCAGTTACCAGGAAAATCAATGGTATGGCCAAAAACACCCTTTTAAAAAAGCGATGAAGTAAAGGATTTATCCATAATAATTCTAATTGTTATTTTAAAGTAGAAAATATTGGAGGATGGCATGTCCTCAGGCATCACTATGTGCAACAAATCCTTTTTCCTGTTTTATAGAATTACTGACTGAATTACTGCTGAAATACTTACATAAACAGAACTGAGAACAAAACCATAAGAAAGCTCAGAACCTACTCTTTTCAGTGACTTCCAGTGCCTGTTTTTTCTGTCTTGTCCTGGGCCAATCCTGGCTTTTCAGGCCCGTTGGGAGGAAGACAGGGGATGTGGTGTTTGGCCAGAGAGCCTGCTTTTCAAAGTGAGGGCTGCCACTGCTAGAAATAACCCTTGTTCATAAAGAATGACTCCCATCTCAGGCACATTTGGCCTTTGTTGAAGGAACTGTCTCCAGAGCTAGTTTTTGAGTCACACAAGAAACTCAGTCATTAATTTATCAATATACTTTATTTTAAATCAAAACTGTATTACCAGCTTGACTGCAAAGCTATTCATTAACAATAACAAACATTTTTGTTGAACACCACTGAGACTAGGGGTCTTGCAAGTCCAAGATGGACAAAACCCCTGCCTTCATAGAGTTTATGTTCTAGCCAGCCTTGACTCTGAATGGCATCTGACTACTTCAAAAAGGGAAAACTTGGCCGGGCGCGGTGGCTCACGCCTGTAATCCCAGCACTTTGGGGGGCCGAGGCGGGCGGATCACGAGGTCAGGAGATCGAGACCATCCTGGCTAACACAGTGAAACCCCGTCTCTACTAAAAATGCAAAAAATTAGCTGAGCGAGGTGGCGGGCACCTGTAGTCCCAGCTACTCGGGAGGCTGAGGCAGGAGAATGGCGGGAACCCGGGAGGTGGAGCTTGTAGTGAGCTGAGATCGAGCCACTGAACTCCAGCCTGGGCGACTGAGCGAGACTCCGTCTCAAAAAAAAAAAAAGGGAAAACTTACTCTTAAATGATGAACATTCAGCTCCATTATAATTTCCAAAGATGAAGAGGTTAGATTCTCTTGGATTGTTATGTTTTAAGAAGGAGTCATAATTTTATAATTATAATTTTTTAAAAACTGAATTCCAGCTACTTCTTAAGAGTAGGCTCCAAGTTTTTAATACTATCAGGCACAAATATTTAAAACACAGTAGCACAGGCTGGCCTGGCATTTCCCAGGGTGTGATGCATGCATAGTATCATCAGTAACAGGAAGTTGCTTCACTCTTAAGAGAATCTTAAATTCCCTGAGGTATTCATTGTAAATCTGGCCACCTCCTTTCTAGCGAGATCCCACTGCCTCTGTTTATCAGAACCCTCAATGTTCAAGTCATGCCATTACAAAGGTGGGCATGAAGATTATTTAGTCTGCCACACTTGATATTTTAACTCTTAATTATATATATATGTGTGTGTGTGTGTGTGTGTGTATATATATATATATCTGATTAACTGAAGGATATTCTTTTTGAAATAGTTTTTTTAAACTAGGTAATTACAAGCTTTAAAATTTTGATAAAATTTACCAAGAAGCTAATAGAGATAATAAAATAGTAAGAAGGAAAAGAAAATAAATGATAAGCAATGGGATTTCTAAACTCTGGCAATAATGATAAACTAGGAAATACAATAACAGAAGATATTTTCCTTGTAATAGTAGAAATGAATAAAAATTAATGAAATGGGATTTTGTGAGAGGTGCTTAAATATGACTAAATTTTATTATGCCATACCAAAAAAGGCTCAAACAAATGAAGAGGCAAGTCAGGTTCTAGATGGGAAGAATAAATATTAAACTGGCAATTCTTCACAGGTTATAGGAGTAATGCAACCCCAGTCAAAATTTTAATAAGCTTCAAAAAATATAGATATCAGCAAAATGCTTCTAAAATTCAATGGGCAAAACAGAAGCATACCAGAAGGAATCGGGCCATGTGTCCCTTGAGCTGAATGTCTGCATCTGCCAACAGCTCATACACAGCGATGCGGCTCATGTGATCAATCACAGCACTCCGGCAGAGAACGCTGCAAGAGAAAACAGTTTTCTTAGCCTGATTCTCAGCATCTCCCTCATTCTGCACATCCTTATGGGGTGGCTGACCGCTCCTTGGTTTCACCTGTTTATAACTGAATGAATTATAGTGAATTTTCCTGCATGATGAGTTGAAGAGGGATGCAGCTCGAAGTCTCTATGGGGAAAAGAACCTTCCCGCTGTGACCAGTGTTGTACCTCTCAGGGCTAAAGGCCCCATTCAGTTTTTCTACCCAGCTTTATAAAGTACTAGGTTTAGTCCTCGAGAGAAAGGGCCCCGGGGTCAGTAACTGCAGATCTCTAAGGCACAGCCAACATTCCTGGGACTATTCACAATTAAAGTCATCCACTAGCCTCACAGCCACCACCCCACGCCAAGACAGTGCGCATGCTGGCCTTCCTCCAGCATGGATAAGACCCCGAGTTTGCCTCTGAAACTCAGTCTTGTTCTCCTCCTTCTTCCTTCTTCATTTCTTCCTGTGGTATCTCTTCCCTCCATCACATCAAGTGAGATACAGAGTTCAGGGACATTTAAAAGCTCACAGTTTTGAACCAAATAATTCTAACGGTAAAACCCTTACAGGTGGTACTTTTTGAGTAATGTTTCTGAATTCATTCTCCATTGCAAATTCTCTGTTTCTAAATATAATTTGAAACTACTGTTATATTAAAACAAAAGCGCTATTTCTGAGAAATATTTGAAATAATTCAGGCAATGACTTTTCTGGTGAGGATTAAAATGAGAAAAGTTATATAAAAAGCCAAGCCCAGTGTGTGTTATATATTAGAAACTTAGTAAACCGTTTTTTTCTTTCTCACTCCCCTATGTGAGTGTGAGTGAGTGTGTGTGTGTGTGTCCATTAAAACACATTCTTTTGGATTTAGGCATAATCCTAAGGTTAAATATACTAAGTGATTTACTTAGTTTTATCCTTATCCTATATTAAATTCCTCCTAAGAAATAGCCTAACAGTAATAACCAGATTGATTTAATCACTAATGATCATCTCTTTTATGGAGAGCAGATTAGATTTATCACAGCACTACTCTGAAAAGTGGTTTTCTTTAGCACCACTGCTATTCTGCTGGGATTTTTTTTTAACATCGTTAGAACTCACTTGAGAAATGCTGGGAAAAGTTGAAACCTCAGCAGAATATGCTGCAATGCTGAAAGGGCCTGTCATTTAACATAGGTTTTCATGGGTCAAATATTTTCCAGTTGCACCATATTGTTTGAACTCCCATACTTGTAGCCTGTTCATTTTCACTTATCCACATGACAGACAAGGAAGAGAAAGAGGAAATATTTTAGCCACGTGAAAAAATACAACAGAACACTCTTTGGAGTGGTTAAGCACAATGAAAGTGGTTCCTAGACTGAAACCATGCTGTCCTGCGTTTCTAAGGATAGAAACTCCTAACGCAGGACTTTGGTGTTGTCATGTTTAGAGCTAAAATGATCTGCAGACTGAATAACTCCATTCAGACTTAGGTCACAAAACAACACCCATGGTGCCCAGAAAGGGTGTCCTTTCTTTCTTTGGTTTTGAAACCACTTCTCTCCTTGGCATAGATATTCTCAGAACTCCTCTGAGATGATTCAGAGTCACCAGGGTTATCATGAGTATTTCCTCCTGCCCCCTTAGCCATCTCCACTCTGTATCCTGAGCAACCGTAGTCAAGCTATGGGATCTGGAAGCAGAAGGAGTTGGAGAGCTGAACCGGCAGATGGGCATGGACAAATGGGTATGGAGAAGCCCTGCCCCAGGCCCTGTGGCTAACAGTCTCCAGGCCTCAGGTGAGGTGGCGACCCACCCATCAGGAGTGGACATTCCAGTGGTTGCTGATTTCATCTATAGATGCAACTCATATCTTCAGATAATGACAGAACATCCCTGGAGAACTCTTTTAGGCCCATTTTGTGCTCCTGTTAAAAATCCAAATACAATTACCTTCTTTGGTTCTATCATCACCCAAAGACAAAGACTTCAGAGATGCTCGTTTAGGGTTACTGAGGGCATGATGTTCATTCAATAGCCATTTCATCAATTCTCATAAAAGTTTCCATTCTAAGCTACTAGAAGTAACTCTTTGGATAAGTTTTTGTTTATTTGTTTTCATTTTCACAACAGGGAAAACGTCCATTGCTTCAGGTCATGTTGGGTTTGACAAAAAGCAACACGAAAGCAGTAGTAATACAATGTTCAAGGCCGCGGCCAAGAACTGGATGGTTTTACTGCAGTGCTCCACCTGCTGTTTCAAGGAACTCTGACTTCCAGTCCCATTTAGTATACAATTAATTTCATGTGGAAACACCCCTTGTGCTGATTATTTAATTACAGCATGCTCTGGACATTTGCATGCATCTTGAAATATTATGCAAACAAAACCATTTTTAATAAGCCCTTGTCAGTTAGTGCTCTTGGAAGAGAAGAACTTCATCGGGGCATTTTGAAGTCCTTTGTTAATTTTTTTTCCCACTTGGCAATCATCAAACATTAATTATGCCCAGTTCTGAAGGTGTGCTGCAAAGGTAGGTGTGCACCCCCTAACATTACTGAGAACGAGTCTTTTTCCTTATGCTACGCACCCAGGTACTTGACACAGCCTTTGAGGTGAGAGCAGTGAGTTCATTGCACCGCACCTTAGTGACAGAGAATCAAATAAAGAGGTTGCGTTGTGCTATGTGAATCTGAACCAAATTGCTAAGTACAGCATACAGCTTTTTAAGAAAATGCCACATTTTTACGCTGCCCATAGAGAGGGCTCCCAATACCCACATTAGTGATGACGTTGGACCACACAACTAATCACCTGCTTGTTTTCAAAAGCTGCCTCAAAAAGAAAACAACCTCCCAACACAAATAACCGTCAAAGTTCCTAAAGCACATTTCCTAATTGTACCTTTACAGAGGAATTCCCTTGGTGGGACTGAGTACCTGTACTTGCAGCTGTAAATGTTCACCTGGCCTGCCAGAACAGACCCAGGGCTCTTCACGTTCACATCAGCCACAAACAGCTGGGCTGCCTCTGTGGAATACTCAAGCACAACCACGTAGCGGCCAACCTGTGGGACGCACAGCCGCAGATGCAATTCCACCTGTCACAGAGGCCAAGCAGACAGACTGTGATCCAGCTGTGACACGTACAGGCCATACGTGCATCAGCAATGGTGAAAACAGAGCCCAGAAGACACCCTGGAAGTATTTTTACACGTCATCCCTGTAAGAAATATGGTCCTACAGGTTGAGATGCCAGATAAAACACATGGTGTCCTGTTACATTTTAGACGGAAATAAATAACAGATAATTATTTATCGTTTATTTGGACGATTTAATGGGGCATCCCGTACTCTTATTTTCTAAATCTGGCAGCCCTGCTTAGAGAGGCTTCTACTCTTTCCACCCAGAGTGTTTTTGCTGCTTGTTTCTCAAGGCAAAAGACATTCTAAAACTTGAAGTAAAAATGAAATACTGGCCGGGCGCGGTGGCTCAAGCCTGTAATCCCAGCACTTTGGGAGGCCGAGACGGGTGAATCACAAGGTCAGGAGATCGAGACCATCCTGGCTAACACGGTGAAACCCCGTCTCTACTAAAAAATACAAAAAAACTGGCCAGGCGAGGTGGCGGGCGCCTATAGTCACAGCTACTTGGGAGGCCGAGGCAGGAGAATGGCGTAAACCCGGGAGGCGGAGCTTGCAGTGAGCAGAGATCCGAAGTACTGATGAGGAGTAACGGGAATGAAATGTGCCTTTGGGCTCTTTAGTTGTTTTTTTCAAAGAAGTTTTAAATTGTACTAAGGGAAATAATGTAAAAGTGACACACACACATCCCGCTCCTGAGATAAGGGGTGTTAATAAGGACTGTTAACGATTTTCATATTTCCAAACCATTTTCTATGCCCAAATATGCACACGCATGTTTTGTTTTGTTAAGAAAAACTGCGATCATAGTAGACAATTAAGGATGCTTTTGTGCTACGATGACAGAGATCACAGGGCCTGCAAAACCAAAAATATTTACTATCTGTCCCTTTACAGAAAAAGTGTGCCCTCCCCTGATATTACCTACTGGTTAGGAGTTTGGGGTCTGGAATCAGACAGCCTCCAGCTGTGTGATCTTGCACAAGCTACTTGACATCTGTATGCCTCGGTATCCTCCTTAGTAAAATGCAGATAACAATAGTACCCCCCTCTTAAGACTGTTCTGAGGATTAAGTGAATGCATACAGAGCTCTCAGAAGTGTATTTGACATATAATAAGCACTATGTAAATATTAATGAGTATAATTGTGATTATTGCTTTTTACCATGACTTGCTTTTTTTACTCAATGGTATTTTATATGTCTTTATTGCAAAAATACATACATGCAAATACACTTACATGCAAATATACTTCATTTTTTGAATAGCTGCCTACCATTCTGTAGTATGAATATAAAACTATTTAACTAATCCCTTATAGAGGGACACAGGTTGTCTTTAATTTTCCCTACAACCTCTAATGGTATACAATCATCACGCGTATATCCTAATGCTAGTATTTCTGTAAGATTCCTAGAAGTGGAATTACTGGGTCAAAGTGTGTATGCATATTTAATGCCTGGGCCAGTATTAGAACCTTATTCCTCACCAGTGTAACCCACCTCCATCTGCAAGCTCAGATCCAGGCAAGCTTTACCACATTTAATTAAAATGGTCCTCCCTCTCCCTGCCTTAGGAAATTCACATTTGGTATTCCTTCTGCACGGCTCTGAACCACATAACTGCGATCTTCCACAGTGATTTTTTTTTTCTGGCATGTAAATAACAGAAAGATTTCCCTCTGGGAAAGAATGTAGATCAGCCACACCAATGTTGACTCTATGTTCTAGAGGGAAATATGGCTCTGCCACTGCTCCCTGTGGCGAGGTTCCTGCCAGCATTTCGCCCCTGAGCATCTCCAAACAAGGGCCTGACTGTCATTACCCCACCACAAAACACTCACAGGTCAGTGATGTATCAGGTTTTCTCCCAGAAGTTATTATTGGCAGCAATTTCTATCTAGCACTCTATTATAAATTTCTACTACTCTTTCCACTCTAAATTGTATGGATTACCTTTTAGAAGGCTTGTTTGAAGAGTTTAAGGTACATTTGATGGGCAAAGTCAGGTTTGAGAAACTCAGATAAAAGACATAAAAGATGGCAAACAGAAACTTTACTGCTTGCTGTTGTGATTATTTATGTGTGTTATTTATCTTTAAAAAGGGGAACTTCAATGGAATCAGTGTCAAACTGGAGGAATATTTCTGGTTCTATGGCACAGAACTGACCTCTAGTAGTTATTAGTGTTTTGGGATAAAGACATAGAAGGCGGGTTTATCAAATCTGTTGCCTATACAAAACTAAAAGGGATAACTAATATGTCTGATGTCAAAATGAGGATTCAAATGATTTGGTCAGCAAATATTACTGAATACCTACACTATGCTAGTCCACCAGCTAGGTGATAGGTATACAATGGGAAGCAAGACAGACATACGCTCAGACAGACTTGAATCAAGTAATTAGATAACTAGAAAATACAGCATAAAACTACATGTGAATAATGTTCTGCAGAGGTGTTAGAAAGGGGCCTGAGCTAGTCGAGGAGATAAGGGAGGGGGAAGGCTTCCTTGAAGAAGCAGCAACTTAGTTGATTGTGGAGGACAAGGAGAAGACAACCAGGCCACAGGGGAGAGAAGAGTGTTTGGGTAGAGGGAACGGCTTGCAGTAGGAGGCTACATACAACGTAGAATGCTGTAGAGTCCCATATAATGCAAGCCCAAGAGACTGAAGGTAGGTCAGAGGAGCAGAGAAACAGAGAGCAGGAGGGGGTATAATAAAACTGGGAAGTAGAAAGGGCAGCTTTATAAGCCATGTTAAAATCTTTGTCTCTATCCTAAGAGCAATAAGTGTTGATCAAATATTCCCATCAGAATGTGAGTGCTGGCTATAGTCTGGAGAACACATCAGGAGGTGCAATGGGCAGAGCAGATGTGGGTCAGCTAATTAGGAGGCTTCTATGGAGATTCTCATAGAAAATGATTGTATTTTGGACAAGGGAGATAGAAGGAGAAAGCCAAGAAAAGTTTGGGATATACACTCACAGATGGATTGGTTTGGGTAGGGGAAAGAATGGGAGAAGTCACGGATGACCCTAAGAATTTTGCCTTATGTAATTAGATGGGTGGTAGTGGCATTAACTTAGGTAGGGAATACTGAAACGGAGTTTGAGATTGCTTTGAAACATCAAAGAGGTAATGTCAGGAAGGAAGGTAGACTTGCTGGTCTGCATATAAAAGCAGAGGTATGACTGGGCATAACAATATGGGAGGTATCTGTGTGGAGATGTGTCTGACACAATTGCCATGAGTGAGGCTTCTCGAGACAGAACATAGAGTAATAAGGCCTAGGACTGAGCCTCGACAAATTCTAACACTTAACAGCTAGACAGAGGAGGATGAGTCTGCAAATGATATTTTGAGGAAGCGGTGAGAGAGGTAGAAAGAGAATCAGGTTGTCGTTATTTTTTAAATTATTAAGATAGCCCTTAAATTATGAAAAACAAGAGAGAGTTTGAGAATTCAGGGAGCATCCACCAGGCATTGAAAGCTGCCGAGAAGTTAAACCGATAAGGACTGAAACATATCCACTGGATTTAGTGACAAAGATCTCATCGGAAACCTGGCAAAATAAATTTAATGGAGTGGGAGGTGGAAGCCAGACTGAAGTGGGTTGAGGTGTGAGTGGGGCATAAAGAATTAGAAACAGAGAGTGTAGACAATACTTTGGAGGAGTTTTGTTGTGAAGGGGAGGCGTATGGTGCAGTGGCTGAGTTGAGGGAGAGAGAGAAGGATTTTAATAAAAATAGGTTAGCATTTTTAAAATACGGGTGACTTCTGGTTCAGATGGCACAGAGAATTCACACTCACTATACTCCTGCTCCAAGAGAGAGTGACTCTGGGTAAAACGTTTTAAAAGAACAACAAAAAGATACATTTGAATCAAAAGTAAATAGGTGATAAAACGTAAGTTAAAGAAAAACCCAAAGTGGCACCAGGACTGTAGTCACAAGCCTGTTTTCCTCTAGATGTGGAAGCAGGTTATTTTGGCCAGCAGTTTAGCTCGTGCAGAGTAAAGAGAATAAAACATGTGCCATAGGAGACAATGGCCAGATCCAGGTACATTTTTTGAAGACGAGGATGTTCAAACTTAAAAAGAAGCTAAAAAATTGCTTCCAATCTGCCTCCTGGGTTGTGGATTTATAAGAAACTGTGTGAAGGTCAAATACTGCATGTTCTCACTTATAAATGGTCGCTAAACAATGGGTACACATGGACATACAGAGTGCAATAACAGACACTGGAGACTACGAAAAGTAGGAGGATGGAAGGGGGGGTAAGTGTTGAAAAACTACCTATTAGGTACAATGTTCACTATTTGGGTGATGGGTACACTAGAAGCCCAGACTTCACCACTATGTTATATACGCATATAAGAAACTTGCACTTGTACCCCTAAATATGTAAAAATAAATAAATTTTTAGAAGAAGCAATGGAATTTGGGAACCAAAAATCAAATATGTGGCCTCATGACCAAGAACTGAGCTATGCCATTCATGGGGTCAGTGTCTGAATCTGTGCTATCTTCAATGTCATAACAATAGAGAAGGCACACTGTAATGCCTGCTCCTGGGCTAAGGATCCAGTGGACAGGTAAGACAGTGCAAAACTAGCAGGCTAAAACAGATACAAAAGAAGGACAGGACAAAAACCTCTCGTTCAAAATAAGCCAATACGCCTGTAAACAAAATTTCAAAACACAGAAATCAAATATTAAGAAGGACAGGTAACAAAATAATCAGAGATGAGTTCACTTCAGATGAGGTGAATTTTATGGAATAGTCTGACAAAGACTAAATATAGCGGCCCACGGTCGGAAATCCCCAAACTCTGAAAAGGAAATAGGTTTCGTAACTGTTTTGGCGGCAAACCTTACCTAACTTAACCAATAATCATTTGTTTGCAAAGTCTGAACTAAACTGATATTAGTTCGTGTCTCCCCAGGTGTGCCTATTCATGCTTTTCACTGGAGAAATATTAACCTGTTTGATTATAGGGTATTATCCCAGACCTCACTGGAGATGTTATCTTTTTTCAAATCTTAAAAATTCTGAATTCTGAAACACACTTGGCTCCAAGGCCTTTAGGATACTAAAAAAGATAAATGAAGGAGTAACTTCCACTTAAAAGTACATGAAGTTCGGAAACAAAAACTGGCAGAAAAGACAAGAAAAAGTAAATATGATAAAGAGCCAATTGGAAAGTTTTAAAAGTATAAATTAAACTGAATCAATAAGCTGGATAATAAAGAGATAGTAAAATAAAATATTTCAATATTGTAAAGGAGCCTTGAGGTCCTGCTGACTAGCTCTGTACTATAGCTCTGGGTTAAATCAGAGATTAGAATCTCCTAGATGAGTCATCATCATCACTTCCTGGTGGTTGCCCCTTCTCAACTGTACCTCCTGTTGTCTAGGGAACACATACACACAAATACACACACATACACGTACATGTATCTGTATATCTACGTGTATGTGCATTTTATGTATATATGTATGTATGTACACCTATATACATGCATGTGTGTATACACACATAGCATGGGTAGGGAAGGATACAGCAAACTTAGTATTAGAATGAAGTGGAGGGAAGATCATTTAGGTTTTTGATGCATATCTATATTGTTTTACTTGTTACAACAAGTATATATTATTTTGTGTCATGAAAATTCAAATAAAATGAAATGAAGACTTTACTCAGGAAATATACTTAAAACCCTTTAACTGCTACCTTCAAAATGTTAGAAATGTAGTTTACAAAAATGTACACGTCTAAATGTTCAGTTACGATTAACTCCACATATATTTTCATCCCACAGATTTAATCCCCCAAATGAATATTTTCCTCAAAAGGACAAAACAGAGAATGTTATAGAAAGCAAACAATAAAAATATAGTGGAGGAAGTTTTTTCCAGTGTCTTCATTTTGAAGTGTTGCGTTGTGTGTTCTTATTGTTATGGTTGATATCCTATAGCTCTAACTCGAATCTTAAATTAGTATGATCTTAAATTTGGTTCTGAAGTTCGAAGAACTCCTGGAAGAAAAGTAATACCAAGACCTGTAGTAACCTGTCCTCCAAGCCGTGAGGTAGGTGCCAGGGGGTGTAGAAGTTCCGGATTCTGAGCTCAAGGAATTCAGCTGTTACAAATTGCTTAGCCTAAGGGGTTGAACAGTCAGTGAGTGTGGTATCCTTTTAGGGTAAGCTCTGTCATTTCTGGAGGCTTACTAGATTGAGTCTCATCTGTCTTTTAAGAGAAATCTTGCCCTGAATCAGGTAGAACAGGATGCCCCCTTCTAAGTCCAGATAACCAAAAAGAAAGGATTTGATGGCTGCCTACATCCCCTGCCATGTCTAGAAAGTGCTCAAAGAACAACCTGAACATGGCTCCATGCAGCGTATCATCCAGCCCCACCCTAAATCAGATAGCTCAGCAAATGTTGATAAACACCTCTGAGAAAATCTTCCAGGTTCCCCTGAATTTGAGAAGCAACTGTGGCCAAGTGTTTTCAGCAGATACAGATGGGGAGGTAGTAATAACTTCGATAACAAATAAAAGGCTGGCCCACCTCTCTCCCACTGAGGTCCACCAAGACAGGGTGTGCAGGTGTGGGCTGCCTCACTGCCACGGGTCTGGGCTCCCCATCAAGCAGGAAGTGTCTGGCCTCACAAGCCAGGGTACAGGGGAATCTGGTCACTGGCAAATGCTGGTAGAGCAAGCAACTTCAACGAAAACAACAACAACAGCAACAACAACAGAATCAATAGTTACAACTGAGAACATCAAACGGAATATCAAAGTACATCCCCAAAGACTCTTAGTCATTCAGTTCACTCATTCATTCATCATCTTTCAACAAACTCTTATTAAGTGTCTGCTACAAGAATTAAGCAATAAATTTTCATCTGCATGGGGAAGAGAAGAAACAAAGGTCCACAAACCTGGGTTCTATTTTAAGCTCTTCCTCCCACCGGATGCATGACTGACCTTGAGGGCACTGACTTGGGCATGTGTCAACATTCCCACATGCTGGAGGGTGGTAGCCACTCCTAAGCCAGCTATGGTGTGCAAAGCGCCTTGTGAATCTTATTTGAAGGACACAAGTAAGACATAGAGGAAGATCACAACTAATCATCCAGAGCATCGTGCTGTCGTTGTGATCCTGAGACACCTCATGAAAGCTTGCATTAAAGGCTCCTAATTTAGAGGACCCCAATGATGTGGCTGCACCTTCTGCCCCATACTGACTTTTCTTGGGGAGGTCCTGCGTAGGCACACGGTTCTGTGACTGGCAGCTGCAGTACAGAGGCTTCATAGTAGTCCCTGGGGAGCAGCACCAGGTAATCCTAGTAAATAAAGACCAAAAGGAGAATCACTCATTTTGATGGTAGCCCTACTTTGGATATAAAATAATCAAACATACTAGTTAAATCAATAACAACCAGGTGAAGTCGCTAATTAAACTCTCCATATCAACTACTTTGTTCTTCATCCTGACTCACCAAAACACAAAGAACCACTCATCAAAGATTCTTTACATATCAGAGAGAAACTTGTCTGTGTGAACATTTTTTTTTTTTTTTTTGAGACGGAGTCTCGCTCTGTCACCCAGGCTGGAGTGCAGTGGCCGGATCTCAGCTCACTGCAAGCTCCGCCTCCCGGGTTCACGCCATTCTCCTGCCTCAGCCTCCCGAGTAGCTGGGACTACAGGCGCCTGCCACCTCGCCCGGCTAAGTTTTTGTATTTTTAGTAGAGACGGGGTTTCACTGTGTTACCCAGGATGGTCTCGATCTCCTGACCTCGTGATCCGCCCGTCTCGGCCTCCCAAAGTGCTGGGATTACAGGCTTGAGCCACCGCGCCCGGCCTTGTGTGAACATTTTTATTCTTCAAGTTTCAAGAGAGATTTTACTGTCTCTCCTGGGTTGTTTATAAATTCACAAATTAACAAAGACAATAAATTGTCAATTGATGAAATGTTCTGTGGAAATGCTGGTTGCCTTCACCAGTACAGAACACTGAATGTGGATCACTTTCTACTCCCACACCCGAGTAACGCTCATCTGGCACGGTATAAAAAGCAATGCCTTGTGATCTTGGTGATTCACAGAATGGAACTGGCCTACTGCCTGTCCCAAGAAACAGAGGAAGAACATGTTCCACTGAGTGTGCCAAACAAAGCCCACAGCGTAAATTCAGCTAAGCAGCTCTTCAGGAAAGAGCAGAGCTGCAGGCTTCTGGAAGGTGAATGATTGACAGCCCCCAGCTGTCCTGACAGCAGCGCATATCTGCAGAGGGAAGAAGGGAGAGCGAAGAGTTCATACACAGACCATAAAGCTTTTTCTTTCCTCAGAGAGAAATGTATAGGAGGGGAAAAGTAGGAGATTGTGGCTCAGGGGACTCAGTAAGTTTCAATTTTTAAAGGGTTACTGTTCTACTAGTAAGTTTGCTGAGTTTGGGACCACATCTCCTCTCTCCTCATGACTTTATAGTCTCACAAATACTAGAATAGTAAGAGTTCATAGTAGGCACCCAATAAGATATTTTTAGAGACAATAGGATTATAATATGGAGGCATACATATGAATTACTACACAATTGCACAGACTAAATGTCATTAGGCATCTTCCATGCCTAAATAGTAACTTTTATAATGAACTTCTACTTTCCGTGAGTCCAACATTGTACCCATTACTGGCATCAATGGGATTTTCCTCTGCCTCATTTCCACCATTTGTGAAACATTCTTGAACTTTTTTTAAAAAGCAATAAAGCTTCCTACTAAGAAGGTGCAAGAAGAGCACAGACCTTCTGATGTTCCTTTGCTGTCTTGAATGGATGGCACAAACCCTCATGTTATCCTTGTAAGATCCCAGATTTGAAAGGACCTATTAAGATAAGTATTTTCCCTGTTGTACGGAAGAAGCAACTGGCAGGACTGGAAGAGGCGGGATTGGAATTAAGGGACTTGCCTAAGATTTGCTAACATGGCCAGTAAATGGGGTTGTGCCAGAAGGAAAAGCTTTATGTTTTCCACTCTGAGAGCATGAATCCAAGCTTTTCCCAAGAACTCTATTTTGAAAAGACCTTGCCATGAAGCAAAGCAGGCAGCCTTAAAGCACATAGCAAAGAGGGCTGTCTCAGAGAACAGATTTCATCCCTCCAACTCCCCATGGCTTCTCTGGCTATGCTATTAGGTGTTTGAAGACAAAGCCTTTCCTGAATAAAGAGTTCTCCGTTGTAGGCAATCTGTTTGGTGAGAATAAACCTACATTAGGTTCAACACAGAAAAAAGCAGAAAGAGTGTCATGGAGAAGCAGTGGCTCTTGTAGCCTCTCGCTTCTCTTTCCACCCCCAAGAACTTTACTGAAATTTGTATCTTCTTGTCTTCTAGGTTCTTCTTCCTTGGTTCTGCACAATCTCCAGACAGTGTAGATAATAACCAGGCGAAGCTGCTAGTTCTTATGATGTGAGGCAATGGGTGCTAAAGTCTATACTTCTGACTCATGCTGGAAAATCCCATACCAGCTTTGGAAAGGTGAAGCCACATACTCATGAAGGTTTTGCATTTGTTCTGATAACTTAGGAGTCTTTAGGAGACCTTTTTTATTTTTTATTTTTTTGTCCAAGAGAAGCTAGCTGAAAGGATACAAAAGATACTTCAAGTTGATTCCTATGTCATTTGAGGGCGAATGTCACCACATATTCCTTAGTTTGGGGCTGAATAGTTCCTGTGTCTAAAACCACCAACGATTGTGATATTTTATGGTTGCTGTGGATTGTAGTCTTGGATGGAACCATTTCTGAGGTAGGAAGAATCCCGCAAGAGCTCTCCCTTCAGAACTAAGTCTTACCAGAAGGACTCCTTCTGCCTTAATACAAGCAACCCATATTCCTGGTGTGATTGAAAATGGATCTGCAAAACCATTTCCAGGGACGGTGACAAAGGCTGGCTCCTTACTCGGCAGGAAGATGATCTCTTTGCTTTGAGCAGCACCTATCAGAAATACAAAGAACTGCTTAAGGCATTTTTCTATCAGTCAGTGTTATGATTTTAGATATTCAGTTTTGAACATTCAGCTTACATCTCAAAAAGTTTAAGATGATATGTACTGATCAGATTTACTGATCTTATCCTTAAAAACTGTAATATGCAAATACATATGTATAAAATAGGCTAGAAAGATACTGATAAGACATCAGCAATGGTTATCTATACTGGGTAATTGTTTAACTTATTAAATAAGTATATTAATATTTGTAAACTGTTTAGGAAAGTTCCTTGCATATAGTAAATGTTCAATATATTATATTAGCTGTTAATTATTTTTTCCTTTCTTGTTTATATGTTATTTTTTTTAAAAGCCAGGGTCTCACTATGTTGCCCAGGCTGGAGTGCAGTGGTTATTCACAGGTGCAATCACAGCTCATGACAGCCTCAAACTCCTGAGCTCTAGCAATCCTCCCACTTCAGCCTCCCAAGTAGCGGGGACTACAGCATATGTGATTTTTAAGTTTTAATTTTTATTAATGAACATGCGTAAGAAAAAGTTTTACTCTTCTGTTTGTTTGTTTTCAGGATAAAATATGTTTTCTTCTGCATTAAACAAAGAGAGGACCTTCTGTAAGAGGTTCAGAAAGAAATAAACTATTGCATCTGAGTTCAACTGAGACTTTTTCTTCCAAAGAATTATCTTCTCCAAATCTTTAGGTTCACTCTTGTTCTACAAACATTGATGGGGGCCTACTATGTGCCAGGTTTGGAACTAAGTTCTGGTGACAAGGCAGTAAACACAGTAAGCATGGCCTTTGCTCCCTGCTGTTGAGGACTGGAGAGGAGTAAGGATTAGAAGACAGGAGAATGTGGTACAGTCTGGACAGTGGTATTTGGGAGGAGGCACAAGTTACCATGGGACATAACATAACTGGGGCTCCCAACTCAGACTTAGGGGGAAAGTGTCCCAGAGGACAAGGAAACGAAGCAAAATGTATTCCAACTATTTGAGTTAACAGAGAACAAACTGCTGCCGTTTTTGTCATGCAGGAGGCAGAGGGATCTGTTAAGAGTTTGGAATCTGAAGACTTTGTCTACAAACATCCAGCTGTGGCTGCCAATTTACTAAACCTCTCAGCTCTGTTTTCTCTTCAACTCTCTTCAGTTTGCAAAGTTCTTATGATGTGAGGCAATGGGTGCTAAAGTATTCTATAAATGATTAAGTAAGCCTGCTAGTCTTTCAATGAGTTAATCAACCTCCAGCCACGCAAGTTGGACTGACACAACTCAGAAATGACATCATTTCTTCCCCCATTCCGAGTGAACCATGGATGCTTAACAAAGATAGCGTATATTTTGATGCTAAATTAGATTTCCACTGGTGCCATTTTGTGTGCCTCGTAAAATTCCAAATGCTTCTTGGAATCTGTTTCCAGGACAGGTAGAAGCCCTAAAACCTTGAAGAACAGACCTCCAGGCCTTCTCTCTGCCTGTGGCCAGGCTGTGCGCTCTTCTCTTGTCCCTCTGCCCTCAGGAATTCCTCACCCCTGGGTCAGGTTTGCAGCTCCCTCCTGGAGCTCTTTTGGGCTTCATGCTTTACAGCATTCATAGGAAAAACTCCCATCCTCACCCATTTCTCCTCTATTTGGTTGAGTTGAAACAATGGAAGAATTTGGGGCAGTGGGCCAAAATCTCTCAAGTAACACCAAAAAAGTGACACCCACTTCACCATGAATGAGTTATAAATGAGCTCTGTCCAGTGAAGACATCATAACCCATGGGGTTCAGCCAAGGTACCCAGGTTGTTATATCAATTTTTAAAATGACAGTTAATGATAAATTTAGTAGCAAAACTTAAGTGATTGTTTAGAGAAGGAAAGGTAACAAATGACAGGGCTCCTAGAGAACTGTCTAACCAGACTGTGAGCCAGGCTTGACACTTTCTAAGGGTGATCAACTCTGCGAAAATCAGAGAAAGTGTTTCACTATTTATTTCTTAATTGAAAAGAGGCTTGAAATTTTACCTACTTGCCTTACCCCAGGATGGATAAATAGTTATATGGCCAGATACTGCTTCAGTTCCCGGGTTAATGTATCTCAGAATAACGTGAAACAAGGAGCCACTTGACTTCCCCACATTCAATGTTATTCTTACATCATTCTGAAATATACCGAAAGGCCATAAAGCATAGAAAAAAATTGGTTAAAAGACATGCTAGCCAAACAGTGACTTTATTCTATTCAAGTGTCACTACTGGACTTGTAATGTACACACATGCGCACACACACACACACTCACACTCAGTCAGCAAGCACGGAGTAACTTGTGAAAGATGGAAACAGGCAAACCTAACGATGAATTAAAATCACTTACAACCAAAATTACAGTGAAAACGCACTTCCTCAGCAACTGAGATCCTCTTTTGACCTTTTCGTAATCAGGCAGACAGAGCGGAGTATTAGATGGACTAGTTTAAGAAAGCCACAGTGACGGAGCAACCACCACTGGCTAGGAAAAATAAAAAGGCAGAAGAGAAGGAAAGGAGAGGGTATTATTTCACACCACCAGAGAGACTGCTTCAGAGTCCGCTTCACATACATAAAGTCTAAATGGTCATAGAAACCAACGGTGGCCAAGGAAAGGTTAAAGACTTTCCTTGACTCTACAAGGTGGTAACATCTGGATGTAACTAAAATATACCTATTAAATTGTATAATGTTTTATCTCAATTCCTTATGCAAGAGAAATGATGGCTTTTGAACCAAGAGGAGGGGTCCTGTTGGTCCCCAGGGCCTGGGCTCACACAGTATTCTGTGAATATTGTGGAGCCTGGACTGCTGAAGGAAAGAGTAGACTATTTTAATTCTGAACCACTGACTACACGTCCAGATCGTCCAGATTCGGCTGTAGCCCAAGGAAACTTCATGAAACTTGGAAATGCCCAAATTAGTGGTTCTTCTGGCATTTCCCCCTACTTCTTTGGTTAAAAGGAAGGGGATATATGTTAAGTGAGATATTGGTGACAATCAAGTCTGACTTTGTGTAGAACCACTTGCTCTGGAAGCAGGAGCCACAGGTGACCCACACTGAGGAACTCCTGCTGACCCTCACAATTTGTCTGAATTCATCTTGAAGTGTTAGTTTCAGATGGAAAATAAATATGCAAAAATGTATTAGGAGCAGAGGAAAGTAAGTGGTGATTCTGGGGGCACCACCAACGTCCTCTGACCAAAATAACTTTCTCAGAAAATGTGTCATTAGAGATGAATTCCTTTTTGTCCACCAGCTATTCTTTGAAACTGTAAGCACCTGTGAGAAGGCATACACTTTGATTGGGTTGTCAGTCATTTACATCCTATTATGACTCAATGGAATTTACTGCTTGTTTTCTGAATAATGAAGTAATGTTAGGAAACTGAAGAAATTAAATAGCTGTATTTGGGGAGTGGCGGGAAAGAGTGAAGTATCTTAAGATCCTAGGTACTATTTCAGAAAGGCAGCTTGGATGGGGACTATGGCCAGGCAAAAAGCAGTGTTAGAATCAATGAGGGGGAGAGGTCCGAGAGAACTGTGGCCCTGTCCCAGCTTCTCTACAGGCTGACGGAGGTAGCAACAGCACGTAGCAGTCTTGAATGCACTAACAAAAAATACTGTGTTACCATGATCGTTAATTTACCTCTCATATTCTGAATTTCTCCACTGAGAAACAGCTTGAAGAAACCAACCTCAAAGAAAAATTCTGAGGACAAAGCTACTCAATGGCTATATAGAATGTTTTAGTTATAAGTAGCAAGACATATAAGTTGTAAAGGTAAACAAAGAATGTATAACTTCCCCTACTCATTCTAATATAAAGCAAAGATAGATGGATACAGTAGAGAAGAATGAAGGAAAGAGAAATATGGAAAAGAAAAATGAAATAGCACTTAACTAATACTCATTATTTATCTTAGTTTCCATGTACATAGCAATTCAAAGTTTAAAAAAAGCATCAGCCAAAAATTAGGAACACTAGCTTTACTGGAATTACTTAAGCCAACTCATTTTTGTTTTCCACAAATGGCTTTAAAGAAAACTGTCCCTCACATTCTACTACAGCCTAACGTCACTTAGGAAACTTCCCTCTTCTTATAAAAAAGTCTCCAGAGATAAACACTATTTTTCTTTAATCTCTTCATTTTCTGATTTGGTAATCAAATTAAAGTAACAATGAACTATGAAATCCACACAAAGGCTTACCAGTTAATATACAGCCCTACCCCAAGCCCCAGGTTTAACCTAAACCCCAATGCCAACCCATAATATGGAGAAAAAGAATCGTGGAATGAGTTCTGGGGACAGGTCAACTTTCAGGGGGCTCACTGAGACTGGTGTGGGGAAGTATCTGAGCTACTCAGCCATGAAGCTGCTTTCTCCAGGTTGCATACCTGTACTGAGGTCATTTGGGCATATCCTCTCCAGCTAAACCCAGGAAATGCCAGCGGATCAAATCCAAACCGAAGGTCTCTCCCATTAGGTGTGCTGCCGTCTTCAATCTCGTACTTCATATGATGCAAATCTGGGAAATAGTAGTTGTTTTCAGGCCTTTGGTAAATAAAAAGTAAACACATACGGGAGGTTAGGCCCATAGATCATCTGAATATCCTTTAATCACGATAGCTACTATGAAGGAACTCCACCACATTGACAGAGTACATTAAATAAAGGACAAATGAGAAGGATCTCCTGCTCTTTCTCTAAATTATTGCTTTCATTCACATTAACATTCACACAAAACACACTCAACACCTACTAATTCCAAGCATTAAGATGAGAAAATCATTTAGCACAAGCCATAGTGGTAGCATCCTTTAGTATGTTCTAAATAATTGCCAAAAATTTAGCAAAGGCAAATTAGTTTATTTACTGTGTATTTATTTAATCATTCATTTATACACTCATCACATAAATATTAATATCTATGTGCCAGGCACTCTTGCTAAGGACCATAGGTATAATGATGAACATGACATAAAATATTTCATATGCTAAATTTACAAGTTAGATATATTTTCTCGATATGTAATTTTTAATCATTAGAACGACTCTTCTATGCCTTGTTTTCTCTTAAACTATATGCCTATTAAAGAATTCTTTTCAAGAGCTCAGCTGTGGTAGGCACAGAGAAGTATCCAAAATATTCCAACATTGTGTGGCATTTAACAAACTACTTAAAGTTCTCAAAAAAAGAAAAACAGACACTTTGCTAATCCAGTCACAAGCTAAGAGCAGTTAGTGGGTTTAATGCCATAAAGATGAATTTGTTAAAAGAAATAGAAGGCCATGCTCCTATACTGCAAATAGAATTAGGAGTGCTTACAACTTTTCTGGAAACAATTTACAAAAATCCTTAAAAATGTTCACACACATTGACCCAGTAATTCTACTTCCAGGAATCTGTTCTAAAGAAAGATTTTGTAGATAGTCAAAGAATTAACACAAAAGAATGTTTGAAACAGTGAAGACTTGGAAACAACATAAGTGTACAATTATGAAATAAATTACAAAAAATTATATAACCATTTAAAATCTGATGGCTAATTATAATAATAGGAAATATTTATGATATGATGTGAAGAAATCAACACTAGGGTGGAGCAAGATGAAACACAGATGGAAAATGTTTACTTTTTTGAGACGGAGTCTCACTCTGTCGCCCGGGCTGGAGTGCAGGGGCACTATCTCGGCTCACAGCAACCTCTGCCTCCCAGGTTCAAGCAATTCTCCTGCCTCAGCCTCCGGAGTAGCTGGGATTACAGGTGTGTGCCACCACGCCTGCCTAATTTTTTGTATTTTTAGTAGAGAAAGTGTTTCACCATGTTGGCCAGGCTGGTCTTGAACTCCTGACCTCAGGTGATCTGCCCGCCTCGGCCTCCGAAAGTACTAGGATTACAGGCGTGAGCCAGGAAAACATTTTATGCAGGCATTTACAAAGCTCCCCTGGCCCGTGGTGAGGCTCACTGGTCTTCAGGAAAACAAACCTACAGATGTGCCTTCTTCACAGATCTTTTACTCCAAGCCCCCACAGTGACAGCCAATTAGAAAGACTGAGGGAAAGTGCAGCTGGGTTACTGCAACCTCAAACTCCTGGGCTCAAGCTATCCTCCTGCCTCAGCCTCCTGAGCAGCTAGGACTACAGGCATGCACCACAGTGCCTGCCTAATTGTTTTTTTGTTTGTTTGTTTGTTTGTTTTGTAGAGATGGGGTCTCACTATGTTGCTTAGGCTGGTCTTAAACTCCTGGCCTCCAGCAATTGTCCCAATTGGGACATCACTCCCGGCCTGCTCTGACTTTTAGAATTCAAATGTTGGAAACATTGAGGGAAAGGAGAGAATCACCTTGCTAAATACAATTTACCTTCACAACATAAAAGATCTCTTTATAAATCTGTTACTATTGCAAGTAGTGAAGGTACTTGAGATTCAGAAGTTATTTTTCTTCCCTTCACAGAGGAAAAATCACTGACGAAACATCAAGGCTTGAAAATATTTATAAATGGTGAAATACAATGGCCTAAGAGATGAAACAATACCATAGTTCCTACAGTTCCCCAGTCTCAATCTGCACCTCATTCCCTTGCTCCTACAGTTCATTGTCACCTGCTTCTGCACGAGACAAAGCACTTCTTCCCCACTTCCAAAGTTTTCTTACCCCTACCCTCACCGCAACCTGGGGAATAACTTTGGCCTCTCTACTTCCTCACTCCTGGTCCCAAGAGGGAAACAGGAACAGAACCTTATTAGCCCAGGCACCTGGGTATGTGGTGACACTCCCTCTTATGCCCTCTCTTATTGGCCCAAGCCCCTGGGTATGTGGCACCGCCCCTTCTTATTCCCTTTCTTATTGGCCCAGGCACCTGGGTGTGTGGCACCGCCCCCTCTTATTCCCTTTCTTATTGGCCCAAGCACCTGGGTATGTGGCACCGCCCCCTCTTATTCCCTTTCTTATTGGCCCAGGCATCTGGGTGTGTGGCATCGCCCCCTCTTATTCCCTCTCTCCCTGGAGTGGGCCTATCTGTGGGCTCCTCCTGCTCCAACTTGTACATGGAGGTTGGGCCCTGAGAACCCACCTCATGCTTCCAGCTGTCGTCTTGCCCATCTGGTTTTTGTACCTGTGGGAACTTTCAAGCGAATGTGCTTCATGGTCTACACAGTAGAACAGGCTTTATGGGCAAGGAAATCTCCCGTTTTAAACAACTCACACACAAATGTCCAGATTTCAATTGACATAGGACAGCTTCCCCTGTCCTTGATCCTTAGGGCTGCTTCTCTCTTCACCAGAGCTGTAGCACAGGCAGGAATGTCTAAGACCGTCTTCCACACCCTGAACATGGGAAGAAGCCTCCCGAGGACTCACCGCTGGCACGCCTTTCCCACGACATGCTCTCGGCACTGGCACACTCCGGAGGGCCCGCTGCACACAGAGGACAACGCCCCACCAACGTCACACTGGCACCCTGAAAGCCAGGAAACAGCAGCAGTTACCCCTTAAGCCATCTCCACACTGAGTGCCTCCACTGCTCTACGAGAAAGGAAAACTGACCATGCCAGTGACACAGTGTCTGCTTTCTTTCCTCTGCCACACCTATCTGGCCGGTGTTTGAAATCTCAGAAACTCCCAAACTAAAATGGTGTGTCTGCACTTGGAAATCAGATTCAACCACAAAAACAACAAAAACAAAATTAAAATGGTGTGTCTTTCCAAAGGTCTGCTTCTAAGTTGGAGGCAGCTACTATAGGCCAGCTCAAATGCTGTTGTCCAATGCAAAGACGACAGCAGCCCATGAGTAAACATGCTTCAGAAACCGTGCTGTTCTAAAGAACATGTGATAACCAGGGGCCGAGCGAGAGATTCAGGAGTAGCCTTGTGGGGCAACTGTCCTGCAATTTCCTTATTTAACACAACACTGTCTCCGAAAATCTGATGCTAGCATTTTTGATAATATAAAATATATCTTTAAAATTACTAAATATTGATGTTATTTATAAAACTAACAGATGCCCTCCCATCCCAGTTATGTTTCTTATAATTAAACCCACAGTGTGGTGGTAGAAGAGAAGTAGAAACAGCTTCACTTGCAATTTACTAGTTTCAATGTAATCAATGTTTGACCAAATTCCCTGGACAGAATGCTTCAGGGCCATTCCGTCAGAAAGTCTGCATGAAGATGACAAACTCAGAAGAAATGTTTTTTGGACCATCTTTGTCCATTAACATTGTGCTTTGCTCAGGGCCCACTGGACTTATTTACCTTGACACCCAAAGTAATTGCTCTTTTCCAAAGCAAAATATCCATCTTCACAGGTGTCGCAGGAATCACCACCCACGTGGGACTTGCAGTGACAGTCACCGTCTCCCTGCAGAACAATGAACCAGATGACAACATTTTATACAACTACAGAATTCACTAATCTTCAAGATTGAAAACTGGCTCGTTGTATAATAGGAAGCAGTGTAGCCAGGATCTGGAAAGGATTACCATGCACTGTAGAATGACAGAGGTACTAACACACACCCCCAGAAACCCCACAAGCAGTTGCTGTAACATTCTGCTGTTGTCACATGAAAACTTGGCCCACTTTACCTGCCTACACTCTCCAGTTCCACTCACTGTTCCCGCCTTATGGCACTGGCATTCTGTGGAGATAAGAGAGCATCCTTAAACCAAGGGAGACACAAAAGACAGTTCCTGGCTCTGGGAACATCACACAGCTGCAACACAACGTGTGCAGTCGGCCTTGCCAGTGCAGTTCAATGGAATGAGAGTTTGCATCACTGAGGTCTAAAATTGGACTGCTTTCTGAAGTTGGCAGAACAGACCAATCCATACCATCCATCTACAAAAAGTAACGGCTAGTTTATGGCTACTCCATGACAAAAGCTGCAACATCATGGGATTTTTGAATGATTCCAATGCCAAGGTCATTACTGATATGCATGCATGGAAGTACACTCTATTCAAGGTTATTCAGTATCCTTAACTCGGTGTTTTTAAGTCCTTATACTGGCTTCGATATAAGCATAAAATTAAAGTTAAACCAGAAAAAGTAGATTATAAAAACAAGGACATAAAAACCATATATCAGGCCGGGCGCGGTGGCTCACGCCTGTAAAAGCACTTTGGGAGGCCGAGGCGGGCGGATCACAAGGTCAGGAGATCGAGACCATGGTGAAACCCCATCTCTACTAAAAATACAAAAAATTAGCCGGGCGCGGTTGTGGGCGCCTGTAGTCCCAGCTACTCGGGAGGCTGAGGCAGGAGAATGGCGCGAATAGGCGGAGCTTGCAGTGAGCCGAGATCGCGCCACTGCACTCCAGCCTGGGCGACAGAGCGAGACTTCCGTCTCAAAAAAAAAAAAAAAAAAAAAAAAAAAAAAAAAAAAAAATACACCATATATCAAGTAGCTGCCTTCTCAAACAACAAAATACATACAGAAACAGGCTAGAAATCCCTTGCTGAGATTTTGAAAATCACAGACATTCTGCCAAAAGTGGGGGGAGAACATCAGAACATTAGATAGAATCTTGTCACATTGAAATGATTCAACAAATAGCTCTTGTGGGTGGGTTTAGTCACTGGGGCAGAGAAAATTAAGAGAACATTACAATATAGTAAATTATGATATATAAGAAACCTACCTGAACATCCATTGGGGTTTTCTTTGTCCAGATTCCAATACAACGGTTTGCAGATGCTGCAAGTAGGGCCTTCAACGTGAAGCTTGCATGGGCAAGACCCCTTTCAATGAAAATCAAACAAGCATTTGACATCTTGGAATTAAGACATGTTTTCAAACATGTGTGTGAGCAAAGACTTGTCACAGAAATATATTTTGGTCACAAAAAGTAATTAAGTGTCTCCAGGGGAAAAAAATACTGGGTTGATTTCAACAGTCTGCGAATTGCTTTTGTTTATTTTTATTCATTTATTTGTTATACATGTAATCTGCATTTGTGGTTAAAAAGAAATTGGAAAATACGGAGAAAGAAAATTTCAAAATCACTCTTATTTATAGCATTGTCAGTGTCTGTTGATACTGTTACAGCAGAGACTATCAATTTAAATAGAAAAAATGTCTGAATATTTAACATGTTGAAAATCAGTACAGAATTGTTTATCTGAGAGTGCTTTGGTAATATGCAAGATTCACGGCCTTGCATCAATGTCATCAAGGCTTACGGGAAGGATGGCAGAACCTCATTCACTCCATCTATTCTGTGCCTGGAAGTTGGCATCTCTAGGCTCTGAGGCCAAGAAGACAGACAATTTCTAAATTATCTTAGAAAATTGCTCAGAATAGGCCGGGCGCGGTAGCTCATGTCTGTAATCCCAGCACTTTGGGAAGCCGAGGCAGGTGGATCACCTGAGGTCAGGAGTTCGAGACCAGCCTGGCCAACATGGTGAAACCCTATCTCCACTAAAAATACAAAAATTATCTGGGTGTGGTGGGGCGTGCCTGTAATCCCAGCTACTCAGGAGGCTGATGCACAAGAATCACGTGAACCCAGAAGGCAGAGGTTGCAATGAGCTGAGATCGCGGCACTGCACTCCAGCCTGGGCGACAAGAGCAAAAAAAAAAAAAAGAAAAAAAAGAAAAAGAAAAAGAAAAAAAATTGTTCAGAATACCATGGTATTGTGCTTGGAATAATATAAAATAAATTGTAATTATTTTGTACACAGCCAACTTTACTTAATGTGCCCTTGGCCATTGATTTTCTCAATGTTATTAATTATGCTTGTCAGACTTACGTGCAGGGCTCCACAGAGGCAACACCCTCTGAGTAAACTACAAACCTGCAGTAAGAGTTAAACTCTAGGACTCCAGAATAACAAGTTTAAATCTTATTCTTTAGTTTTTGAAAAAAAAAAATCACAAAATCACATATGCTGTTTGAAAAAACAACAATGACCTCTTTAAGCAATTTAGCCTTGGGTCTTATTTTAATTTCTGGAAGTGCCCACACTGTTAGTCCTTAATATGTATCAGAATAATGGAGATAGTTAGAATTGCAACCCTTTTATAGTCTACTTACCAAATTGGAGTCAATGGTACCAGCTGGGTCACAAGCACTGCTGGAACCTGAATATGATTCAGAAATTTTTAAATTATCTGGTAGTTTGTTTTTCTCTTTGTTTTGATGTTTCAAGTCTTAAAAAGTTTTGTTTTCAAAAATAGTGTATCTACATTTATCTTTTCAATAGATGTGTGGCAAAGTCTGCATGCAATTCATAGTCAGGCATCTTGAATGACATTTATGGTCCTTAATTCCCAAATGACCTCTTTGGCCACTGAACAAATCTCTATCCTGTATACTCATGACAGTTCACTTCTAATTGCTCATGAAGAAAGAGATTAGGGAAAGATTCTAAAATTTTGAGCATCATTAGTATTGTCCAGAAGAGGGCAATATTGTACCAAGAGATTTTTAATTGCCCATTTAAAAGAAGTTCAAGAATTTCTAAGTACATCTTTAATTATCACACCTCCTTGTTCCCACCTGTACTAAAGTTATTTATAAAATCAATTGGTTTGTTTTCCTGACTTAGTATAACACTACAAACCAAATATAATCTCTCTTCAATACATTGGGATCTTGCAATGTTTCAGTATTACAATTACACAGTGTTTGAACTGGGTAAGTCTGTTCTGAGTCTGGTTTTTCAAATCATTTAAATAAATCCATAATAGCATCTTGTTTCCTTGCAAATTGTTCCTTAACCCTATTGGTTTTGTTTGTTTCTGTCTGCCTCAGCTTCCCCTTGATGATTCTAATTCTCTCTCTCACTCTTTCTTGAGACAGGGTCTTGCTCAGTCTCCCAGGTTGAAGTGCAGTGGCACGATCATAGCTCACTGCAGCCTCCAATGCCTGGGCTCGAGTGATCCGCTCACCTCATCCTCCGGAGGAGCTGGAACGACAGGCATGCACCACCATGCCTGATTATTTTTAAAAATATTTTCTAGAGGCTGGGAGTGGTGGCTTACACCTGTAATCCCAGCACTTTGGGAGGCCAACGTGGGCAAATCACGAGGTCAGGAGATCAAGATCATCCTGGCTAACATAGTGAAACCCCATCTCTACTAAAAATACAAAAAGTTAGCTGGGCATGGTGGCGTGCGCCTGTAATCCCAGCTACTCAGGAGGCTGAGGCAGGAGAATCGCTTAAACCCATGAGGCAGAGCTTGCAGTGAGCTGGGATCGTGCCACTGCACTCCAGCCTGGGGGACAGAGCAAGACTCTGTCTCAAAAAAATAAAAAATAAATAAAAATTCTAGAGACAGGATCTCATTATGTTGCCCAGGCTGGTTTCCAACTCCTGGCCTCAAGCAATCCTCCCGCCTAGGCCTCCCAAAGTGCTGGGATTACAGGCATGAGTCGCCCTGCCCTGTCCTCTCTTTCTTTTCTGATGTTCTCCTGTTCTCTGCATTTTTCCGTAATACTCAACACAAACTTCCAGCTGTTTGTTTTCCATGCCCAGCCTCGGGTTCCTCTCCAGGACACAAACGTTGCCATCCAGCCCTGGGATGATCGTGGCTGCTCAGCTTCTCTGCCAGGCAGCCACAGCACTTCCTTCTGCTCCTGAGGACCATGGAGGTGAGCAGACCCATGCAGGATGCCGTCACATCCTAGGGACCTTCAGGCCTTTTGAAAGGCAAGCCCCCACTCTGACTGCCTGCTGCAACTTCCACCCTCAAGGAAACCTGGTCTCCAGAGGATTCTGGTTAGGAAGATTCTGGGAAATGAAGTCAGTCTTGTTTTCAAAGGGTAGGAAGGGGTCTGAGAAACCACATTCTCCTGATGGATAGTCTGGGTCAGCCTTCCACAAACACCTCTTCATAGTAGCAAGAGTCCTCTGAAATTGACAGGAGCTACTGGTCTGTTCTCCGGCTGCACACACCAGGGAGCTCAGGGAAACTTGTGGACATCTCATTTCTGTCCGCTCTACATGTGCAACCCTTGATCTCTCATATTAATGGAGGGATGAATACCAACCACATCCCATAGCTGTAGGCTTGGTTTTCATCTCCCACTCAGTGCACTCTCTCCAAACTGCATAGACTCCAGTGCATCCCACCGGCCTTCCCCAACACTGTGTTGAAGTGTGATGACACGGTCCCCCAGAAGGACAGAGGAGGGCAAGGAGAGAGGCCTGAAACACAGTAAAGGTCCTGCTAAGCCTGCTGGCAAGGGGATCTGTTAGAAACATTACAGTGCTGCCAGCATTAGCACCAGAAGCTGGGAGCGAGAGAAGGCAAGGTGCCTTGGGACAGAAGACAACAAATGGCCTCTTTAGCTCAAAGGAGTCACCTATGCCACAATGCTATCCACAGAAAACTGACATGTGAACCAAGAAACCCACATGTTTAGCACATGGAAATTTACATTTAGTTAAAAAAAATCATTTCTGGATTCCTTTGAGGGTACATATATGATATACGTGTTTTCAAACCAGACTTGAACAGGGGAGGAACCAGGCAGACTAGATCTGTGAAAGCAGGATGTAGGGGTGGCCAGTGGTGGGTCTGTGGGGGATTTGCAGGCTTCTCTGGGAGGCTGGCTGTACACACTTCAGAGAGGAACCAGACCTCCAGCTATCTGCTGGCTTCCTTACCTTGGCAGTGGGGGAAATCATAGGCTCCTGAGAGACACCTGTCACACCGCTGTCCTGTAACTCCTGGCCGACATTCACACTGTCCAGTCACTGAGCTGCAGGGCATCTGGTAGGATCCAAGGGCTGAACACCAGCAGGCTGGATGAAAGAATTCAATCAGACTCAGGCAGGGGTTGCAGGTATAGGAGGGGGAATAACCACGTCCCGGAGCAGAGCATGAGGGTGGAGCCAGAAAGACCCAAACGCAAGTTCCAGCTCCATCTCATGAGATCGGGAACCTGAAACAAGCCACTCAACTGCTCTAAGCCTCAGTTTCTCCTTCCTTAAATGGGAGTGATGCTAACTTTTATTTGATAACTTGTGAGGGTTGCATAAGATAATGCGTAAAAGAGCTGGGGACAATGCCTATCATAGCGAGCACTCAATAACTGCTAGTTTTTATTGCTGTCATGAATTTCATATTCAGCAAGATTTGCAGGTGCTGGGTGATGGTTTTGGGGATTCTGCTCACCTACAGAAGCTGGTATTCGTAGGAGGAGGATGCAGGGAACAAATGATGGGGGATGTGACTCACTGGAGGGCCACTTTAATTCCATATCCCACTGAATATTCCATATCAAGTGCAAGCCATTCCAGGCCAGATCAGCCTACAACTGTCCCTGTTCTTCTCTGTTCTCCTCTCTTTATACCTATTTTCTCAATGTCTAGTGTAGTTATATAGTCATGGAAAAAATGGTGCAGACAACATTGAAATGGATGGGAAAGGCATCCTAGTTTCCTCCCTTCCCCAAACTGTTACCATGATCTTTGGCTAAGTGATGAATAAACATGTGTGGATGGAGAGAACAGATGCTGGCCATTCATTCTCCTCTTGATCCCCTTCCCACTGGGTCAGGTCCCTGCTAGCCTCTATGAGACTAGATTTCTATGGGCTGGAGTTGTACAAGGTCATCCCCATTTGCATTGCAAAAACCCTTCTTCTGGAGAGGGATGAGCAGTGGAAATGACCTGACTGACTTCTCCAGCTGAAGAGTTCTACATCTTAAGAACTGAAAGGAACTAGAGAGAGCATCTTATTGAATCCCATTATTACATGGTGAAGTTCAGAAGTTAAAGGGCATTTCTAAAGTCAATGGATTAGTCTCTAACAAAGGGCTTTAGTCTTTGGAGTCAGACACATCTGGATTCCAGTACCAGCTGTGCCACTTAACAGCCCTGCAGTTATGGCTAGTTGCTTAGCTTCTTTAAGCCTCAGTTTCCTCTTCTGTAAACTGGAGCTGATAATAGCACCTACTTTATGAAGTCATCAGAGAATCATCAGCAATAAGGCACTGAGCATGATGCTTCGCACAGCCAAAATGCTCAGGAAGTGTTCACGCTTATTAACATTATTCTAATCACCCAAGTCCCCCAGTGCGTGGTGAGGTGCTCTTTATACTTTCCCATACTGAATTAATGAAAATCAATGAATTAGTACATCTGACTTCCAAATTTATATCCAGTGTAGTGCACGCAGTAAAAGATACAACCTGTTTGCAAGGTTTCAAAAATTCCATGCTAGTTGGAGCCTTGGGAAAGAAAAGATTCATAAGGTAAAGCCCCAATTCTGGTGATTTATTTACAGGTAGACTTGGAATCTAAGCCTTGGCCCATGGGGCCCCCACAGGGACGAAACCATGTTATTTTCATTCTCTGTGACGGCCCAACCCATGTACGGTGAATTTCTCTGAAACAGATTTTTAGTAAATGATGGTGAATGACAGAATTTACCTGAGTCGTCATCGGAAACATAACAGAAACTCTCACTGATGGAGGGGAACTTGGCTAGTTTACTCACTTACAAATTACCTAGGAGTTTCAACAGGCTATGTGACTTGTTCAGAGAGACACAAGTAGTTGCAGACCCACAGAATTTACTACCATTTCACTTTCCTATTTTACAGTCATCCATCCAGCAGACATTGATTGAAGGCCTACTGTGTTCAAGCAGCACCCTTGCTAGGTGTTATGTTGGAGGTAAATGTAAAAACACGTATAGTTAGCCTTCCATATCTGTGGTTCCAGATCTGTGCATTCAACTAAACACAGATCAAAAATATTCAGAAAAAAACATAACTGAAAAATAACAAATATAATACAAATAAAATAATAATGCAATATAACTATGTAGCATTTACATTACATTATGCATTATGAGTAATCTAGAAATTTAATGTATAGAGGAGGATGTGTGCGGTTTATTTGCAAATACTGTGCCATTTTATTTTATTATTTATTTACTTATGTATTTTGAGACAGAGTTTCGCTCTGTCACTCAGGCTGGGGTGCAGTGGTGCGATCTCGGCTCACTGCAAGCTCCGCCTCCCGGGTTCACGCCATTCCCTGCCTCAGCCTCCCGAGTAGCTGGGACTACAGGCGCCCACCGCCACGCCCAGCTAATTTTTTTGTATTTTTTTAGTAGAGACGGGGTTTCACCACGTTAGCCAGGATGGTCTCGATCTCCTGACCTTGTGATCTCCCCGCCTTGGCTTCCCAAAGTGCTGGGATTATAGCCATGAGCCACCAGGCCTGGCCATACTGTGCCATTTTATATCAGGGACTTGAGTATCCTTGGTTTTTGGTGTCAATGGATGGTCCTGGAACAAATCCCCCATGGATACTGGGAGTTGACTGTATTCCCTAATCTCAAAGAGCTAAAAATCCAGAAGAAGGACTAGAGAATGACTGACATAGCACAAAGCTCTCCCACAAGACACTACCCACTCCATACAAAGCATGCCTAATGCTCCCCTAGCTATTGGCAGACAGAAGGACAAACACTCAGATCTCCTATTGCCATTTCCACCTGTCTTCTCTCATGGCTCATGGTCCCAGCTGGCCTGTCTGCAGAGGTTAAGTCTCTACCTACTGGTAGAATTCTGAGGAAATGTTCTTGGGTTCTACAGTGGTTAATTTTGTGTCAACTTGGCTAACTATGTTGCCAAATGGTTAAACGCTAGTCTAGATGGTGCTGTGAAGGTATTTTTTTAGATGAGATTAACATTTGAATCAGTAGACTTTGAGTAAAGCAGATTATCTTCCATCATGTGAGTGGGCCTCATCCAATCAGGTGAAGGCCTTAAGAGAAAAAGACAGATGTCCACCAAGGAAGAAGGAATTCTGCCTACAGATTTTCTTTGGACTCAAGCTGCAAAACCACCTCTTGACTGCATCTCCAACCTGTTAGCCTACCTTGCAGATTTTGGACTTGCCAGCCCCTACAACTGTGTGAATCAATTCCTTAAAATAAACCTCTCCCCATTCACACACACACACACACACACACACACACACACACATGCACACAATATATATTATATGTACATAGATAAGTAGATAAGATGTATCGCTGTATCTATATTTAGCTATGTGCCTATCTATCTATCTAGAGAACCCTGACTAATACAGATTTTGGCACCAAGAGAAGTATTCTTAGAGGACCAGAATTTTTTTTTTTAATTCATAAATACAGGTAGGGTCTCACTATGTTGTCCAGGCTGGTCTCAAACTCCTGGCCTCAAGTGATTCTCCCACATTAGCCTCCCAAAGTGCTGACATTATAGGCATAGCCACCATGCCCAGCCAGGAACAGAATTTTAAGAATAAATTCTCTGAATTGGTTTGGGGGTTTCTGGAATTGGTTCTCTAAATGACTAGATTTAGAAGCCCTAATGATTCTATTTCCAATAGTGAAGAAAGCACTGATAGTCATTCGTGTGATGTGGTAATAGAGATACACAAAAATATCACTATTAGATACTCCTAATCAAATCATTATGATAGGCAGTGTTCTGGGTGACCACATATTTGATAACATAGAACATTTCTGTCAAACTAATGGGCATAATGAGTTTGGTTGGTTGCTCCTAATTGGGCTGGACAAACTAGGGAAAGAAAAGGAGTTGAGGGATTTGAATTCCCACTCAGATGCAGCATAAATGACCTGAAAGTTTCTGTGTCTTCCCAGAAAGAAATCCTTATCTCCTACAGCCTCAGAGCTGAGACTGCAGAAAACCAAACCAAGAATCTTCATCCTGCGAGTGTCTGAATTGCAATGCAAGTTAAATTCCGAACCTTGCAGAGGATCTGCTGTTAAAGTGGGGGGATAGATTGGGAAGGAATGGGACTTTGAAAATTGGTTTGGGGACATATGGGAAGATCATGATGAAGATGGGTACACTGAACCCCTAAATTCCAATGAGTCTTCTTTGTCAGAAGAAGCAACTGCACCCCACCATGTTTGAGCAGGTTAACCCTGCTTTGCCTGAGAAAGCTGTAATGACCTCCCCTGAGGGAGCCGTCATGGAAGACCCTACTGGTTCTCTTCAGGACCCATCCCCATCTGACTTTCCTTATCAACTGATAACTGGACTCAAATCCCAGCAAGCCCTGAAAGGTGAAGTACCAAGTATGACCCATGAGAAGGTAGACTACACTCCAAAAGAACTAAATGATTTTTCCAATTTAAACAGACAGACAGCTATTTGAGGAATATCTGTAAGAATCGATGTTAAGGGTGTGGAAACTGCTGCCATCGAACTGGAAAACCTAAGTACAATGGGGGTAACTGGACCCAGGTTGGTGGCAGCCAAATGTTGGCAATAAATCACCAAAAGCAAGGTGGGTGTGGTTACCATAATGGACAGCATAGTTGAAACAGCAGTCAGAATAGTCCGACTCAGAGACCTGTGCTGACTAGTTGATCACGGTGCTCCTGGGAGTGAAATAGATGGGAAGTCTAGCAAATTCTGACTTGCTTTGTAGAAGTGGAAGAGTTCTAGGTCAAATGAACAAGTCTAACTTGAAACATAAAAATAGAGTCATGTCCCCTCAGTCAATTCCCAGACCTGAGCTGGTTTACAGACTCAGAACTCTTTGAACGAAGAGGAGAGTAGATACTATGCGGAAGAACTCCACTCCACCGCCAAACATTTATGAGGTAAATCTTTCTCCTAGCCTTTTCCAAAGAGACCTATGGCCTTTTACCAAAGTGACTGTAAGCTGGCAAAAAGGAAATAATCAGATCTTTCTATTCTTTCTATTATTGGACATCAGCTCTAAATTGACACTAATTCTAGGAGACCCAAAATATTACTGTGGCCCTCTGGTCAGAGTATGGTTTTATGGGGGTCAGGTGATCAATGAAGCTTTAACTCAGGTCCATCTTATAATGAGTGCAGTGGGTTCCTGAACTCATCCTGTAGTTATTTCCCCAGTTCTGGAATTCATAACTGGAATATACAACCTCAGCAACTGGCAAAATCTTCACATTGGTTCCCTGACCTATGGAGTGAGAGTTATTATGTTGGAAAAGGCCAAGTGGAAGCCGTTAGAACTGCCTCTACCTATGAAAATAGTACAGCCAAAGGCAATACATCATTCCTGCAGGAATTGCAGAGATTAGTACTACCATCAAAGACTTGAAAGATGCAGGGGTGGTGATTCCTACTGCTTGCCCATTCAATTCATCTATTTGGCCTGTACAGAAAATAGATGGATCTTGGAGAATGACAGTAGATTATTATAAACTTAACCAGGTATAACTCCAATTGCAGTTGCTATACTAGATGTGGCTTCATTGCTTAAGCAAAATAACATATCACCTGACACCTGGAATGCAGCTGTTAGTCTGGCAAATGCTTTTTTCCTTCACATCTTGTAGTAAAAACCAACAAGCAGTTTGCTTTCAACTGGCTAGGCCAGCAATATACTTTCACTGTCTGTATTAGGCTATTCTTGTGTTGCTATAAAGAAATACCTGGGGTTGGGTAATTTATGAAGAAAAGAAATTTAATTGGCATAGTTTTGCAAGCTGTACAGGAAGCATGGTGCCAGCATCTGCTTCTAGTGAGGGTCTCAAGGAACTTACAACCCATGGCAGAAGGTAAAGGGGAGCCAGTACATCACATAGCAAGAACAGAAGCAAGCTAGGGGGAGGTATCACACACTTTTAAACAACCAGATCTCAGGTGAACTCAGAGAGCGATCTCACTCACTATCAGGAGGACAATACTAAGCCATTCACGAAGGATCCATCTCTGTGATCCAAACACCTCCCACCAGGCCCCACCTACAACATTGGGGATCAGATTTCAGCATGAGGTTTGGAGTGGGCAAACATCCAAACTATATCACTGTCCTACATCAGGGATCTATCAACTCTGGTCCTGTGTCGTAATTTAGGTCGCAGGGATCTTGATCACCTGTCCCTCCCATAAGGCATCACATTGGTCTATTACATTGATGATATTATGCTAACTGGAGCTAGTGAGCAAGAAGTAGAAACTACTCTAGACTTATTGGTAAGACATTTGGGTGTCAGAAGGTAAAAATTAAATCCAATAAAAAATCCAGACTCTTCTACCTCAGTTAAATTTCTAAGGGTCCAGTAGTGTAAGTCACAGAACAAGGGAAGGTTCTGCAGCAGGTCCAGGCTGCTGTGCAAGCTGCTCTGCCACTTAAAGCATATGACTGAGCAGATCTAATGGTGCTTGTAAGTGTCAATGGCAGATAGGGATGCTTTTTGGAGCCTTCAGCAGGCCCACATAAGTGAATCACAGTAAAAACCCTTAGGATTTTGGAGCAAAACCCTGCCACCCTCTGCATATAAGCCATCCTCTGCAGAAAACTTTTTTTTGAGAAAGAGCTTTTCACTTTCTACTGGGTCTTAGTAGAGACAGAAGGCTTAACCATGGGCCATGAAGTCACTATGTGATGTGAGCTGACCATTATGAACTGGGTGTTATCTGACCCACAAAGCCATAAGTCGGGCAAGCACAGCAGCATTCGTCATTAAGTGGAAGTGGTATACGTAAAACTGGACCCAAGCAGCCTCTGCACAAGTAGGCTATGCAAAGAACGCCATGCTCCACACTCCTGCTACATTCCACATCTCCAGCATTATGGGGAGTTCCTTGTGATCAGTCGACAAAGAAAGAAAACACTTAGGCCTGGTTTAGACCAGGTACTGCATGATATGCAGGCATCACCCAAAAGTGGACAGCTGCAGCACTTTTGCACCTTCCTGGGACATCCTGAAGGACAGTGGTGAAGGGAAATCCTCCCGGTGGAGAGAACTTTGAGCAGTGTGCTGGTTGTTCACTTTGCTTGGAAGGAGAAATGGCCAAATGTGAAATTACACATTGATTCATGGGCCGTGGCCAATTCTTTGACTGGATGGCCAGGGACTTTGAAGGAACATGATTGGAAAATTGGTGACAGGGAGATCTGGGGAAGGGTCTGAGTGAAAACCCTCTCTAAATGGCTAAGAAACAAGTCCTATGTGAATGCTTCCCAAGTAGACAGGAGGATCTGTTCTGCGGATACCAGGCAGCCTCTGTCCCATCCACTTCTATCGTTATCCAGTGGGCTCACAACAAAGTAGCCATAGGGGCAGGGATGGAGGTTATCCCTGGGCTCAGCAAAATGGACTTCCACTCACCACAGCTGAGTCCCCTATCTGCAAGCAGCAGAGACCAACACCGAGTCCTCAATACGGCACCACTCTCCAGGGTAATCAGCTGGCTACCCAGTGGCAAGTTGATTACTTTGGACTGCTTCTATCATGGAAGGGGAAGTGTTTTGTTCTTACTGGAATGGACACTTACTTGGATACAGAAATTCCTTCTCTGCATGCAATGCTTCTGTCAAAACTACATTTGTAGACTTGCAGAATGTTTTATTTACTGTCGTAGTATCCACATAGCATAACTTCTGATCAAGGAACTTGCTTCACAACAAATGGAATGCAGCAGTGAGCCCATGGTCATGGAATTCCTTAATCTTACCACTTTCCCCACCATCCTGAACAGGTGGCTGAATACAACAGTAGAATGGCCTTTTGAATACCCCGTTACAGTGCCAGCTAGGTGGCAGTACCTTGCGGGGCTGAGGCAAGGTTCTCCAGAAGGCAATATCTGTTCTGAATCATTGAATCACATCTGGTTTCTCTGATAGCCAAGATTCACGAGTTCAGGAATCAAGAGGTAGAAATGGGAGTGGCATCACTCACTATAAACCCTAGTGATCCACTAGCTTCCAGTCCCAGCTGCCTTCTGCTCCAGCGGTCGAGAGGTCTTAGTTCCAGAGGAAGAAATGCTTCTACCAGGAGACATGACGATCATTCTATTGAACTGGAAGTTAAGACTGCTACCCTGTTTCCTCATTCCTCTGAATCAACAAAGATAGAAGCAATTGTGTTCCACTAATTACCAAGGGGAAAATGAACTGCTCTTCCAAAATGGAAGTAAGGAAGAATATGTCTAGAATACAGGAGATGACTTAAGGTGTTTCTTAGTATTACCGTGTCTTGTGATTAAAGTCAATAGAAAACTACAACCCAATTCAGGCAAGACTACTGATGTCCTAGACCCTTCAGGAATGAAGATTTCTGTCACTTCCCCAGGTAAAGAACCATGAGGTGCTTGCTGAGGGCAAAGGGAATATGGAATGGGTGGTAGAAGAAGGTAGTTACAAATACAGTTTGAGTATCCCTTATCCGAAATGCTTGGGACCAAACATGTTTTAGATTTTTTATTTTTTCAGATTTTGGAATATTTGCATTATACCTGATTGGGCATCTCAAATTTGAATATTCAAAATCCAAAATTTTCCAGTGAGTATTTGTTTTGAGCATCACGTCAGCACTCAAAAAGTTTTGGATATGGGAGCATTTTGGATTTTTGTGTTTGGGATGCTCAATTTATACCAGCTATGACCATGTGACCTGTTACAGAAATTAGTATTTGTAATTGTAGTGAGTATTTCTTCCTATTTTGCTATGAATATGTTTTTTCTGTATATGTGTATGTTGTACGCATGCGAAACAAAAATCTTTGTTTTCCAACTGAACAGCAAAAAATCAAATAATGTGATTTAAAAGTGGGCAAAGGATATAAATAGACATTTCTCAAAAGAAGACATACAAAAGGCCAACGAGCATATGAAAAAATGTTTCATCACTAATCATCAGAGAAATGAAAATCAAACCCACAATGAGATATCATCTCCAGTTAGAATGGCTATCATCAAAAAGACCAAAAATAGCAAACGCTGGAAAGGATGTGAAGAAAAGGAAACTGTTATACATTGTTGGTAAATGTAAATTGGTACAGCGATTATGGAAAACAGTATGGAGGTTTCTTTCAAAACTAAAAGTAGAACTACCATACAATCTAGCCATCTCACTATTGAGTACCTATCCAAAGAAAAGGAAATCAGTGTATCAAAAGGATACCTGTGCCCCCATGGAGTTTTTTAGGCTCTAAAATGCAGATAACTTTTTTTTCAACTTTTAATTTAGGTTCAGAGGGTATATGTGTAGGTTTGTTAGTTGTATGGGTAAATTGCGTGTTGCTGAGGTTTGGTGTATGAAACCAAAAAATCACCCAGGTACTGAGCACAGTACCTGATAGGTAGTTTTTCAGCCTTCACCCACCTCTCATCCTCCTCCCTCTAGAAGTTCCCAGTGTCCAGTGTCCATTGTTCTCATCTTTATGTCCATGTGTACTCAATGTTAAGCTCCTACTTATAAGTGAGAACATACAGTATTTGGTTTTTTTACTCCTGTGTTAATTTACTTGGGATAATGGCCTTCAGCTGCATCCATGTCACCACAAAGGACATGATTTCATTCTTTTTTATGGCTGCATACTATTCCATGATGTATAAGTACTATATTTCCTTTATCCAGTTCACTGTTGATGGGCATCTAGATTGATTCCATGTCTTTGCTATTGTGAATAGACTTGTACACCCATGTTCACTGCAGCTTTATTCACAATAATCAAGATATGAAGTCAACCTAAACGCCCATCAACAGATGAATGGATAAAGAAAACGAGGTATATATACACAGGGGAATACTATTCAACCATAAAAGTGAATGAAATCCTATTACTTATGGCAACATGGATGAGCCTGAAGGACATTATGTTAAATGAAATACATCAGGAACAGAAAGATAAATTCTGCATGTTCTCACTCATATATAGGAGCTTAAAAAATTTGAGTTCATAGAAGTAGAGAACAGCACAATGGTTAATAGAGGCTCGGAAGTGTAGGAGTGGGGATAGAGAGAGATCGCTTAATGGACACGAAGCTACAGCTAAGTAAGAATACATTCTAGTGTTCCCTAACACTGTAGGGTGAATGTGGTAAATGATAATTTAGTGTATATTTTCAAAAAACTAGAAGAGGATTTTGAATGTTCACAAAACAAAGAAATGAATTTTCGAGGTGACAGATATGCTAACTACTGACTTGATCATTACACGCTGTATCTACGTATGGCAATATCACTCTGTACCCCATAAATATGTACAATTATTATTTGTCAACTAAAAATAAAAGGAAAGTCATCTTTTGTTTTCTTCACTCTCTCATCTCCTTATCATTCAACCTAAGACGTATTGACTTAATACCACAATATTGAAGTTACAGGATATCAAGGGGAAGCTCGAACATTACCCAAGGACTTTATTTCTTCTTCTGGGAAAAGGGTTAGTGCATTTTCAGTTGTATACAGGATAGTTGTATCATGTCAGTCAGAACTGTGTCTTGTTATACTCTTTATTGACGATTAAGTACGGTTTCAAGAAATGTATATGACTGCCAAGTTGGCGAGGCAAGAACTAGTGTTGGGTAATTTTATATGTCAACATGACTAGGCTAAGATGCCCAGATGTTTGGTCAAATGCCAGCCTAAATGTCACTGTGAAGGTATTTTTTAGACAAGATGGACGTTTAAATCAGTAGACTTTGAATAAAGCAGATCATTCTCCATCATGTGGGTGGGCCTCATCTAATCAGCTAAAAGTCTTAAGACAAAAAGACTAATGTCCCCTGAAGAAGAGGGAGGAATTCTGCCTCCAGACTGTCTTTGGACTTGAGCTGCAGAATCAACTCTTTTCTGGGCCTCCAGCCTGCCAGTCCAACCTACAGATTTCAGACCTGTCAGCCCTCACAATCTCATGAGCCAATTCCTTAAAATATATATATATCTCTCTTTCTTTCTCTCTCTCCCCATCTCTCTTTCTCCATATGTACACACACACCTCCGACTGGTTCTGTTTCTCTGGAGAACCCTGGCTACTACAGGCTTGTTCTGCTATTTCTGCCCTAAAGGAAAGTGAATGCAGAGAGGAAAACATTCATGCGGGCATTAGGGTAGCTGCCCGGAGCGCAGTGGTGGCAGCTCCACAACATAACGAGGGGGACACAGACACTGGTCTTAGGACCACAGGGGTTATCTGGGGAGCCAGAAGACCCAGTTACTCTTTGGAGGTAAAAACAAAGGCTTGACCTTAAAAGCATTTGCAGAGTTTTAAAATTGTGAATTAATCTGGCAACACACTTCTCATTTTAATCCAACTATTAGTAAAAACTGCCAAATCCCAAACACCAACTCAAGCACTGGCAGCCCTTTTCTCACTCTTGGAAATACTATAAGGCTTTAAAAATATTTCAGTTCTGCTCTTTGTTTTGCTCCAGGTCCTTTGGAGTTTCTGGAGTATTTTACTTCTTCTTGTCTACTCCTCATTGTTTCTGCTTTAAGAAACTTACTCTCAAGAAGAATATAAAATAAGGATCATCAAAAAAAAGCCTTTAAAATAATGATCATAAAGGTCCTAGAGGACAGGGGCTTGTCTGTCATGCTCTTGAATGTCTTCCAGGATTAAATGTAGTCCTGTTCCACAGTACCTGCCAAATAGCTGGTTGTTACATGAGAGAATGAGAAACTATTGAAATCCTTCTTCAGGTCCAGCCCTGCATAATTCTTGATATGTGTTATCTCATTGTATCTTGCAACATTGCTGTCAGACAGGTATTGCCATGAAGAGTGCCTTCCTCTTCACCTGCAGTAATAAGCTCATGAGCGAAGCAACACTATATCTCTCACTGGCAACATATTTATAGGACTTTTCTAAAGAAAGCCGTGAAACCACAACCCAAAGGCTACATCAGACTCTAATGGGGATGGTTCTGGGCCCTGGGTCAAGTCACATGGGTGGGGCTGGGGGAAGCTGCACTTCCAGGTACCTTCAGTTCATGTCATGAAAGGACCACCCGTTTCCACATTGCTGCCTTCCTACCCTCTGTTCCGAGTACTAGCTAGCTGCTGCCTAGCAAGCTGCTCCAAAAAAGGAGGGGAAAGGGGAATAGGAAGGAGGAAAAGAGGAAGAGGAAGAGGAAGAAAAAAATGAAGAAGGGTAGGGGAAAAAAGGAGGAGAGGAAGGCAGGAATGAGGGATGGGGAGGAGAAAGAGGGAAGAGTAAACCCCCTAAATAACCAAATTAACAGTTATATTCTGTGGTTGAAGACAGAGTCAAAAAACCCATAAACATAAATATATATTTTATATACATATAGACAATTCTCCAATATGGTCTCATATATATATTAATTTGATTAATTCCCCAAAAAAGAAAACCATAGGGCACTTCAGTGAGTCAAAGTCAAAATGAAAAAAATACTGCATTATACTTAGAAAAGTCTGGAGTAAATTAATTTAATACAAAACATAAATCCAGGACTGCAGTTGGCAAAAGCAGCTTAGAAGGGTTTTAAAATTCTCTTTAAAGAAAATTTTGAATTTTTTTTTTTGAGATGGAGTCTCGCTCTGTTGCCCAGGCTGAAGTGCAGTGGTGCAATCTTGTCTCACTGCAACCTCTGCCTCCCAGGTTCAAGCAATTTTTGTGCCTCAGCCTCCCGAGTAGCTGGGATTACAGGCATGTGCCACTACGCCCAGCTAATTTTTGTATTTTTTCATACAGACGAGGTTTTCCCACATTGGCCAGACTGGTCTAGAACTCCTGACCCAGGTGGTGCGCCAACCTTGGCCTCCCTAAGTGCTGGGATCACAGGCGTGAGCCACCACGCCCGGCCAGATTTTGAAAATTTTTCAAGCAAGAAAGAGCAAAGCTGTAAGAGCACTTTTTGGCTAGAATACACTGGGCCAGCTGATACACCATTGTGAGCCATGTTGATTTGGTTGTAAAATTCAGTGGGTCAAGTAATTAATCCCCTCTAAAAAAAAAATCACAATAGCTATCAGGAAAAACGGTAGTTACAAGACAAGGGAAGCCATCACAGACAAAATGTTGCATCCTCCCAGACTCTTACAAGAATGGTTCAAACCCTAAACAACAAACTGCAAGGTACACCTCAATACCACACGAGGCAGTAAATTTCTTGCACAGCTCAGAAAACAGCTCTTAAGCATGGGCAGGCTTCTCCGAGGTTGGATCTATATGTATTAGTCCTTCACTTGAGCCAATACTTTAGACCACAGAGAATCCAGCAGAGGCTGACCCCAGACATTCACCTGCCGGGGCCAGAAGCATGCCTGCTGACGTCCTCCAGCCCCTCTCTGAGAGCTTAATAGTCTTTTCCCTCTCATGCTTCCGGTGAGGTCAGAAGGGTCTGGTAGACCTTTAGAAGCAGAGGTCCAAATCAACTCCACCAAAAATATCAATGAGGCCAGGCGTGGTGGCTCACGCCTATAATCCCAGCACTTTGGGAGCAGAGGTGGGGTGATCGCTTGAGTTCAGGAGCTAAAGATCAGCCTGGGCAATATAGTGAGATCCCATCTAAAAATTTTAAAAATTAAAAAAAAATCAACGGGAAGATAAACACTTAGTTTTAAAAAGGAGTCCTGGCTCCAACCATTTAAAATAAGAGATATGGCATTATCTTTATGTACTGCAGCTGATTAAAGAGGTTATGATGTCAGATGTCAGTTTCTTAAGGAAAAGAATGCTACAGTTAAACCTCACAGGGTTTCCCAATCTTTTTCAGGATTGGTCACTTTGGGGAACTATGTTTTCTCAAAGAGCTGAGGATTTTACTGACACATAGTTTGCCACCCTGTCTTGGCTATGGCACCCTGATTTTACCATGGGGGAACCTCTCTTCCCTTGCTCCATTCATGCTGTTCAGATGGTGTTGACCCCACTTCTAGTTCTGTGGATATGGGGGAAGACTCAGGCTTGGCCAATCAATGCACTGAATTCCACGGCCACAGGACTAATTCCAGAACTGCCATGTGGTCCAATCGGAACCAGATGTGTCCTGGTGGAAAGTATACTCTTTTCCTAGTCTTTTTTTTTTTTTTTTTTTTTTTTTTTGAGACGGAGTCTCGCTCTGTCGCCTGGGTTGGAGTGCAGTGGCTTGATCTCAGCTCACTGCAAGCTCCGCCTCCTGGGTTTACGCCATTCTCCTGCCTCAGCCTCCCAAGTAGCCGGGACTACAGGCGCCCGCCACCTCGCCCAGCTAGTTTTTGTTTTTTTGTATTTTTTAGTAGAGACGGGGTTTCACCGTGTTAGCCAGGATGGTCTCGATCTCCTGACCTCGTGATCCGCCTGTCTCGGCCTCCCAAAGTGCTGGGATTACAGGCTTGAGCCACCGTGCCCGGCCTCTTTTCCTAGTCTTGAACCTAGAAGGATACGTATTAAGTCACCTTGAGCTGCCATAACAAAATATCATAGACTGGCTGGCTTAAACAATAGAAATTTATTTCTCCAGTTCTGGAGGCTGGGAAGTTCAAGATCAAGGTGCTGGCTGGTTCAGTTTCTGCTGAGGGCCTGCTTTCTGGCTTGTCGATGGCCACCTTCTCACTGTGTCACTGTGTCTTCACATGGTAGAGGGAGAGAGAGTGAACGAGCTGTCTTGTTTCTCTTCTTATAAAGACATGAGTCCTATCAGATCAGTGCTCCACCCTTATGACCTCATTAAACCTTGATTATTTTCTTACTCCAAATACAGTCACATTGGGGGTTAGGGCTTCACCATATGAATTTTTAGGGACACAATTCAGTCCATAACAATGTGTGTCTAACAGCTGCTGGCTGCCATTTTACTATCATCTGAGGCCTAACAATGAAGTCAATATACAAGATAGCAGAGTGTATAGATAAAGAAAAACAATCTTTTAAGCCTCTAGATCAAGCTATTCCTGAAACCAAATATGCCTGGACTTTTCTATTACTGCCAAGAAGTTATTTTTGCCTTAAACAGTTTAGATCTAGTTTTCTGTCACGTGAAACTGTAAAGAGTCATAACTGACTCTCTAATCACCAAACTATTAACTATTAGTTAACTATTTCATCTAGTACTCATTTTAACTATTAATATTTTAACTATTTAATCTAGTACTCTTACTCAAATGTATTTTATACTCTCCTTCCCAATGAAGCAGGTACATTAGACATAATTTAACTCTTTTTCATGACCTACAGTTATCACTATAAATGTCCATTTACTTAATCTAATAGTGATACCCTCAGGATCTTCAGAATTGGGTTAGCTTGTTTGCCCTTCATTCAGTGGCCCCAGGCTGCTGTACATGTTAAGCTTCATGTCTGCCTGTCTGTTTTCTCCCTTGCTATGAATGTTTCGCCTCAGTGATCTTTTCCCTCTCTCCTAATTTTATGTTTCTAATTTGCCATGCAATTGGTTTGCAAAACAAATAACTAAATTTAAAACAATTATTTTTTAAAAAGGGAGGGGGAGACTAGGCTGCGAGAGGGCCTATGGGACAGCTTCTGTATGCATTTTTGGAGCTCTGCTTTTCCACTTGACAGAGGTCGTGGGGGTGGGGACCTAACTGCTTGGTTTTTTACTTTTGCTCCAGATACATGGCCACATAACCAAATTCTAACTGGATGGGAATAATACTCTGCTGAAGGTCAAAGAATTATAACATACATTTAAAAATAGGGATTTTTGTGAAAATAATGTTGAGAGTTTGTGGGTTTTTAAGGAAATCTACGCTTATATAAGCAGAATATTAAAAATAATAGAATTCTCTAGAAACAAATCAAAATCACGGAGTCCCTTTAAGGAAGCCATGGTAAATGAAGCCACATGGAGATGCAACTGACTGTTAGACAATTAGTGTATTCAACAAGCACAACTCCCGCTGTCAACTAACTCCCACGGCCCTTTTCAATTTTATGTAGTGTGGGTGACTGCCTCCCTGCACCTAGATGAAAACTCCAGGAGTTGTAGGGTTTGTCAGCACACTCTTAGGTAAGAGAACAGAAAGTAAGTAGAAATCCAGTTTAAAGTCGAATCTCCTGTCCTCCAGCTCAGACCTGATTCAGACCAAAATCCCACAGTGGGCAGGGAAGGTGGAGAGGTGGGTGGTAGGAGTGGGCTGGGGGTGGGAGTGGGCATTCTTTCCCCACAGCTGGCTTCAACTTGGTCGGGGAGGAAGAAGAGGGAAGAGGAAAGAACTGTTGTGGTGTCATGATATATAGTGGTTTTTGCCCACAGTTTCTGGCTAGTAACTCCCATAGTACTTGTTACAGTCTTTTGTTATAATGTTGGGTGTGTTAGGCCTTGGGACAGGCCTCTGACCTTCTCCTGCCCTCTTTTAACCTGCCCCAAGGCAGGACACTAATCTTCCCCGACCTTTGTGATTGTGAGTCTTAAGACTCTCCCCAGAGAGGGTCAAGTCCATACCCTGGGGGAAGGAATGCTGATGTCAGGAAGCTTCCTTAAAAACCCAAGAGTGCAGGGTTCAGAGAGTTTCCAGACAGCTGAACATGTGAAGGTTCCTGGAGAGTGGTGCCCAGGGAGGGCATGGAAGCTCCCAGTCTGTTCCCCCACACCTCGTCTTATGTGTTCTTCATCTGTATCTTTGCAAAATCCTTTATAATAAACCAGTAAATGTAATTTGGTGTTCTCCTGAGTTCTGTGAGCCACTCCAGCAAATAAACTGAATCCAAAGGAGAGTTGTGGGAACCCCAACTTGAAGCCGCTCTGTCAGATGATCCAGAGGCCCAGGCTTGCAGCTGATGGTGAAGGAAGGAGGGAGCAATCTTGGGGACTGAACCCTCAACCTGTGGGATCTGGCACTGTCTTCAGGTAAGCAGTGTCAGAACTGAATTGGAGGACACTTGGCTGGTGGCTGCTGCTTGGTGATGGGGAAGGACCCCCACACATTTGGTCACAGACATTTTCTCTGTGTTGATGGTTGTTGCGGTGTAAGAGTCGAGGAAAACCACAATTAGAGGAAAGAGTTTTTCCCCACACAATTGTTCTTGGACCAGCCCTACGCTAATCTCAAACTGGCTCTTCTTCCAAGGATGCTGTGTAGGGCCTCTTGGTGGTCGTCTGCTGAGCACCTCTCTCCTGCCATTCCCTTGTCCTCCAGGGATGGAAGCCTCTCTATTTCTGTTGCTTGTGACTCTCTGCTCAGCCCACAACTGCTTCAGCCCCTGGGCATTGGACTCACCATTTCTTTTATTTTCTGTTTCTGATGCTTTGAAATCTTGGGGCCTTGCTGACCCTGGAGGGACTGCCCCTCCCAGGGTGAGCCAATTCCCAGAGATAGTAAACAACCCTCCAGAGAGCTGCTTTCGGAATGCACACTGGCCAGTCCACAGCATGGCCCCACTACCTCCTCTACCAGCTCTCATACTCTGGTATTCCCTGCCCTAATCACCCCAGGGCCAGGTACCAGACAACTAGGGTCAGCCTCTATGTCCCGGCGCCCACTGAAATATTTAAACTAGCCAATCTTAAACCTGCTTATCCCCACCCATTCCTTACTATGGAAATGCTCTGTCTACAGTTCCTTCCCCTCCCTCTGCCTCCAAACCGACCCTGACGCTTCTCCATGTGGCCCCTATAGCATGCTCTGCCCCTCCTCTGGGAACTGTATCTTCTCAATAGCAGTTGTCTCCCGGTCTGCTGTCCTTACTGAACCCCAAATTTCCTATTAATACACTCTATTTTAAAACAGGCGTCTGGACAAAAACTTCAGCTGCTTTGGGTAGGATCTCCTGATGTCTCTGAGCAGACCTATTGGGCAGGAACTAAGACACGCACCTGGATTCCCCCACATTTGGCTGTGGGAAGCACCTACACATCCCTTGCCCCAGCGCATTAAGCTCAGGCCATTCCCAGCACGGGAACACTCTCCCTGCTCTGCCTCAAGCAAAAAAGCATCCAGCTCTTAGCCTTTGGGTTTTCCAAGCCGAAGTCTGGCCGGAAGCACCTCTGCCCTTCCTGAGGCATCCCATGTGCTATGGTTTGGATGTGGTTTGTCCTGCCAAAATTCATGTTGAACTTTCATTGCCAGTGCAGCAGTGTTGGGAGATGAGGCCTAGTGGAGGTGTTTGGGTCATGGGGGTGGATTCCTCACGAGCAGATTAATGCCCTCCTGAGACAGTGACTGCGTTCTTGCTCCCACAGGACTGGATTAGTTACCGTGAGAGTGGGTTGTTATAAAACTGAGTCTGGCTTCCTGGACTCTCTCTCTTGCGTCCTCTCTCACCGTGTGATCTCTGCACATGCTCACTCACTGCTCCACCTCACTATGTTCTGCCCCAGTATGTGGCCCTCACCAGAAGCCAGCCAGATGTGGCGCTATGCTCTTGAAGTTCCCAGCCTGCCGAATGGTGAACTAAATAAACGTCTTTTCTTTATAAACTACCCAATCTCAGGTATTCTGTCACAGCAATACCAAATGGACTAAGACACATCAGAGGTCACTCACGCATTTTGAGGCGAGGAAGAAGGGTAAAGAGTTCACAGCAATAGTTTCCTCCATAAATATCCACCCCCTCCCAGATTCTCTCTCCTCCACTCTCCTAACCTTTTCATAATCCTTTGAGTGTGAGAGACTAGAGTGTCATAAAATAAAACAGTTCTCTGGACATTTATTTTGAAAATCTGCACATGGTGACTTCGCCTTGGAATTTTGTATATATCATTGTTCAGAGCCAATACTTCAATGTTAACATTTTCAAAAAGAGTGATATGGGTGGTTTTTAAATATTTTCCTCGTATTTACTTTTAAATTCAAGAAGTTTTCTTTACTACTCATATAAAGAATATCAGATGATTCTCATTTGAAAGAGTGACTCTAATGAAAGGCAGATTATCATACACATTTGTTTGTTTTTTTGTTTGTTTGTTTTAGACAGATTCTCAGTCTGTGATGCTCAGGCTGGAGTTCAGTGGTGCGATCTCAGCTCACTGCAACCTCTACCTCTCAGATTCAAGTGGTTCTCCCACCTCAGCCTCCCAAGAAGCTGGAATTACAGGCATGTGCCACCACACCTGGCTAATTTTTGTATTTTTTTTTTTAGTAGAGACAGGGTTTCACCATGTTGGCCAGGCTGGTCTTGAACTCCTGACCTCAAGTGATCCACCCACCTTGGCCTCCCAAAGTGCTGGGATTACAGGCATGAGCCACTACATCTGGTCTATTATATACATTTGTGAAATCCCAATTATCTATCATTTTCCCCCTGACAAAGGACCCCAAGTTCAACCTATTAATCAAAGCCAAACATCTTTAAAAAGTAACTGTGTCTGCTGCTTACATTTCTAGGGAGCTTGCTGGTAAGGTCAGACTGAAGTCTCCACACTCTGAGTTATGTAAAGATTATAGGACTTTGAAATTTATACCGTCCTTTCTCCTCGCAGGGTTTAAGGAAGAATAGTAAAGACAAGATCATGGATTAAAGATAAAACAGGATATGCATCTCAAACTAGTTCTTCATGTTTATCTCTTTGGTCCTTGCTCTTCATAGATAATGGTAAAAAAATAAGGCGGAGTGCTTTCTGCCCCTCAAACAGGTTTAGGAAGGAATTATGCAGTGTATGCTGGCACAGGAATATCTTCATGGGGAAAATGGATTCATCAGATTATTGCTGCAATTTACTGAGCAACAGTTTCCAGCTGAATGAGAGTAAATTCACCCAAATGTTCTATGACTTCAGGTTATAACTATTTGAGAGTCTGAAGCCACAAGACCAAAGAGCAGAATAAAAGAAAAGTGACAAACTACTCAGAAAAGGAAAGTGGCAAACTACTTCCCATACTCAGAAGCGCAGATAAAATCCTTCAGGATCTTTTAGTACAGCAGTTTCCAAACTTTTTAGCCACGTTCACAGTAAAAAATACATTTCACATTATAACCCAATAAACACACACACACACACACACACACTAATAGATGATAGAGATATCTAGCAAAACATAAATAACTATGAACAAGAACTTTACAAGAGATTTATTTTCTCTACTACTTATGATGCATTCTAATAATTTTTATTCTATTCTATTTCATTGTTATGCTGGCCCATACCCTGTAAATTGATTTCTCTATCCACTAATGGACAGTGAACTGCAGTATGAAAAGCTCAGCCTTAGAAGAACAGCCCTCACGCTTCTTGATGTCCTAGATCACTAGGTGAGGAAGGGGTTTAAAGAAGAGAATAGAATTCCTGCTGTATACCAGGCTGAGAGTAAAAAAATGTGGGTGCTACTCACCACCCTGCAACTATCTACTCCCTACGTATTCTCCTGGGTCTCAGAATGGTTGCTATAAAATAAGTACTTGTGATTTCGATTCCTTTTAACTCTGAAATTCAAATGTACATTATTTGATCATCACTATAAAACATAAGAGAGATGAGCATCAAATTTACAAAGAGATAAGGCTGACAACTGTCTGGGGAGGAAGACCCCTTCTTTAGTGTGTTGGGATTCCGCCTCCCACCTCTGCCTTATCTTTTTCAAATAAGTTTATTGAGATAAAATTCATATACCATACAATTCACCCATTTAAAGTATAAAGTGTGCAACTTAATGTTGTTTAATATATTCACAGAGATGTGCAACCTTTGAAACAATCTAATTTTAGAACATTTTCGTTCCCTCTAAAAGAAATCCCACATTCATTAACAGCCAATCCACATTGTCCTCTACCTTCACTCCCAATCACAAATCTACTTTCAATCTCTATAAAGTTTCCTATCCTGGACATTTCATATAAATGAATCACACAATATGTGACTTTTGTGACTGACTTCTTTCATTTAGCATCATGTTTTCAAGGTTTATTCATGTGGTAGCATGCCTAAGTACTTCGTTCCTTTTTATTGCTAAATAATATTCTATTGTATGGATATACCACATTTTATTTATCTGTTCATCAGTTGAGCATATGGGTTGTTTCTCCATTTTGGCTATTTTGAATAATGCTGCTATGGACATTCATATACAAGTTTCTGTGTGGATGTGTTTTCATTTCTTTTGGATATACACTGAGGAGTGGATCTGCTGGGTAGTATGGTAACTTTATGTTTAACTTTTTCAGGAATAGCAAAACTGTTTCCAAAGTCACTGTACTATTTCACATTCCCATTATCAATGTATGAGGGTTCAAATTTCTCCACATCCTTGCCAATGCTTGTTATTGCCTGCCTTTCCAGTGGATATAAAATGGTATTTCATTGTGGTTTATATTTGCATTTACCTAATGACTAATAATATTGAGCATCCGTTCATGTACCAACTGGCCATTTGTATATCTTCTTGGAAGATATGTCTATTCAAATCCTTTACTCATTTTCAGTTAGGTTGTCTTTTTAATTATTTTTAGTTTTTAAGTACTGAGTTGTAAAAATAATAATATATCCATATATGTGGATTATTTTATAATAATATATCCAGATTGTATATATTACATATGTATATGATAGTAGTGCCTTATCAGATATATGATTTGCAATAACTTTTTCCATTCTATTAGTCTTTTCACTTTTTTGATAGTGTCCTTTGGAGTGCAAGAGTTCTTAACTTTGATGAAGTCCAGTTTATCTATTTTTTCTTTTGCTGCTTATGCTTTCTTTGTCATATCTAAGAAACAATTGCCTAATTTATGGTCATGAAGATTTATGCCTTTATTTTATTCTAAGAGATTTATAGTTTTAGCTCTTACATTTAATTTCTTCATCCATTTTGTACTAATTTTTGTTTATAGTATGAGGTTGAATCAACTCATGTTTAATGTTATTATTGATAGTGTTGGATTTACCTTGGCCATTTTGCATTTTATTTTCATATATCTCATGTATTTTTTGTTCCTCTATTCCTCCTTTATTGTTTTCTTTTGTATTAGATATTTTCTAGTGTAATTTTTATTCTGTTTAATGACTTTTTAATCATTTTTGAATTATTATATTAGTGGTTACTCTAGGGCTTACAAAAAAGAATCTACTTCAGTATTATATTGATTTAGTTCCAGTAAAATAGACCTTTTACTCCTATGTAGCTCCATTCCCTCTGCACCATTTTTGTACTATTGTTATTATATATATTATGTCTCTATATATTAAAACCCAGCAATACATTTTTATAATTATTAATTTATATAATCTATGTTTTCTAAGGAAGATGACAGAAGAAAGGAGAGCAAGCATATATTTATGGAGTGTCTTTATGAACTCTACTTATCCTTTCTAGTTCTCTTTATTTCTTCCTTCCTAAAGATTTGTGTCATTTTCTTACTCCAATACAGCTTTGTTCTCACCCATCTCATTTGTGCTACTGTCAAACATATTACATTTTTATATGATATAGGCCCAATATTTACGTACGTATGTATATATCTGTATAGATAGCTTGTATACTTTCTGTTAAAATCAGTCAAGAGAAGAATGTACACAAATATTCAATTATACTGTCTTTTGTAATTTTTACATGTTACTCAAATTATTGTTTGATGATGCCTGTTTCAGCTTTAAGAACATCTTTTATTATTTCTATTATTTCTTATAAGTCAGGTTGGGTGAATTCTGTTAGTTTTTGTTCATCTGAGAAAGCCTTTACTTAGCCTTGATCATGAACAGTAACTTTGATGGACATAAGATTCTTGGTTGACAGTTTTTCCACTTTCAGCACTTAGAATATATGATCCCACTGCCTTCTTGCCTCTATTGTTACTAATGAGAAGTCAATTGTTATTCTAACTGGGGTTCCTGTGTATATAATGAGTCTTTTTTCCTGCTTTCAAGATTTTCTCTTTGTCTTTCAAAATTTTAACTACGATTTTAACTATAATAAGTCTGGCTGTGGATCCCTCTGTATTTATGCTACTTGGTGTTCATTAAGCTTCTTAAATGTATAGATGGCTTTTCATTAAATTTGGTAAGTTTTCCACCATTATTTCTTTGACTATTTTTTTCTATTCATTTTTCTCTCCCCTCTCTTTCTGATGCTCTCATTACACATATGTTGTGCTTAATGGTATCCCCTATTTCTTTCAGGTTCTATTTATTTATTTATTTATTTATTTATTTGAGACAGAGTTTCACTCTTGTCGCCCAGGCTGGAGTGCAGTGGTGCAATCTCGGCTCACTGCAACCTCTGCCTCCCGGGTTCAAGCAATTCTCCTTCCTCAGTCTCCCAAGTAGCTGGGATTACAGGCACCCGCCACCACGCCTGGCTAATTCTTGTATTTTTAATAGAGACAGAGTTTCACCATGTTTGCCAGGCTTGTCTCAAACTCCTTACCTCAAGTGATCCGCCCCACTCAGTCTCCCAAAGTGCTGGGATAACAGGTATGAGCCACTGACCGCTGCCTGTTCATTTATTTTCATTCTTTTTTTCTTTCTGTTTTCAGGCTGCATAATCTCCATCAATCTGTCATTAAGTTTGCTGATTCTTCTGCTAGCCCAATCTACTGTTTTTTTTTTTTTTTTTTTTTTTTTTTTTTTTTTGAGACAGAGTCTCGCTCTGTTGCCCAGGCTGGAGTGCAGTGGCTGGATCTCAGTTCACTGCAAGCTCCGCCTCCCGGGTTTACGCCATTCTCCTGCCTCAGCCTCCCGAGTAGCTGGGACTACAGGCACCCGCCACCTCGCCCGGCTAGGTTTTTTTTGTATTTTTTAGTAGAGATGGGGTTTCACCGTGTTAGCCAGGATGGTCTCGATCTCCTGACCTCGTGATCCGCCCGTCGGCCTCCCAAAGTGCTGGGATTACAGGCTTGAGCCACCGCACCCGGCAAGCCCAATCTACTGTTAAGCCACTTTAGTGAATCTTTCATTTCAGTTATTATACTTTTCAACTCCAAAATTTCCATTTGGTTATTTTGTAAAACAATTTCTATCTCTTTATTGATATTCTCTATTCAATGAAATGTTGTCATCACACCTTCCTTTAATTCATTAACCATGATTTCCTTTAGTCTTCTACACAGATTTATAATAGCTGCTTTAAAGTCTTTTCTAAGACTACCATCTGTCTCATTCAAAAGTTGTTTCTATTGTCTTCTTTTTCCCCTATGTATGGGTCCCACTTCCCTGTTTCTTTGAAACTCTGCTCTGCTCTACAAGTGGACACAGGTGGAGGTGGTGCCGTGGTCTTCTCAGTTTTCCTCTTCCACCATGGACCCCTATTCTATGAGCCAGCTTGGGTAGGGGTGATTGGGATCCCAAAATTTTCAGCCTGAAGTGCCTAAGTTAGAGCTCCTACCCTACAGGGGAGGGGTGGTGGGTAAGACAGAGCTGGTCCTCTTTGCTGAGCCCACCTGGAATAGGGCTTCTGCTATACAGGACTGCAGAAGGATGAGAAATATCAGCAGCCTGCCCCTACCAAAATGAAACAAACCATAGCCCCAAACGGGGGTACAGGGTAAAGAGAGTGCCCATCTTCTTGGCAACACATATGGGTAGACTTTCTATCAAACAGAGTTGAGGGTGGATAATGAAGAGGGTCATGGCTGAAATGTAACGGAGACTCTTATTTTTTTACCTAGATTCAAATGTTGTTAAGTAATTGTTTCTTCATTTGCTATATGCTCTTATGACTATTAACAGAGACTTCAAACAATTTTTTAAAATATTTTCACTGGTTAAATTTCTGTTTTACTGTAAAAAGTATCTACCAAGCTCCCTACTCTGTTGTTATGGAAGTGGTTCCTCCCCTCTGTTTTATTGTGAATACATTCATGCATTTTCTACCTACCTTAAAATAAATTAGTTCTATTTTTTATGTAAAAACTAGAACTAGTAGTGGAGAAATGTAGAAAAGAGCATTCTTAAAGTGTTGTATTATTCATTATGTTTGTATCCATAAACACAAGCTTTGTCCATATGAATGACTAAGTTAGAATATTTGTAATTCATTCCATCAGAATGAGTCTAAAGTTGTGGCTGGTAAAGAGGAGGAAAAAAAGAAAACCTTTGAGATATTTTCAGCCACAAGAATGTTTTGCATGCCAGGAGCCAGAAGGTAAAGGAAAGGTTTGGGGTATGGGATTCAGGCATTTAAGCAAACAGGGAGACGGCTGGAACTGACACTGCAAGCTCTTAAAATGATGCAGAGGGAAGTATAGGTCAGGAGAAGAAAGGTGAAAGTGAATACTAACTTACAAACAAGTACTTCCTCAGTTCTAAGAGCTTTACCTGTCAGTACATATGTAACCCTCACAACAATGAATTATGAGACAGGCACTATTTTTTGGAAATTGAGGAACACAGGGGTTAAGTAACTTGCTCAAGTTGATAGCTAGTGCCACCCCTGCTCTTCACTACTTTGTCCTCCAGCTTAGGGGAGGGAGTTTTTCACACTCACAGTTCCTTAGTGTGGCTGACCTTGCAGGTGAGATGACCTAATACCTATTCTAAACTCCTCCAGTGTTCAGAGGCTGGGAAACTTAAAGACAGCACTTCTCAGACTCTGTTGGGGCAGGGCTCTCAATGTCAATTGGGTTTGCAAACTGGAAGTGTGTGAATAAGCTTAGACAGATGGGAGATAAGGAAGAGGCTGCATCCTGTAGCTGGTGGAGCATTTATGCAGCTGTGCCCTGTCTCTGGCTTCCTGGACACCAAGAGATGAAGGTACCAACCATGGGCCTCCCATCCTTGCACTGGGCCATGGCAGTCTGGGATTAAAACCCAGCCATTCCATTAGAGGCCTCCTTGGAAGCCCAGCCTAGAACCTGCTGCTCTGGCTCTTAATAACTCCTCTGGGTTAGCAACTAATTACCTATAGTAAATCTCTTTCTGCTTATAGTGTCTGAAGTGGTGTTTTATTTCCTGCCTTGATCCCAGACTGATAATAATCTTCTCATCTTTCTTTTCCCTTCCCCTATACCATTGTCTGCAGAAAGAATAATGTCAGACAGTAGAAAGGAAGCAGGGGAGAATAATTTGGGCAAATTCATTCATTCATGTGTTCACTCACGAAACGTTGAGTGCATACCTGCCATGCTCTAGGGACTAGACCAGACACCTCCTCCTCCCACCTTCCATCCCCCTCAGCGACTCTTGCTAGGATGGGATACTAGGATACAAACAAGTGGGGAAGAGGGGGCAGTTGTGGTCTCATGTCTCTATGATTTGCACACACTGTCCCCTCTTTCTAGAACACCCTGCCTTCTTCTCTCATCCACCTTCCCATCTTACTAATCTTATTCACACACTTCCAATTTGCAAACCCTATTAGCATCCAGAGACCCACCCTAACAGAATCTGAGAAGCAGTGGCAGGTTCCTAAATGCTGTTCAGATACCACGTCCTCTCCGGAGCCAGGATTTGAACCCAAACAGATTATTTCAGAGTCCATGTGCTTAACTACCAGGCAGGAGGCAGGGTAAGGTTGGAAAGAAGGGAGGTGACAAGGTCCAGGTAGGACAATCACGTGTAACATCCATATATAAGCCAGGGGCTCGTTTATTAAACTGCAAGTCACACAGCTCTGCCAGAAAGATCTGCATTTCCTCAGGAGGAAATTTATCTTGTGGGGTTGATTATGAACATGCCATGTTTTGCCCACTTACCTTGGCAAATAGGGAACGAGTAGAAACCAGAGCGGCAGGTATCACATCGAGGGCCCTCAACCCCAGGGCGGCACAGGCACCGTCCGTGGGCATCACATATTTCGGGGAGAACGCCTTCCGGATTACAGTCACACCCTGCGGAAGACAGGAAATTTTCAGAAGGGGTCTCCATCTTCCATCCCTTTCTTAATTTCTCCCTTCCTCTAGGTTTCTATCATGGAAATACAGATTATGAATTATCTATGGCTATTAAACATTCTTAACTCAGAAGACTACATCTTGAAGGGAAATTTTTAAAAATTCACAAAAGGTCAGACATATCATTAAAAAAAAAAAACATGTAGGGGTGGGCATTCATTTGCAAACCATTCTTTTAACATCTATTCATGTGAAAACATTTTCTTTTCCCTCTAAAGCTGAGCTTTGTAAAGTATAACTTCAATTTAATAGATTCCCATCTCGTGACAGTCATGAATTAAACATATTTCTTCGTTCTAATTTTTAGAAGAAAAGAAACTAACATCAATTCAGCCCTACTACATGCCAGACCTCGGGGGCTTCCCTTGGATAGTCTCACTTACCCTCCCGGCACTGGCCTTCCCCACAGTCAGGCTGCTTCTAGTACCTCTATCCAGGGCTTTCCCACCTCAGGACCTCTGCTCAGGCCAGTCTCTCCACCTGGTATGCACTTCCCTTAGTTCTTAGCACAGTCAACTCTTTCTCATCCACCAGGCATCAGTTCAAACATCAGCTCCTCAGAAGGTCCCCCTGACCAGTCAGTATAAATGGCCCCCACTTTCTTTCTTTTATTCTCTATCTTAACTTTGCTTCTCTTTCACAATGCTTTCATTTTGGGGATCGTATATTGGCCCGTGACTTGCTTTGACCACTAGAATGAGGTGTAAGTATTGTCATGTGACTTCTGAGTCCAGGTCACCACAGGCCTTGCCGTTTCCACTCTTGCCCTCCAGGAATCCTGAGACCACTGTGGAGGGACACAGTCTGGCCTCCCTGAGGACAAAAGGCCACAAAGACAGAGACTCCCAAATGTCCCAGCTAAATCCAGCCCCAGAAGACCCTCCAGCAAGTCCAGCAGAAGACCTGCCCAGCCAACTCACACAATTGAGAGAAATAACCCTTGTTCTTTTAAACTACTTAGTTTTGGGGTGACTTATGAACCAGAAATAGATAAGTAAATCACCCAGCAGACTGAACACCTAGTGAAAGGTCACCACAGGCCCCCAGGGCCAGTGCACAGTATTCCTTGGGAAATAGATACTGCTCAAAAATAATAATTAAGTCAAATAAGAGCCCTGTAAGACAGGTAAGTACTTTATAGATGAAAAAATAAAAGATGCTCAGAAAGGTTAATTAAATAGCCTAAGGTCACACAGCCAGGGAAGCAGTGTCAGAATTTGAACCCAGGACTGCCAGATTTCAAAGCCCATGTTCTTTCTATTATACTAAAAATACAAGCTGAGAATGATATGCCATTTTAGCATACTGACTGCTTCCAGCAAAGGCACTTTAGAAGCAGCAGATATAGGAAGCGTTCTCTGATCTCACCCTTTCTACCTAAAAGCAGGTCATAAAATTTCCCAGGAGAAAGGTGCCTGCCCTCCTTGTACCAGGAGGAGAGCATACTTATCACTGGAGACTGGGAGTCGACTGGATTGGATCTGCACCAACAAACCCACTAAAATAACCCTTAGTTTCCCCCAATGCTTCCTAGCCAGGGTCCCACAATGTAGAGCCACTAGCCCAAGCTCTTTTGTCTTGTCACACTCCATACTTCATTGTCCTTTGTGTAAACATGTACAATACATAGGCTCTGGGGCCTAATGGCTTTTTCTGGTCTTGATTTTCCTTCTAGAGACTCTCATGTACATGTAAAAATATTACATAAATTTGTAGGCTTTTTTGCTGTTAATCTGTCTTAGGTTCATTTAATTCTAGGCCCACCCATGGGACCTAAGAGGGTAGAAGAAAGTTTTTCCTCCTTTTCAGAAGTGACAAGGACACATTCATGACAAGGGAAGCCTTGGAACCCAGGCTGGCACGAGCACCAACCACCCTGTCCGTCCATCACAGCTGCCATACAAGGTCCTAATGCCACAGCCCTGTAGGCTGAGAATGAATGCCACAGGGAAAGAGAACATTTTTACTGTGAATTACAGTCTTGGCATTAAACGAGGTATTGAGATTCAGTGAGAAACTTGGGCTTTACCTTGGCATTGAGGTGCAAAGAATTCTGATTAAAATAGAAAAAGAAAGAACATCCCACACCTCATCCCTAAGTCACAGTGATTATATCTCAAGAAAATCCCTTGAATCCCTCTGTACCGCCAGAGTTCCAGACCTCATCTTTGTTTGCCTGGATTATTTTGAGAACTTCCTAAGGAGGCTCTCTGCTTCCCATCTCTCTCCTTCTGATTCATTCTCCATGCTGGTGTCAAGAGTGATATTTCAAAAACATCAGCCTTTTCATATCACTTCCCAGTTTTAAATCCCTTGACAGTGACCCAATGTCTGCAGGACACAATACGAAGTCCTTCACATGTGACAGAGTAGATCCTTCAACATTTTCCAGGCTGCCAGCAACCCATGGGGCATCTTTGTGTAAATTAGAAAAAGGTGCCCCTTCCTCAAGATGCTTTCCTGTCACCTGCTATAAAATCATCATCATCAATATGCAAATCTGCAATGTCTTCCATAATTGCAGTGCCCCTTAGATGAGGCACAGCTGTGCTTCGCAAACCTACACATCTGAACTGGCTGCCCACTCAGGTCTTTTCTTTTTTTTTTTTTTTTTTTTTTTTTTTTTGAGACGGAGTCTCGCTGTGTCTCCCAGGCTGGAGTGCAGTGGCGTGATCTCGGCTCACTGCAAGCTCCGCCTCCCGGGTTCACGCCATTCTCCCGCCTCAGCCTCCGAGTAGCTGGGACTACAGGCACGCCACCACCTCGCCCGGCTAGTTTTTTTTTTTTTTTTTTTTTTTTTTTTTTTTTTTGTATTTTTAGTAGAGATGGGGTTTCACCATGTTAGCCAGGATGGTCTCGATCTCCTGACCTCGTGATCCACCCGCCTCGGCCTCCCAAAGTGCTGGGATTACAGGCTTGAGCCTGTAATTCCTCTAGGTAATTAATCTTATTCCTCTTATTCCTCTAGGTCCTCTCCTTGAACTTCCTCTCTCTATCCCATGCTTCAGTCCCAATGACCTGTCTGCCATCCCCTCTCTCCTAGCCCCATGGCTTCTCTTCCCTGCCCCTCTGCCTGACTGGCTCCTCTTCATGCTCCAAGACTCAGCTCGGATACCTCCTCCTGCTGCTCTGGGGAAGCTCTTCCAGGACTCTGTCTCTCTCCTTTCTCCCCTCCCCGCTCCCTCCTTTCCTCCCTCCTTCCTTCCTACCTTCACCCTGGCTGTAAGGCTGCCCCTCCCATATGCTCTCATGGCACTTAACTCCTGCCATGAGAACTGTTGACCTTTCTATGTCTCCTCAGACTGGGAGCTCCCAGGCAGGAGGAACTGTGTATCAGGCAGCTGCCTGGCAGTGACTAGCACAGCATAGGCACTTAATAAAAGTTTAATGAATGAAGATTATGGTAAATATTCAAGACTGCAACTCTCCTCAGTAGTCACCATTCCTTAAATTCTCCATGACTGGCATCTGTGCAGAGCCTCCAAACTGAGTTACGAGAATGTGCCTGGCCCTCTCTGAGCCTTAGCGGGCAGGTCTCTAAGCCAATGTGACTGTCCCACCCTGCAGAGCTGCTGTCCTCGAGTGGCCCAGTATCTGACATGAGACGGTCCCCTACACAGTGCAAGAACGCACAGCACCATGGGTAGACTGAGGAGGAGTGTGGGTGGGGCAGAAGCAGGGAATGACGTCAGGACTGAGGTCCTGTTATAACTGACCTCCAGGGAGCCCTTGGCGCCGCCCAGCAATCCCACGACTTTCCCAAACCCATCCTCCCCTCTACATTCCTGGATGACTCTTATACCTTCTCCCTACTCAACCCCAAGGCCTCCTCTCCTGCTTCTTGCTCTCACCTTGTTTGTTATTCCACAGAGAAAACAAAACACAGCCAGAAGAGAACATCCACGAGCTCCCACCGCTGCCCCTGCCCAACCCTCCTCCGGCCCATGCATTCTGCTTTCTCTTGCTTTAATCTTTCCCTCTCAACAAACAGCAACTTCTTCCTTCTATTTGCTCAACTGAAAAGCCTTGGAGTCAACCCAGAGCCCTCTCTCTCTCTCATGTTCCACTTCTGGTCTAGCAATCCCCCAGCAAATCCTGCTGGTTCTACCTTCAGACGATAGCCACAGTCTGTCCGCTGCTGTCATCTCCGCTGACACCACCTGGGTCTGAGCCACCATCATCTCTTCCTCATGGATTATGAAAAAAGCTTCCCATCAGGTCCCCTTGCTTCTTCTCTTCTCTTTTCCTGAGACTTTCTTTCAATACAGTAGACCCAGAGAGCCTTTATATAACGTCACTTCTCTGTGCAAAAGTCTCCATGGCTCCTGTCTCATTTAGAGTAAAAGGGAAGGCCTCTCTAGTGGCTGACGAGGGCCTCCCTCCAGCCCTGGTGCCTTCCTTTCCTACCAGTCTCACCTTCCCTCACTCCACTTTCACACACCTGGCCTCTTTCTATTCGCTGAACACCCTTGGCCCAGGGTTGCCCCTGCCCCGGGGACTTTGCGCTTGCTCTTTCCTGCACCTGCTTCAGTGAGGCCTTCCCTGACTGCCCTAATCTAAATCTGTAAACCTCACGTTCCCTAACCTCCTCTCTGCCTTGTTTTTTCAGCAGCACTTATCACCAAAGCTGCCTCCAGACCATACCTGAGTTACTATATTGCTGTAGAGCCTGAACTTCACTGCCAAGGAGAGCTCTTCAGAAACCATCTCCTCTGCTGGTCCACACCGTGCTATTGTGAGCACGAAACATTCAGCTCAGGCTGAGACTTAGCTATTGTGAGCATGACACATTCATTTCTGTTCATCGTTATACAAATGGGAATGTCTGGCCAGGAGGAGGGGAACCCGTGCTCACACATGCCTGGCACTACCTCCTCCCCAGTGACTACCAGGCCTCTGCTGGCACCCTGGGGTAGGAGAGGCAAACTCAGGGGATGTGAGCATGAGTCAGATGGTGCCCAGTCGTGGGCTGTGCGCGTGTGCTGTGCCCTTTCCTTGGTGCCGGTGTGCCCTTCTGAGAACCTGTGCATCCCTGCGGATGCCATAATGGGTTTATGCAGGAAACTCCCCATGGCTCCAGAACCCAGCCCAGAGGTCTGGAATCTTCTCACATGAGTTAGTTTATACCTATGATGTGAATGGCTCCCCCTTAAAACTGGCACCCACGTTCGGAATACAACTCTGCCTCTCACAGTCTAATGAATTAGCTATTTTCCTTGCCTGGGTTTCTATATTATATATGTTATTACCTGGGTCCCTCCACAGGAATATAAGCTCCAAGAAAGCTGGGAATTCTTTTCTATTCTGTCTACTGCTAAGTCCCCAGCAGCCAGAATGGTACTTTGCACATAACAGGGAATCTTAAAATACTTAGGGAACGAATGATTAGGTAAATGTAACACCCACATCCTCTGGTACTCACCCCTCCACCCCCGGAGACTGCGTACTGCACACCACTGCTACTCTCTGCCAGGGGCTTGTTTGGGGGCTGCAGAAGCTCCTCAGCCTTCCTGAAGGGCAAGCCGTAAGTGCCAGACAGTGAATGCCCCAGAAGCACTAAAGCCTCCATTAATGGCAGATAACTGCCATTACCTGCCATTGCACCTTTATCATGGTCCCCTTCACTCCCTGACTCTCTCCCTTCCTGGGATCGCCTCCCAAATAAATGACTTGCTCTCCATTCCTTTCTCAGGGTCTGTTTTCAGGGAACTCAAAAAAAGACAACAGACCACGGGCTGCCACTGAAGGTCTTCGAGCAAGCTGGTGATATCTAATCCAAGCTCTGTGCAGTTTCCTACGTCAGGTAGTGCCCTCGTAAGAGACAGCTGGAGTGGGGACTGATGGGTGGGTAGTAGGTCAACTAGGAGACACCTGCAAGGCACCTACCATGCTCTAGGAAGGGAGACTTGGCCTTGGATGTGGCAGTGTGCACAGGAAGTAGGAAAAGAATAAGGGCATAACATTTTCACTGGAGTTAAACCAAAAGGGAGGTTACTTGCCTCTTATGTCTCCAGCTACTGGATCTTCTGGACTTGGAGTAGAAACAGGAAAAATGGGAATTTCTGTAAAGATAGTTTATTTAAAAATACAGAGAATGATTAAGGAGATAGTAAAATAAAACACTAAGTTGTACTAACTAGGACGACACCCTCTGTCACTTAGTGAAAAGTGGCATATAGAGATTAATTTAAAGAAAGACAATATTGCTATATCTCAAATGTGTTTAGTAAGTGAAACCAGACTGGTCAGACATTCCCATTTGTATAACAATGCACAGAAATGAATGTTTCGTGCTCACAATAGCAAACTCTCAGCCTGAGCAGGGATGAGTTTGGCTTCCTTAACATCTTTATTGGTTTTTTTAACATAAAGTCAAGGCTTTAAAAAAATGTTTTCTTTCATGTTTTTTTCCTGACATTTTGTTTATGCCATAAAACTACTTCAGGCTTCTTCCTGCTCTTCTTTTCACTAAAAAGGCAGACCAGGCGTGGTGGCTCATACCTGTAATCCCATCACTTTGGGAGGCCAAGGCAGGCAGATAACCTGAGGTCAGGAGTTCGAGACCAGTCTGACCAACATGAAGAAACCCCATCTCTACTAAAAATACAAAATTAGCCGGGTGTGGTGGCGCATGCTTATAATCCCAATTACTCAGGAGGCTGAGGCAGGAGAATCGCTTGAACCCGGTGGGCAGAGGTTGCGGTGAGCCAAGATCGCACCATTGCACTCCAGCCTGGGCAACAAGAGCGAAACTCTGTCTCAAAAAAAAAAAAAAAGGCAAATACAATTTCGTTCAGCCTTCTACCAAGACACACAGATTCAACATTGATAAAATTCTGATGTGGTGTCTCATCAACCAAAGTAGGACAGTCTCCACAGAGAAAGTGGGTGCAATTTAAACAATTACCTGAGGTGGCAGATGTGAACGAGAACATATAAGTTACCCATTCACGTGAGTCCTGCCCCCATGTCCCCACAACTCAATATGCATTTCGTATGATGGCTCTGCAGGAGTCAGGAGGGTGGGGCCAGGAAACATCTGATAGAGTGATACAGACAAACAGGCTCTCCTTGAGACAGTGTTTCTTTGTCCTAACCCCAAAGTGCAGTTTTCCCACTGTTGCACAACAAACAGAGCCAACGCTCATCACAGTTTGCGTAGCTGGTTTCACAGATTCTCCTGTTTCACACTCTACAGCGTTTCTGACAAACATATATTTTTTTCTCTTGGTGATGCTGAGATGTTCACTTAGATCACTGCAGTGGGTTGGAGTACGGGTGCTTAAAACTTGGCCTCTTACGCAGCAGGAGAGGAAACATGTGTCCCCGGGCTCCTAAAACACAGCACACACTATATGCATGCAAACAAGTATCTGGAAGCCCATGATATTTTTCCTCCATTTAGGAGGAAAAATCACACACATGGATTATTAAGTTGAAATTGCAAATTATTTGACCTTTTTGATCTACTGAGATGGCAATTTCTATGGTACAACATAACACTTTGGAGATAAGTAAGATTGTAAAATGTACTAATATAAAATTTGTATTCCAAACTTTCAGAAACACTTTTACATAAATACAACTCACCTGGCCCCATTTCTGTCTCGCCTTCCCTACCTGTCCACCATGCCTCAGAGGTTAATGCACAAAAGCCAGCTCTGGACCAAAAAGGGTGGCCTCTTGTTCCACAGCGGGTACTTACTCAAGCAAAATGGAAAATTGTAGTATCCAACCGCACACTTCTCACAGTTGTCTCCATGGAAATTTGGCTTGCAGTGACAGCGGCCTGAGCCCTGTTCACAGCCATCCGCATGCTCAGGGTCACAGCTGCAGGCTAAGAGAAATCCAGTTTTCAAAGGATCAGTCCTTCACTGCACTTAACAAAGTAAGTATGTTCCAACACTTCCCAGCAAACGTTCCACACTTGATCGTTGGTCTATAGGTATTCTTGAAAGGGCATAGCCTATTTCCCACCTCACACCTGATTGATGGTTCTCACTGCCTGAAGCTCATGAGCTGTCAGAGATCAGCTGTAATGAGCATCCACACAGAAGTTCTCATGGATGTCGTTTATCCCACTGAGCACTGCCCAGCTCACTGAGTCAGAGGCAAGGCCTGCACAGACTACAGTGAGAGGGGCTGAGGGTGGAGTGGGGGTGTATGCCTTAGCACTGTTGGGCACAGCCCTTTCTAGCTATGAACCAACTGTGAATGTCCACAAAGTGGTCATAATACACAGTTATGATACAGACACAAGTGTGGAGTGCCTAGACATGGAGATATAATCTATGGACAGCAGACCAAGACCCATAACCCAAATGTTAATTTGAGTGAAATGGCTTACTGAAGGCAGCTTTTGTAACCAAAAATGATTATCAGGCACGATTATCAGGCTTGCACTGCAGTAAGGCATAGTTGAAGTATAAGAAGTTTGTTGACCTCCCACTTGGGGGCCTCCCTTGACCTGGCAGGTGCATCCTGGACAGGGAAAATACTGTCACAGCTCATCTGAATACAACTCCCATGAAGACCTGGGTGACCTGGCATCCTGGTATCCTTTGCTTAATTTGCTTAGAATTCATGCGTCCTACTGATCCTTTATGCCAAGCCTCTAATACCTCTGTGGACCACTTCAATGATGAAAAAACTAGAAAGGTGATGAAACAGTGAGGCTCCTAATGAGGTACAGTTACATTAGCAACGTCCTCTTTTCCTTTCCCTATGCCTGTTCTTTGTAGGCACAAGACAGGCGATGGACATACTTTGCAGCATGATGTGGAAGAAGGAAGAAAAGTGAAAACACATTTTTTAACAACTAAGAATGCCCTAGAGAGAAGTAAATCCGTCTACATATTCCTTGGACTTTAATGCCCTCAAATGTTCATGATATGATTAATCATGGAGTGGGCAAAGGATTGCCTTCAGGACTGGAATTGCTTTCCAGCTGTGACAATCAGGCAACTTAAAAGAACAAAGCATTGAATAGGGTATAGGTTGCACATGTAGGGAAAAGTCTGTAAATCTGACACAAGATTCATAATTCTACAAGAAAAAAACTAGAGGCATTCTTCTGTGTAATAGAATAGTTATGGCACAGTCATGTCAGACAAAAAAAGAACTATATCCTGGATCTAGCGGTTAGTGGTTTTGTCACCTAGCCTAAATTATATATAACTACTCAGATTGTTTGGTTTCTCCGTATCTAAAAACGAGGATAATAATACAATGTCCTATTTGTTGTGATAATTAAACAAGACCTCTGTGAAAGTATTTAGGTAATGCCTCACATATGGCAAGTACTCAACAAATATTAGCTATTTTAAACAATGTGACTATTATTAAATCCTTATGAACTCATTACTATGTTGTCTTATTCTAATTCAGTTGTTGTTGTTGTTGTTTTTGAGACATAGTTTCACTCTGTCTCCCAGGCTGGAGTGCAGTGGCGCGACCTTGGCTCACTGCAACCTCCGCCTCCCGGGTTCAAGCAATTCTCATGCCTCCACCTCCAGAGTAACTAGGATTACGGGTGAGCACCATCATGCCTGGCTAATTTTTTGTATTTAGTAGAGACAGGGTTTTTCACCATGTTGACCAGGCTCGTCTTGACCTCTTGGCCTCAACTGATCCACCTGCCTCAGCCTCCCAAAGTCCTGGGATTACAGGCGTGAGCCACCACCTCTGGCCCAAAAATTGAAATTATTAGAGATCATAGAAACATGTCAAAACAACAGAAAACGGAGAAACTAACATTTATCACAGGGCTAATATGTGACAGGCCCAGTGGTAAGTATTTTCCTACATGCTTTTAATTGCGTTTTATTTAATCTTATGAAATAATATTATCATTTCCATTTACATGCAATAAATCCAAAATTCAAAGAGACTATGTAAGTGACTGAGGTCACATAGCGAGCAGAACTAATACTCTGAAGAAAGAAGGCATGAAGGAAGTTATTAACTGATCCAAAGTTAGCCTGATGACTTCATTGAAGCAGTACACACAGGCTAAGATACACCAACTTGAAATGAAACTTACGGATGCAGCCATCAGGGGCATCCACTGGAACCCCATAAGGGCGGTAATAGCCCTTAGCACACTGTTCACAGTTTACTCCAGCTGTGTTGTGCTAGAAAGAAACAAAAGAAACTTAAAAGGAAGGGTTCTGGGGAAGTTGATTCTCCTTATTTTGTGCTACTCACGCAGAGGAATAATTCTGTCATATATAATTGTAATTTTGAAGTCACTGAAATAAAAAAAAAAAGCATTAATCTTGACCTTGACCAAAATTTACCATAGGACTGGCTTAATCTTGGCTCTGGAATTTTTTTCTTATTGGGAGAGGAAAGGAAACATTCCATCAATGGGCAAACCCAGGCTTTATCTTTGATCGAAGAATTTGCTTTAATGAAGCACCTGACATGTGAGTGAGAAAACACTGAAGACGACTGTTCTCATAGCCTCATTCAGAAGAACTGACGAATAGATAACGAATCGCCTGCAGTTTAACCCCAAGGATCATGTGTGCATTTACACCTTCTCCAATTTTGGAAGGAATAACATATACAGATCCTTGTCTCTCTTCATTCTAACTTTACCTGTGCTTTAGTCATAAAACCTTTTCTGAATACTTCTGTTTCATGAATGGAAAATGGAGGCATAAGTCTCATACACGCATTTTAAAGCACAATACTAGGCAGCTCTTTCCAGTTCATGGTTAATCCTTGTAATTGCCACAAATTAAATTACCCAACATGCATCATCAGTTTCCAGGAACTATGGATCTAGCTCATTTCTGCCTCTTTTGCTCTAATTTGGAAATAATTAGGAGGACAATGTTCTTTCATTAATGAAAAGAAAGGCAATAAGAAGTTAACAAGAACAAAAACACACTTTGACCCACACAAAAGTCTGCACAGAAACACAGAGGGGAGAACAAAGACCCATTCTGTATCCTGTCCCATTTTAGATAATTTTATTAACTGCAGACTTTTCTTTATTACCACTTCTTTTCCCATAGGCTAAAATCTGAATTCACTTTACTGCTGAGGTCTAAAACCACATTGGCCACTTCTGTGACTTGAAATTTACATGCATAAACATGGTGGGTAAATCAGAAACAGCTGTGGCCCACCTTCCCATCCAACGTCAGCTAACCCTCACATCTGTTGTTTGCCACTGTTTCTTACCATAGACAGAGCACATCAGGTTAACTTTGGCTCCCAAATCTTCTATTGTTGGAGTGGGAAATGAAAAAATGTTCTCTGAATTGGGCAGCCCAGGTTTCCCCCTCTACTACAAAGTGGTTAATAAAGTACCTGCTACAGAGAAATTATATTTTTAAGACACAAAGGATAGCAATGAAAGACTGAAAGAGAGCAACAAATTAGAGTACTCTGTAGATAGAATAATGCCTGTAGTTTATCTTGAAATCTCAGTGGTTGTCCAGAACCTGCACACCCTGAGGGCAAGACACACCACGTTATCCATGGACACCATGGTCCTGGTTGGACCAAGGCCAGGTCGAAACCCAAGGACAGCGGTGATGATCCAAGGACATCCATTCCTCTATCCATCCACTAATTCATCTTATCTCTTATGCATTTCAAAACAAACTGCAGCTATCAGTCACTTTCCCCTAAATACTTCACCATGCATTTAACTAGCTGGAATTCAATATTTGTTTACAGGTTTTTTTCTTCTGTTTTAAAGGACAGTTTTTTAGGACATATTGGAGGTGTGGGAGAGGTGATCTTGTTGGGAGCAGTGGGAACTTGAAGTTGCATTTGCCTGACACTTAAGAGCAAACCCCAACTACCCAAACTAAAGAGGGTGCTAATGGAATCTGTACAGGTAGCAAGCCCGACTCCTCCCCACCTTACTTAGTCCATTTGGCACTACTGAGGGAGGCTTTCTATGGAATGCTCACCTACAACCAGGCCCTGCTCTGATCAGCTTTAGGTCTGAATTCCTTCAAGAAGAACTTTTCCAAGTTGCTTTTCCACCTTCAAGCAAATCCTCCATCCCTCTGCCTTTTTGTCTTTCTCTCAATTCCTTCACCACTCTGTTGCTGGCTTCCATTTCTGTGAATCTCAAGCACGCAGAGACTCTGGGGTGGCCCATTCACCAGTCATCCTCTCTCTGGAGGAGTTTCCTTACTTAGGCCTATAAGGCCCGACATGATCTGGCCTCTATACCCTCCGGATTCATCGACCCCCTACTTACTCCCCTCCAGCTACACTGGGCTCCTTGGGAAGGGAAGGGAAGGGAGGAGAAGGGAGAGGAAGGGGAAAAGAAAAGAAAAATTGAAGTCTGGAAATAGTGAAACCAACATATCAAGGACACAACTAGGGAGTGAGTTTAAGACTTAGATCAGCCCAGGTGCAGTGGCTCACACCTGCAATCCCAGCACTTTGGGAGGCCAAAGTGGGTGGATCATGAGATCAGGAGTTCAAGACCAGCCTGACCAACACGGTGAAACCCCGTCTCTACTAAAAATATAAAAATTAGCTGGGCATGGTGGCACACAACTGTAATTCCAGCTACTTAGGAGGCTGAGGCAGGAGAATTGCTTGAACCTGGGAGGAGGAGGTTGCAGGGAGTCGAGATCACACCACTGCACTCCAGCCAGGGTAACAGAGTGAGACTCCGTCTCAAAAAAAAAAAAGACTTAGATCAGAAGCCACATCTCTATGGAAGAGGTGAAGGACTTTGTTTTAGTTCATGGAGATAAAGTATCTTCATGCATCATCTCAAACAACAGGGATAATCTTCAATCTTAGTTAAGAGCATCAATATTTAACCAAAGGGAAAGAAATCAAGAAGGAGTCAACCCAAAAATTTTGTGCTCCTGGCCTTCTTCTTTCATTACTCTTTTCTCTCAACATTTTATCTTGAAAAATTCCCAACTTTACAGTGAACACCTTTACATTCCCCCACCCAGAATTTACCATTAATATTTTACCACATTTGTTTTATCACATAATTATCCATCCATCCATTCCTCTATCCATCCACTAATTGATCTTATCTCTTATGCATTTCAAAACAAATTGCAGCTATCAGTCACTTTCCCCTAAATACTTCACCATGCATTTAACTAGCTGGAATTCAATATTTGTTTACAGTTTTTTTCTTCTGTTTTAAAATTTATAAGTGCAAAAAACTTGTAAGTGCAAAACTATTAATTGCACATCCATGGAGTCAAGACAAAAGCATACATCTGTGAAACCCAATTCCTTATCTAGATATAGAGCAACATCGTTACCCCAAAGTTCCCCTTTCCCCTTCACAGTCCATCCCCATCATCAACTCTTCAGAGTCAACCACAGTTCTGATTTTCTCCACTATGGACTACTTTTACCTGTTTCAGAATTTCATTTAAACGACCCTGATACTTGTGTGTGTGTGTGTGTGTGTGTGTTTTTAGTCGTCATTCACTCAGCATAATGTTTTTAAGATTCTTGCATGTCGCTGTGTCCATCAGTAGTTTCTTCCTCTCTGTTGCTCCACAGAATCCCATTCTATAGTTATGCCTGAGTTTCTTCATCCATTCTACTATCATTGGTCACCTGGGCTATTTCTAGTTGGGGGTATTTGCATAAAGCTGCTATAAACTTTTTGAAAACAAACATTTCCATTTCTTATGAATAAATGCCTATGAGTGGAAATTGTGAGTCATACCGTAGGTGTATGTTTAGTTTTATTTTTTTTTCAATGGCCATTTTCCCAAAGCAGTTGTACCATTCTGCATTGCTATCAACAATGCATGAATAGGTGTGGTTATTCCACATCCTCACCAAAATTTGATGTTGTCAGCCTTTTTAATAATAGTCATCCTATAAAGCTGAGGAAAAAATAGCAATCCTGGGGAGTATGTAGTTGTATGTCATTGTAATTTTAATTTGCATTTCTCTGATGACTAATAATGTTAAGCTCTTTGAAATACATTTACTGGCCATTTATGTATCTATTTTTGTCAAGTAACTATTCAAATCTTTTGAATTTTTTTGAGTTTTGTTTTTTTTTTTAATAACTGAGCTGTGGAAGTTCTTTATATATCCCGGATACCAACCATTTGTCAGGTTTATGTTTTGTGAGTATTTTCTGTCTGTGACTTGCCTATTCATTTTCTTAATAGCACGTTTTGTTTTGAACAGAAGTTCTTAATTTTGATAAAATATAAATTGTCAATTTTTCATGGTTATTGCTTTTTGTGATGTAAGAAAACTTGGCATATCCTCAAATCACAAAAATATAGTTCTATATCAATTTAATTTTTGAGTATGACTTGAGGTAGGGGTTGGGTTTTTTTTGTTTTTGTTTTTGTTTTAAGTATCCAGTTATCTGAGAACCATATGTTGAGCAATCCTCCCATTGGATTGCTTTGGTGTTTTTAATCAAAAAACAAATGTCAGGCCAGGTGCTGTGGCTCATGCTCGTAATCCTAACACTTTGAGAAGCCAAGGCAAGAGGATTGCTTGAGGGCAGGAGTTCAAGACTAGCCTGGGCAACATAGCAAGATCCCATTTCTAAAACACAAAAAACTTTTGTTTAAATTAGGCATGATAGTGCATGCCTGTAGTCCTAGCTAATTGGGAGGCTGAGGCAGAAGGACTGATTGAGCCCAGGAGTCTGAGGCTGCAATGAACTATGATCACATCACTGCACTCCAGCTTGGGTGACAGAGTAAGACCCTGTCTCTGAAAAAAAAAAGAAAGAAATAAAAAATCAAATATCTTTAAAAGTGTGGGTCTGTTTCTGTGCTCCCCACTCTGCTATATTGGTCTTTTTCTATCCTTATGTCAGTATCACAGTACAGCGTTTTCATTACTGTAGCTTTATAGTCAGTACTGAAGTAAGATAATATAAGCCCCCCAGCTTTATTCTACTTTTTTAAGACACCTTTGGACAGTCTAGGACATTTACACATCCACATAGATTTTGGAATCCACTTGGCAACTTCTATCCAAAAGCCTGCATTAAATCAACTTGGGAAGATCAACTTGGGAAGAATCAACATGTTAACAATATTGAGTCTTCCAATCCATAAACCTTTATACCTTTCTGTTTATTTAGGTCTTTCTAGATTTCTCTCAGCAATTATTTTAGTTTTAGTGTGGAAGTCTTGCATGCCTTTTGTTAAATGTATTCCTAAGTATTTCATGTAATTTGACAATATTTTAAATTACATTTTTACATTTTCCTATTGTTTGCTGATAGCATATAAAATACAATTAATTTCTATATTATCCTTGTAACTTGCAATCTTACTAAATTCACTTATTAGTTCTGGTATTTGTTTTGTATATTCCTTAGGATTTCCTAAAGAAAACATCGTATCATCTGAAAACATAGTTTTACTTCTTCCTTTCCAATCTAAATGTCTCTTATTTTTTTTTTCTTGCCTTATTGCAATGGTTAGGATCTCCAGGGCGTTGTTTAACACAAATGGTGATTGCCTTGTCCCAGTATTTTAAAGAAAAAAGTTCAATATTTTACCACTAATAGGCTGTTAGTTGTCATAGGGTTTTCATAAATGCCCTTTATCAGATTACAGAAATTCAGTTCTATTTCTAGCTTGCTAAGAGTTTTTATTATAAAATAGGTATCAAATTTGTTTAATGGTATTACACAATTGTTCTCCTTTATTCTATTAATATGATAAATTACAGAGATTGATTTTTGAATGTTCAATCAACCTGTTTTCCTGGGATAAATCTTACTCTTCATAATGTATTATATTTGTTATATGTTGCTGGATTTGTTTTTCATATTTTTGAATCTATGATCCTCGTGACAGATATTGATCAGCTATTTTCTTTCACGTGGTGTTTGCCAAGTTTTGGTATTAAGGTTACGCTGGCCTCATCAAAGAAGTTGACAAGTGTTCTCCCCTCTGTTTTCTGAAAGAACTTGTATAAGATTAATGTTGATTCATCCTTAAATGTTTAGAATTCACCAGTAAAACCGTCTGGGCCTGGAATTTTCTTTGTCAGAAAATTTTCATAATGAATTTAATTTCTTTCACAGATAACATCTATTTGGATGTTCCACTTCATCTTGTATCAGTTTTAGTAAGTTATAGTTTTCAAGAATGTGTCCATTTAATCTAAGTTGTCAATTCTGTTGGCATAAAATTGTTCATAGTATTATTTTATTTTCCTTTTAATGTCTATAGCCTGTAGCCACTGTAGTAACATACCACTTTTATATATGAGATTGCTAATTTGTAATCTTTCTTTTTTCTTGATGACAATAACTGGGAGTTTATTAATTGTGGTGACCTTTTCAAAAGCCAGCTTTTGGCTTTATTGTTTTTCTCTATTGTTTACCTCTTTTCTCTTTTGTTGAATTCTTTTCTGTTAAATTTTGTTGAATGTATTGCTTTCTTCCTGCTACTTACTTTGGGCTTACTTTGGTCTTCTTTTACCAGCTTCTTAAGGTAGAACCTTCAGATATTGATTTTAGACTTTTTTCCCTAAGACAAGCTTAAAGCTGTGAATTTCCCTTTAAGTACTGCTTAGCTGCATCCAACAAATTTTGATGTGTAATGTTTTCATTATTTTCTAATTTCCCTTCTAACTTCTTTGACGATGGTTTATCTAGAAGTGTGTTGTTTCAAATATTAGCATTTTTCCAGTGATCTTATTCCTGTTGATTTCTAATTTAATTCCACTTTGGCCAGAGAACATAGTATAATTATATGACTTCAATCATTTTCAATGTAATGAGATCTGCATTATGGCTACACTTGTATAATAGCCTATCTTGGTGAATGTGCCATAGGCACATAAAATGAATATACAGTCTTCAGTTGTCAGGTGTACTGTTCTATAAGTGTCAATTAAGGTAAAGTATATGATAGTGTTGTTCAGATCATACATCTTTGCTGATTTTTTTGTCTAGTTTTATAAATTGCCAATAGGATTATGGTATTTAAATCCCCAACTATGATCATAGAATTGTCTACTTTTCCCTCTAATTCTGTCAAATTTTGCTTCACATATTTTAATTTTTTATTATTAGATGCAAACACACTTATGATTACTGTCTCCCTGATGAATTTACTCTTAGCATTATGAAATGTCTTTATTTATTTGTGTTAATGCTCTTTGTCTTAAAGTCTACTTTACCTCATATTAATATTTTTACTCTATCCTTCTAATGTTTATTGTTTACATAGTATATTTTTTCCCATTCATTTACTTTCAACTTGTCTTTATATTTAAAGGTAAGTACTTGTAAACAACATAGTTGAGTCTTGCTTTTTTATTCATTCTTATTGCTTCTGCCTTTGAATTGGAGTGTTTAGTCCATTAACATTTCGTGTATTTTTGATATAGCTGGATTTAGGTCTACCACTATTTGTATCTATTTTCTGCTTGCCCCTTCCTTTTGTGTCTGGTGTGTGTGTATGTGGTTTTGTGTGTGTGTGCTTGCACACGTGTGTGCATTTCATCCCCTATTCCTCCATTCATCTATTTTTTGGATTATTTGAATGTTTATAAAATTACCTTTAAATATATCTATTGGCCTTTTAGCTGTACTTCTTTGCATTATTTTGTCAGCAGTTGTTTAGGGACTACAACGTATATCCTTCATGGCTCACAGTCGAATTAGAGTTAATACTGTATTATTATTTATGCTATTGCTACATATGTATTATATTTACATGCATTTTATAAATACCATGAGACGTCATAAATTTTGTTGTAAGCAGCCCTACATACTCTAATTTTTCCAGTTATATTGAAGTATTATTTACAAAATACTCTTTTATTTTCCTTTTCCATTATTTATTCTCTCCTCTAAAACATTTACAAATGGGATTGAGCAAAGGAAAATAATTACAGATCATTGTATTACCATAAAAGGGCAGATATTTGGAAACAAAGAGGGGTTGGGAAGGTAGGTAGTTTCCTAAAATTCTTTTTTCAAAAAAAAATTCAACTCTAATTTTAGATTCGGGGGTACATGTGCAGATTTGTTAGCTGGATATATTGCATGAGGCTCAGCTTTGGTATATGATTGATCCTGCCACCCAAGTACTGAGCATAGTACCCAATAGTTAGTTTTTCGACCCTGTCCCCCTTCTTCCCTCTCCTCTCTAGTAGACCCCAGTGTCTATTGTTGCCACCTTTATGTCCATGAGTACCCAGTGTGTGGCATTTGGTTTTCTGGTTTTGCATTAATATGCTTAGGATAATGACCTCCAGCTGCATCTATGATTTCATTCTTTTTTACGTCTGTGTAATATTCCATCATGTATATGTACCACATTTTTTTTATCCAATCCACCACTGATAGGCACCAAGGTTGATTCCATGTCTTTGTTATTGTAAATAATGCTCCAATGAACATATGAGTGCATGTGACCTTTTGGTGTAATAATTTATTTCCTTTGGATATATGCCAAGTAATAGGATTACTGAGTTGAATAGTAGTTTTATTTTAAAGTCTTTGAGAAATCTCCAAACTGCTTTCCATAGTGGCTAAAATAATTTACATTCCCAACAACAATGTATAAGTGTTCTCTTTTCTCTGCAACCTGGCCAGCATCTGCTGTTTTTTGACTTTTTAATAATAGCCATTCTAGCTGGTGTGAGATGATATCTCATTGTGGTTTTGACACGCGTTTCTATGATGACTGGTGATATGCAGCATTTTTTCATATGTTTGTTGGCCACTTGTATGTCTTCTGCAGAGTGTCTGTTCAGGTCTTTTGCCCATTTTTTAATGGAATTATTTGTTTTTTGCTTGCTGAACTATTTAAGTTCCATATAGATTCTGAATATTAGACCTTTGTTAGATGCACAGTTTGCAAATATTTTCTCCCACTCTGTAGGCTGTCTGTTTACTCTGTTGATAGTTTTTATTTTTGTAGTATAGAAGCTCTTTAGTTTAATTAGCTCCCATGTGTCAATGTTTTGTTTTGTTGAAGTTGCTTTTGAGGACTTAGCCATAAATTATCTCCCAAGGCCAATGTCCAGAATGGTGTTTCCTAGGTTTTCTTCTAGGATTCTTATAGTTTGAGGTCTTGTATTTAAATCTTTAGTCCATCTTGAGTTAATTTTTGTATGATATATGGTGAAAGGTAGGGGTCCAGTTTCATTTTTCTGCACACAGAGAGCCAACTATCTCAGCACCATTTATTGAATAGAAAGTCCTTTCCTTGCTGGGTGTAGTGGCTCATGCCTGTAATCCCAGAACTTTGCGAGGCTGAAGCAGTTGGATCACCTGAGGTCAGGAGTTTGAGACCAGCCTGGCCAACATGGTGAAACTCCGTCTCTACTACTAATAAAAAATTAGCTAGGCATGGTGGCATGCACCTGTAGTCCCAGCTACTTGGGAGGCTGAGACAGGAGAATCGCTGGAACCCAGGAGGCAGAGGTTGCAATGAGCCAAGATCGTGCCACTGCACTCCAGCCTCGGTGACAGAGCGAGACTCCATCTTAAAAGAAAGAAAGAAAGTCCTTTCCTCATTGCTTATTTTTGTTAACTTTGTTGAAGATCAGATGGCTGTAGGTGTGTGGCTTTATTTTTGAGTTCTATATTCTGTATAGTTTGAAGTCAGGTAATGTTATGCCTCTGGCTTTGTTCTTTTTGCCTAGGGCTGCTGTGGCTATTTGGGCTCTTTTTTTTTTTTTTTTTTTTTTTTTTTTTTTTTTTTGGCTTCATCTGAATTTTAGAATCGTTTTTTATAGTTTTGTCAAAAATGACATAGATAGAAATAGCGTTGAATCTGTAGATTGCTTTGGGCAGTGTGGCCAATGTAATGATACTAATTCTTCCAATCCATGAGCATGGAATGTTTTTCCATTTGTTTTTGTCATCTATTATTTCTTTCGGCAGTATTTTATAGCTGTCCTTGTAGAAGTCTTTCACCTCCTTGGTTAGATGTATTTCTAGATTTGGGGTTTTTTTAATTTTTTTTTTTTTTTTTTTGCAGTTATTGTAAATGGGATTGTGTTCTTGATTTGGCTCTCAGCTTGAACATTATTGGTGCTTAGAAATGCTACTGATTTTTGTACATGGATTTGTATCCTGAAACTTTACTGAAGTTGTTTATCAGTTCCAGGAGGCTTCTGGCAGAGTCCTTAGGTTTTCTAAGTATAAAATCATATCATTAACAAAGAGAGATAGTTTGACTTTTTTTTTTTCCTATTTGAATGTCTTCTATATCTTTCTCTTGCCTGATTGATCTGGCTAGGACTTCCAAGAATTTTTTTTTTTTTTTTTTTTTTTTTGAGACAATCTTGTTCTGTCACCCAAGCTGGAGTGCAGTGGTGTGATCTCGGCTCACTGCAACCTCTGCCTCCTGGGTTCAAGTGATTCTTGTGCCTCAGCCTCCCGAGTATCTGGGATTACAGGTGCGCACCACCATGCCTGGCTAATTTTTGTTTTTTTTAGTAGAGGCAGGGTTTCACCATGGTGGTCAGGCTGGTCTCGAACTCCTGACCTCATGTGATCTGCCCACCTCGGCCTCCCAAAGTACTGGGATTACAGGCATAAGCCACCGCATCCAGACAAGAATTTGTTTTTAAATAGTACTTTATATTTGCCCAGACATGTACCATACTGTTCATTTCTTCCTAAAGATCTGAGTTTCTATCTCGTATCACCTCTCTTTAACCTAAAGAACTTCCATTAGCATATCTTGTAGTGTAGGTCTCTTAGCCAATAAATTCTCTTAGTTTTATTTTATCTACCAACAATTTTCTTTTTGCTTTTATTCTTGAAGGACATTTTTACTGAATACAGAATTCTGGGATGACGGTTCTTTTTTCTTTTAGCACTTTAAAGATATTATTCCATTGTTCTGTGACCTCCACAGTTTCTAATAAAAAGTCCACAGTCACACTATGTTGTAATGTTTTCTCTGTCTACTTTCAAGATTTTCACTTTGTCTTTGGATTTCAGCAGTTTGACTCCACTAGGCCTAGGAATTATTTTCTTTGTATTTCTTCAGGTTAGGGTTCATTAAGCTTCTTGAATCTTAGCCTATTGCAAAATTTGAGGTATTTCCTACCATTATTTCTTCACTTTCTTTTTCTGATTCATTGTCTCTTCTCTTTTTCTGAGAGTCCAATTACATGTTCCTTATATCTTTTGCTATTGTCTCACAGGTTCCCAAATCTCTGTTCATTTGAAATACATATATTTCTCTTTCTCTTCTTCAGACTAGATAAATGCTACTAATCTATCTTCAAATTCACTGACTCTTTCTTCTATTACCTCCATTCTGCTATTCGGCCCCTCCAGTGGATTTTTTATTTAACATATTGCGTTTTTTTAGTTATAGAATTTTCATTTTGATCATTTTACAGTTTTTATTTCCCTGCTGTTTATTATCTTTTCATTCATTGTGATCATATTTTAATCTATTCTCTTGAGAATAATTATAATAGCAGCTCTAAAATCTTTAACTGCTAATTCCAACATCTAGGGCAAGTCAGAATTGGTCCCTATTGATTGTCTTTTCTCTTGAGAATGTGTCACTTTCTTTGAATCTTCATATGTTACAAAATCTAGGATTATATCCTAGACATTGTGAATATTGCTTTAGGGATTCCAAATCCATTAGTGTATTCCTTGAAAAAATGGGGTTTTTTTCTTTATGAGACTATTAACTTTACTCAAGTTGCACATTCTGACTCTTAAGTGGTAACTGAAATGTCAAGTAAATTATTTTAGTCTCAGATGAAATCCAACCTGTGCTTGGATTGTAGGGAAAATGGACTGAGGAGTCAGTCAGAAACTTAAGAAGAATTTATATATGGAATTAGGGATTTCCCTGCTCTTGATTTCTCTTTTCCCGGACTCCCCAGCGACTTTCCACAAATTGTAGTTGTCCTAAGTTCTGCTCTCCGGTTCTTCATAGAACAGAGCTTTCAGACAAAGGTTCCATATTTGTAGAGAGATTTTAGTCAGACCACATGGGACCAACTTTGGCCTCCCCTCTGGGTAAAAGTCATAAAAATATGTAACTCACCCTATGCTGATCCCTTTTGCCAAGTTGTAGCTCCCCTCCAGTATCTTCCTGCTTATTTTTACTCTTCGGTGCTTTCAGATCATAGTTTTTGTGGTTTTGTTGTTTGTCTTTTGTATTTTGCCCATAGTTTATCATATGAACCCCTAAAATAGGCCCCATTCTTAAGAAAAAAGACAATCAATAGAGACCAATCCTCCGCGGGAGGGTTGAGTCCTGCAGCAGTCACTAAACCATAAAAGCAGCACAACTCTTTCCTTGTCCTTTGATTATCAATATAATATAAAAGTTAATTATGCTGCTAAAATATACACTCAAAAATGGTTAAAATTGTAAATTTTATGTTATGTCTGTTTCACCACAATAAACATTTTAAAGTTAATTATGCTACCTAAATATCTAACTTAGTAAAAGGCATTTTAAGTTTACGTTGGAAAACAAATGAAATAAGAGTTCAGTAATTTCATAAGCAAAAACAAAAAAAGTTTTTGCAGAGCCACTATGAAAAAAAAGACTTCACTGATGGTTTTCTGGAACAGCAAAGTACAAAACATAGTATCACTGAGAGAATGATGAAGGATAACAAAGTATTCTAAAGACACATTGAAGGGGCTTGACCTTTCATCTACAGAAAAGATTCTACCTACACATTCTAGTCCAGTGTTTCTGCGACTTAATGTGCACACAAATCACTTGAAGGTCTTACAGTGCTTAGCCTTATCCTGAGATATCTCACTTACGCATGAAACCTTGTGATTCGTAACAAACCTATGACTTATATTTTACTTATATTTTAATTATCTGCAATAGCAGATGATATAAAAGTATGGAGAGGGAGACAACTGAAGAATGGCGGCTCTCCCTATGGGTATGTAGCCCTGGTTTCATATTAATGGGCATCTCATGTGAAGAATGCCTCTTCAGTGGTATATAACAAAACATCTAAAAGAACACAAGAAAGAATGACAATGTAGACCAAATTCATAAACATTTGACAGGACCATTAATGAATATCTCAATTAAGATATATCCTCCTCTACCATGCACTCCCTTAACTAAATTCCAGTGAAACCACTGGTCCTACAGAAGCGATGAAAAATTAGTGTTTCATATTTGATATCTATGAAAGACATCATTAATTGATCATGATGCAGTTCCTCACTGAGTCTACACTCAGTCTGTCTGAAAACAAGATGTAGGGTCAGCACTAACACTGATAACTACTTGCCCTCCTATCTTAGAGCTTTCCTATCACAAGATGGATAGCAGTCAGAGATGACAGCCAGGAATCCTCCTCTCCATTTGGGCAAAGATCTAAACGGAGAAACTGATCAAAGGAGTGTGGGTAAACATACTTCAGTCCATTTTCCCTACAATCCCTAAATTATATCCAGCTAACAAAGCCTTGTGTGAACAACAGTGGATACATGGTCTCAGAAAACACTTTCAATTGCCTATCACTGTCTCGGTATTGCTTCAGGAGCAAAACTTATGGAATACTCATTCCCCATGACAACACATCCCCTTTGATTTAAATAGTGCCTCACCTGACAGTTAATGCAGACCCCTCCACCAGCATAGATGCCCTGGGTATTCAAGCTTGCCTGCTGCCGCTCAACATCTGAATCATAGTAACAATCACTGGCATGGCCGTGGCAGTTGCATGCTGAAAAAAAAGCATACTAAGTCAATATTCTCATCATTACTATCAGAAGCTTAGTAAAGAGCGTAAATAGTATTACTGCTAATTAAGCTATAAAAAAGCCTATTCTGGAACACCCAGGACACTCTTAGTGGAAAATTTTTCGGGATTTTTACACAAAGGCCAGGCTATACTAAGATACAGTTTAGAGCTGCTTTCATTTGATATTCAATGAGAGAAGTTTCTCCTTTTTAAAAAAATACTACTTGGGGCTGGGCATGGTGGCTTAGCCTGTAATCCCAGCACTTTGGGAGGCCAAGGCAGATGGATCAAGAGTTCAGGAGCTCGAGACCAGCCTGGCCAATATGGTGAAACCCTGTCTCTACTAAAAACACAAAAATTAGCCAGGCATGGTGGCATGCGCCTGTAGTCCCAGCTACTCAGGAGGCTGAGGCAGAAAAATCGCTTGAACCCAGGAGGCAGAGGGTGCAGTGAGCCAAGATCTCACCACTGCACTCCAGCCTGGGCGACAGACGGAGACTCCGTCTCAAAAATATGTGTATATACCCCTAGAGAGGCTGAGGCAGGAGAATCCTTGACACCAACATTTTCACTGTCAAAAAAGATACATCAAAATGTCAACTAAACTTTGTGAATGAAGAGAATATTATTACTACCACTATTATAAACTATTACTAACAATAGTAATTGAGCTCTTGACACACTGTGAAAAGTGTTTTACATGAATTATCTCATTGAATCTGCACAGTAACTCTCTAAAGTAGGTACCATTATCCCTATAGCCCAGACTGGAAAGCTGAGGCTTAGAGAGGTTGAGGAATATGCCCATCGTTACACTGCCCATAACCAGAAGAGGCGAAATTCTGACCTGTCTTTGTTTGACTGCAGAACCTATGCTGTTAGCCAATACTCTAAACCTTTCAGTTCAACACTGTCTGGTAATCAACTGGGAATAATCTTAAAGTTTAATTACAGGGGAATGACTAAGCAAGCAACAGTATATTTGCTCGACTCTAAGTCCTATGACGATAAGGGCTGCATGTGTTTTGTTTGCAACAGAGCAAGGTTGTCAGCACACAGTGGGTCCTCAACAAACACTTGTCAGATTGGAACAAAACTCTGTATCATCAAAAATGATGTCAAAGCATTTTTAAGGATTGGGAAAATATAGGGAAATATCTAAAAATATCAAGTGAAAAAAATTAGGATATAAAATTAGATTATATAATCTTGAGTATTTAAAGTATGTATAAAAATTCTACATATCTAACAAAATATGAATAGTAGCTCTCTGCTATGGACTGAATGCTTATGCCCGCATCGCCCACCAAATTCATAGGTTGAAACCTAATCACCAGTTATTAGGAGATGGGCCCTCTGGAAGGTGATAAGTGCCCTTATAAAAGAGGCTCAGAGAGCTGCCTTGCCCCTTCCACCTTGTAAGGACACAGCAAGAAAGTGGCATCTATGAACCAGAAAGCAGGCCCTCACCAGACACCAAATCTGCTGGTGCCTTGATCTCGGACTTGCCAGCCTCCAGAACTTTGAGGCTATTGTTTATAAGCTACCCAGATGTTACAGCAGCTGAACAAACTAAGACACTCTGTTGGGGTAAATTCTTGGTGCTTTTACTTTATTATTATTTTTTTAATTTCCAAGTTATCTACAAGTAGTATATAATACTTCTAAAATTACAAAGTATAATTTAAAACTCATTTGGGATTGTCATCATTGCCAAGATGAAAAAGATTTAACATGAGTAAAATTCTTATTCTTTCTTAGGCAGACTATATATTCATTACATTCCAATTACATCAAAATGTCCAAGTTCTTGTTAGTAATTTGTATGTTTTAATCAAATCCCCAGGTGACTACGTGAAGGAAAACTTAATTAGATATGACACAAATTACCCTATCACTTGTAAAACAGGCTGAATGCTTTCTTATCTTTATTTTCTCTGTGGGGCCATGATTTTAAAAATTCAAGGCATTTATACTTACTATGTCAGTCATTTCTTAAGAAGTCTGTTTATTTTGAATTGTATATTTCAAATGGAATTTAGAAAGCACCTAATAAATGGAACCTGATAGGTCTGACTTCCATGCACTATTTTTGTAACTTTTAACCATTTAATACATTTTAAAAGGATAAAAACTTGGCGGGGCGTGGTGGCTAAAGCCTGTAATCCCAGCACTTTGGGAGGCCGAGACGGGCAAATCACGAGGTCAGGAGATCGAGACCATCCTGGCTAACACGGTGAAACCCCGTCTCTACTAAAAAATACAAAAAACTAGCCGGGCGAGGTGACGGGCGCCTTTAGTCCCAGCTACTCGGGAGGCTAAGGCAGGAGAATGGCGTAAAACCTGGGAGGCGGAGCTTGCAGTGAGCTGAAATCCGGTCACTGCACTCCAGCCTGGGTGACAGAGCAAGACTCCGTCTCAAAAAAAAAAAAAAAAAAAAAAAAAGGATAAAAACTTAGTAAAGGAGGTTTAATTTTTTTCATGTGTGTTGGAGTGAAGCATGTTATTTACAAAGGCGTCCATTAGTCTGGAAAACTAATCAAGTTGCAAATACTGGAATTCATGTAATTCAATCCAAAATATCCTAAATCAGTGTTTGAAAGCAGCGAAGAAACAACCCCTGATTATTTTTGTTATACCTTTCTCTGGTCCCCTCATCTGGGGTGAGGAATGGGGAAGTCATTGAGAAGGAACCGATTAGCTGTGACTATAAAGTGAGGCGGCCATCCGAGTAACACCGGGACTCAGAGATGCGCCAGAGCATTTGCCTGAAATGGCCGCAAGACCATCGCAGAACTTTAGCGTCTCTCAAAACTCCCTTGGAAGAGCACTGGAAATACCTTTTACATAAGTCTACTGGCCATAAGAGATCATCAGTCTTATCTCTTAATACTTTTTGGTCAAAAAGTATAAAGTCCTATAATCCCAGCACTTTGGGAGGCCAAGGCAGGCAGATCACAAGAGGCCAGGAGTTCAAGACCAACCTGGCCAACATGGTGAAACCCCATCTCTTCTAAAAATACAAACAAACAAAATTAGCCAGGCGTGGTGGCAGGTGCCTGTAATCCCAGCTACAGGGGATGCTGAGGCAGGAGAACCACTTGAACCTGGGAGGCGGCGGTTGCAGTGAATGAAATGTTTTCTGTAATTGGAATAAATATGTACCTTCCCAAGAAGATTGATTTAGAAGAAAATCTATAGTTGGATGTCTTAGGGTTTGTTTGTTAAAAATAACAGTTGTGTTTCTTCTTTTTTTTTTTTTTTTTTTTTTTTTTTTTTTGAGACAGGATGTTATTCTTTCACCCAGGCTGGAGTGCAGAGGCAGGATCAGAGCTCACTGCACCAACTCTTGGGCTCAAGCCATCCTCCCACTTCCACCTCCCAAGCAGCTGGGACTACAGGCCTACACCACCACCTCTAGCTAATTTTTGAATTTTTTTGTAGACAGAGTCTCACTATGTTGCCCAGGCTGGTCTCCAACTCCTGGCCTCAAGCAACCCTCCCACCTTTCCCTCCCAAAGTGCTGGGAGTCACCACATCAGGCCTAAAAAAAGAATACTTTTCTTACTTTATGTCACACTGTTAAAAGCAGTTTCCTGTCTTTTTTTCTTCCTTCTCTGGTCCCCTCCATCCTCCTCAATCCTACCACATTACTCTTCCCAGCCCTCCACACTCCAGTACTCCCAGTTTCCTGTTTAGACTCAACCTTGCCATCTTCTCTGGACCTCGGTCCTCAAAATAGTTGATTGCTATCCAGTATCACATCCTATAAAATGGACAAGGGGTTAAAATTTTATAGTGGCTGCATCATATTTATGATTGCTAAAAAGAGAGGTCAACCCATTAAAGCACTGCGCCCCATCATGCATGGTCATCATCATCATTGTTCTTTTTCTTCTCATATGTACATCTGAATTCAGAGGGCACTTTTCCCTCCAGTCAGTGAGGTTCTTATTACAATAGACAGACCTCAGACCCTAAGACTGACATGACCTCAGCCTCCTCACTAGCATGGGGAAAACTGCCTCAGCCCCCAGGGAGAGGAGGAGAAGGCCACGTGTGGCCCCCACCCCAGCCCCACACCCACCTTCACACTCATGGCTCTGCTCCCACACGGCAGGCTGCCAGCGCCTCTGATTGTACCCTGTGCAGCAGCGATCACACGTCTCCCCACAGGTGTGGTGCTGGCATTGACACCGAAACCTGGGCATGTGGGCAAAGTGCATCTCAGTTATTGAAAAGTTTTGATGAGGATCGGTTGATCCTATATGTGCAAAACTGACACACGAGTCATCACGGTTATCCACGGCACCATTCATTGAGGAATTAGGAGAACACAACACTTTGCAAGTATTATTTAAGCCTCCCATATCCTGCGTATTATCTCCATTTTACAGATGGTGAGACTGAGATTCAGAGGTATTAAGATACCTGCCAAAGGTGAGGCAGTGATAAATGGAGAGCCAGCCTTCCAAACTCACTTGTCTCTGAGGCCCCAGCTCTGTCTTCTCTACCCCATTGTTACCATAAATGAACACAGGAGCACTCAAGTGCTGAGTTTACTGAGATGTGTTAAGTATCACAGCTGCATAAAGATCTGGAGTCCTATGACTAAGATTTGCTCAAGTTTCTCACTCTCAACCTGTGGTCACGCCCAGAGATTTACACAATTCAAGAGCCAGCTGCTAATAAGATCCCAGAGAGCTCTGCTTCCAGAGGCGGCACCAGCTCCATCACGAGCCAAAAGCTGAGACCACTCAGCGAGGCAAAGGGTTAAAAGTCTCAGTTCAAAAGGGTGTACATCTGCCTTAACATTCCAAGTTAAAATGAAATTGTTTCAGCCTTGGCTTTGGATTGGAACTCCAAGCTTTGAGCTCCCTCCTTCTGTGCTTGAAAGAGGATTCAAAACCATTGTCCAGCACTGGTGTGATTCCGTCTTGGTCTTGCGCAGCTGTCTGTGGAGCAGGAGTCGTTCCTCTTCGTCTGCCTTTTCTCTCTCACCTAACAGCGCGCCACCACCCCACAGAAGATTCGATGGATGAGCCACCTGAGGCCTCAGAACTATCTTTTTGGCAACTGCTGGGGGGAGCTGGAGGAGGCCAAGCAGGGTCTGGTGGCAGTGAGGGTGGAGGCTGGGGAGGGGACTGAGGAGGAGGAGGAGACTGGGGAGGAGGAAGGAGAGGGGATGGGTTGGAGGTGGGAATCCGGCTGCAGCCCGGGCTGCTGGAGAGCGCCAAGCAGGCTGGAGGCCTGAGGGAGTGGGAAGAGCTGCTGGATCTGGAAGGATGCGAGCCAGGAGGGAGCCGGGGGCATGAAGGGGTGGGAAGACGGCCTGAAGCCCCAGGAGCATGAGCCAGGCGAGGCCCGGGGCCTGAGGTAAGGTGGAACCCAGTTCGGGTTGCCCGGGGTAGGCCTCGGAGCTGGGCGTGCGTCAGGCCGGCATGGTAGGTTTCTAATTCCGGGCTGGGTTGGTCCAGGAGGCTGGGTTGGTCCAGGAGGCTGGGTTCGCGGAGAAGCACACGCCTCCCTGTTGGAGGAGGGCACGGACGCACAGCCTAGGGTTGTTCTCCAGTCCCCAGGCCTCAGAGTCTGGGGCTCCTGAACCCACAATTCACCCGACTGCTTCAGCCAGTTACTGGGGCGGGGCGAGGCGGGGGGCAGGGAGTGGGAAGCGGGGAGGCTCGGAGGGGACTGAGGAGGCAACCACCACTGGGAGCACACGGTTGCCACGTGGTTGGGGAAGGACTGGGTGCAGGCACCGCATCCAGGGCCCCCCTGAGTCCTGGCACTCCCGAGCCTGGGATGCTGTGGCTCAGGTGAAGTGGGCTGGTAGTACCAGGATTCTGGAATTCTTTGTCCGGCCCTGACAACATCTACTGTGATGGCAGCTCTCAGTTTTGGAGCCCCTTTCCTGTCTCACTGTGGTAGATGGAACTTGCCCCACTTTGCGGATGACGATACTGGTGCTCAGAGATAAACTCACTTGACGAAGGTCATGATTGTAGGCAGAGAGACTAAATCTAAACCAAGATGCTTCACTCCATAGCTGGTGCTTCATGAATATCGTGAATATGAAAGAGGCTTTGGGTTTTGGTTGTGTTTTTTGGGGGGGTGGTGAGCGGGGGTGTCCCCGCATGCCGCCGTTTGTGCGGCATTGAGCAAACAGCTTTTTTTTTTTTTATTATGAGAAACTTGCAGTGTTCAGTTTGAGTCAAATAAAGACCCGAGACTATTAAAACAACAACAACAGCAAAACGCCTCGTCTAAGAAGGCTCTTGGCTGTGCCTGCAGGGATTCCATCAACTCTTCTCTAAGGGAAGCTGGTGTGGAATATACTCAGTTCTATTCCCAAGACAGGGTGTCATCCCTCTCCATACTCAACTGCCTGGTAAAGCACATGGACATAGATCTACCTGGCAGCACAGAACAACTGGCATCCAAATGGGCTCTTGTTGGAGAGGCAATTTCAGCTCATTGCCAATTAAACATTTGGCATTAGCTAGACTACAAGATTATTTAGGGAAGACTGCTTCAAGAACATGTAGTGCTAGGCCGGGCGCGGTGGCTCAAGCCTGTCATCCCAGCACTTTGGGAGGCCGAGACGGGCGGATCACGAGGTCAGGAGATCGAGACCATCCTGGCTAACACGGTGAAACCCCGTCTCTACTGAAAAATACAAAAAACTAGCCGGGTGAGGTGGCGGGCGCCTGTAGTCCCAGCTACTTGGGAGGCTAAGGCAGGAGAATGGCATAAACCCGGGAGGCAGAGCTTGCAGTGAGCTGAGATCCAGCCACTGCACTGCACTTCAGCCTGGGCGACAGAGCCAGACTCCAGCTCAAAAAAAAAAAAAAAAAAAAAAAAAAAAGAACATGTAGTCCAACTCCACACATAGGGGGATTAAAATTCAGCATAGCAAAAAAAGGAGCTGGATACCCATCTGATTCCCACTGGCACTGCCAAATCACTGCTTTTCCTCTCTTGCAGCCCAGACTGATGGTTAATAATACATCTGCTGTAAAGATGTTATTTAAAGATGTCATTGGTTAGAGAATTCCCTTCGTGATGATCACTCTGCCCCACTCCTAGGGAAAATTGTTATTTGAGACTAGTATCAACAATCATGCTTTTTCTAAGTAACTTATTACTTTTTAGCTTGTGATCATAGTGAAATATGAAACCAAGCAGATTTCCCTTTTTGAGTTGGCTGCTAAGAGGCTCAGAATTAAATTTGAGGTCCTTCCACATATCCATGCAGCAAGGTCAACATGGTATACATGCTTGGTTAACAACCCCCCTTCTTGAGTTCCGCCTCAGTAGCCAGTAACTTTTTTGATAGTCTGGGCTTGGCTCTATCCATTAAGTTTCTGAATCCCTTTAAACTATTATAAGATTTCTACCTCATCATGGATGTGGATTTCATCAGCATTTGTTCAAGGTCAGCTTGTTGGGCAGAAGCAAACCAGCAGACAAGAAAAGGCAGGCAGTCATGTTGAAGTGGATTGCTGCCAAACTGAGCCTTTCACGAAGGCTTAGGGAGACCTCCACACATGTGTATTGGGAGAATTAACCACCCAGTGTAGAACTCCTCAGCTCTGCCAGGGTCTCCAGGGTTCAGTAGCCTTTCTAAGCAGGAAGTTCATGCCCTCTGTGATAGCATGTACTCCTTTCCCACATGGCACTATTTTGTTCCAGGCTCAGCGACATTAGCTGGACCTCTTCTCTCCTCTCTCCAACTCAGAACTTATTTGACCCGATTTCTAGTGTCTTAGGGAGACAGGACATTACAGGGTGGAAATAGATTAACGATTAATAAACAAGTCATTTTCCACTAAAGGTCAATCATTTGGTGTGTAACCTCCCTCAACAGCACTGCTGGATCCTTGAAGTGGGGACAAAAACGTTAAGGGCTATGGGTGGTCAAGGAGAAGGGCCCCACAAAGCATATCACAGACCTTGAGAACTAGCAATTCTGCCTGAACACAAAGCTTGACCTAAAGAGGCACAAGCCTGAATCTGACTAAAAGTGAAATATATCTCTGGTAAATGCTGCTCTTGAAACATTGTAGACTTTAAGTTAAACATTGAGATAAAATGATTAGTATATCTGGCATCCTGTAATTTCCAGCCCTTTAAAGTATCCCTCTTGCAGTGGTAACACAAATGTATTGCTGAACACTTAACATTTAAGACTCATGCATCTTATTGTATGCAAAATATACTCAAACTAAAAACAAAAAGGATACATTCATGTTCACAGCAGCATTATTCACAATAGCCAAAAGGTGGACGCACCCCAAGTATGTATTCACAGATGAATGGATAAACAGAGTGTAGTATATACATATATACAAGGAAATACTGTTCAGCTTTGAACAAAAAGAAAATTTTGACACATGCTTAATATGGATGAACCTTGAGGACACTATGCTAAGTGAAATAAGTGATGACAAATTTAATAAGCCAGTATTTGTTGCAAAAGGACAAATACTGTATGATTCCACTTATATGAGGTACCTAGGATAGTCATGATGATTGCCAGGGGCCAGTGGTAGGAAGAAACAAAGAGTTGTTTAACAGGTATAGAATTTCAATTTTGCAAAATGAAGAGTTCTGGAGATTGGTTGCACAACAATGTGAACATAGTTACCGCTACTGAACTGTCACTTTAAAATGGTTAAAATAGTAAATCTGATGTGTATTTCACCACAATTTAAAAAACAAGGATTTGAAATGTAAAGCCCAATCCCATTAAACTAGGAATGACAAGTTTTATTTCTCTTGCCAGCTCTAATCAATTGGCTGCCTGAGGTATGTCTTGGGGGTGATTTGGTGGCTGGGACACAGATTATCCAGAGTGCTGTGATTGATTAGCCATGTCTGCCAGGGCCCATAGTGATTATATGAAAGAAAGTGGAGAGTTGGTGGAGTGGAGGCACACACCCCCACCTATTCATTGATCCTGAATCATTCCTATTGAGGACAGGAACCTAGAAACATTTAATGGGATGCAAACATCCACTGAAATAATTAGACTTATTCATAGTAAGGCTGAAAAAAATCTGCACAGTGTACTTACAGTTTTTCAGGATTGTTTGCATTGCACACTTCAGCATGGCCATTGCAAACACACCGCCCACCAATGCTGATGTCCTTTATGCTGTAATAATACTGCACGACAGAACACAGAACGTGCAAGTTTCACTGAACAGTGACAAAAACTTTCTCTTACTAGTCTTTAACCCACATCTGCTGCCTCTGCTTCCCTTTTAAAATTCTGTATTCTTGAGCCCTACATTGGGATGTAACGTGTCTTATAAAATAAACACATTCCTTGATAAAATGTAATAACATACTGCTGAATTTGTGCATTTAAAAAATTCAGATGCTTGAAGTTCATGAAGGGAAATTGCCTTAGAAAAGAATCATACTTTATAGCCTATAGGAAAGGGATTAAGAACGTCCAAGTTTATTTTTATGTAAATTAAAATAATTTTTACATTATGTTTTACACAAATGAATTTTATACATTGAACATATTTATTTATCAAAACTGAATTTTTATACCAAAAAGGTTGCACTTGCTTTGTGCAAAATACTATCCCAGGTTCCGGGAAGGGAGATAATATTTACAGAGATGGATCCAATGCATCCCCGAGACTGGAGGGGCCACCAGAATTTGCTGAAGCCTTCCTAGCACAGGGTCGGAAAGACTAGAGTCAAAGTTTCAAGCTCCAGAAAGGCCAGAGAGAGCCAGCTCAGATCCAGCTGAAGATCAGCCCCTAAACCAGGCCACAAATATGTGTAGATCCTCTCATTGACAAGGCCCCTCTCCAATATGTTGGAGGCCTCTGCAGTGGTGACAATAGGCAGCTCCTCCTGCCAGCTCCTTCTGCCAGCTCCCTTCCTTCTCAGACTTGGCAGGAGACTGCCCAGGATTTGGGAGGAATGTGAGGACTGTAGAACAATCTTTCTCATTGAGGCCATGCTGCCAGTGAGAAGAATATCTGTCAGCGAGAAGTCTTTGAATTCACAAGGACAAGAGGGTTTTTGTCCCTTTATTGTTGTTGTTGTTGTTGAGTGTGGTTGCCTTAAAGAGCCCTATTGATTTAATGTTGGGGTTCTGTTCTGGTTCCCTCATTAAAACCTGTTAAAGTGTCAAGGCTTCCTGGAAACATCTTAGTCTGAAGGCATTAACAGCCCCCCTTGTTAATACAGATAAAGTCGGTATTACCAGGGCTTTCCATGACAAATTAAGACTCAGGGGCTTTCCTGCTGGCCACTGTGAAAGTTCCCCTCCACACGTGTTAAGGGCAGCAGCAGCAAGAGAAACCCCCAGTCAGCCTTCACCCAGCAGCACATGTGATGTGTGTCATAAAGTAGCTGGTATCATATTCCTCCATGAGAGAAGCAACCTAAACTTGGGGGGTTAAGATTATGTACTATGTATGCGGTACACTCCATAAAATAATTATTTAATGGAGAGGCCTGTATTCATCTAAGTGAAAAGTAATATACGTAGATATATATGACTGCAAATCTTGCAACCCCCAAAAAGACAATTTAAGAAAAAAAAAATTGGTAAGGTACATTTGTGGCAGTGCTCCAGGGCACATGGAGGAACAGCAACACAGCCCGGCTATAGTTTATGAGAAAGTCTAGCCCTCCCTTGCAAATATCCATCCTCAGATTCAACACAGTCCCCAACTACACAGAAGCTCAGAGGGAGCTGAGGAGAGCAAAAAATACAAAAGATAGGCCACCTACACCCAAGGTGCCTGCCTTTCTGTAAAATGCTCAAAACTGTGGCAATACTTACACTTTTCCCTTCCTTCCTTTCCCAGCTCTCTGATGTTACCTATATAAAAAGCCAAACTCTATAAGGTGCACTGGGCATCTTCCATTCACCCTCCAGGTCTGCTCTCCTCCTTCTCCACCCTGTCTGTGCCTGGGAGGTGAACTTTATGGCTGCAACCAATGGACTGTCTTTCTTTCTGGCTTCTTGTTTGGTTTGGCCAATGGAAGGCACCAGCAGATCAGAGGGTGGAAGAAGAGTGAGCTCAATATATTTATTCTGTGGGCTCCCTCTGTGCCCAGGAGACAAGTGTACTGCCCTGACACCTGAGGGTGAGAGCTGTTCATGGGGTACCTCCAACACAGGAGAGGGCGCTAGTGCTCACCAGTACCTAGGTGCCTCCATTTCAGCTAGATGACATCACCAAGCCTCCTTGCATCTAAGTGAGGCTATAATATGACCAGTTCTTGCCCATAGAAATAACCTCTGATGAGAAGCAGGTAGATTTTTCTCTACACTCTCTCTTCCCTCATCTGATGACCAACACGTAGGGGATCCAGAGGAGGACTGTGAGGTCCTACCGAATGGCTGCATCTCTATATAGAAAGAACCTGCTTCCCTGAATGACTGTGTGAAGCCGATCCTACCTGCTGACCCATGTTAAACTGTCATATGAGCAAGAAACAAAGCTTTATTTTGTTAAGCCACTGAGATTTTGGGATTGCTGGCTGTAGTATTAATTATCCCATCCAGACTAGTACCAGACTGACTATAATTGTTTGCCTTTCATCTTCTTTGAATATAATGATTTTTCTTCAAACAGCCATTTTTATACGTTATTAGATATAAAACTCCTAATTATATCTAGTATTTCAGACAAGAACAACTCCCACACCTACATCATTACAGGCTACAAAGGTTACTTAAAGAGTTCAAGGCAATTAATTTGGTAAGCCAAAAAAAATGAATAAATAAAGTAACAAAACAAATGCTCTGACTACTCACCCGCCGAGTGACAGTTGGATCTCGCTGGGCTTTGGAGATGAGGTGTCCAAGAAGCGTATTGGTTCGAAGAAAACGCAAGCGGATGTTTGTTGCCTTGGTAAACTCCCTCAGGGTGTGAGAGAAAGTAAAATTTTTTGCACCTGGACGACCGTTTATCAAGGACACCACAACCTAAAACGACCACACACACATAAAGGGGGAAAAGGTTCCTTTTATCAAAATTTAGCAGCAAGTAAGCAAAAATAACTCACATGCCCCAAGGCACTTGGTTTCTCTAAGCCATTTGATATTCGTAGGGGGTCTTGGATCTTGTTTATGTCTAAAAACATCATTGCTAGTCCCATCTTCCCTCACACTTCCTGGTTCCAAGGTCTGGCAATATGTCTTTGAAACCTGGACTCTTGAGAGATGTTATCATTTCATTTTCAAAGCCTTTGTTCTATCAGTGTAGTTGTGGGACTGTAACACTATGAAATGTTGAAAACATAATGTTACAATCTGTAAATATAAGGACACAACTTTGTTAAGCTGCATCAAAGAAACAAAGCTAAAGTAACCCAAACATCTACATGAGGTTGAAAAAGGAAATCTCTAGATATAAAGTTTGACTGTAATGCGGGGGGAAAAGAAATCTGTGTAAACCCTCCATTTTGTTTTAAAGCCCAAAGTGACAAAGCCCAAGTGTCAGCCATTGGAAATATGAACCACTCATGAGTTGTCAGAAGATACCACATCCACATGCTCAAGTAAGGTCTCTCTACTTAAAGAGAGGGAGGCTGACACCTTTGATGGAAGTTTATTTGAAACTCAGTTCATATTCATTATAGCCTCACAATTTCCATGGAAATCTTCACTGATTGTTTCACCTGAGTTTGCCCATCTCCCTTAACAATAGCCAAGCTAACTTTACAAGGGCCAAATGCAACCTCACAGGGACAGCAATTTTTTTCTCTCCAACAGATTATACCCATTCTACCAAAAGGGATCAGGGATCAGGTAGGATCAGCTCCATGCAGCCATGCAGTCATTCAGGGAAGCAGGCTCTTGCTATCTAGAGATGCAGCCATTCTGTAGGACCTCAGAGTCCTCCTCTGGATCCCCTACATCTAGTCATCAGATGAGGGAAGAGAGAGTATAGAGAAAATCTACCTGCTACCACCAGCCCCTCCTCTTCTCACTCTTACAGGGGATCATGGGATCATGGGTGAAGAGGTAAGGGGTCATCATTTCAGTTACCAGCAACCCACTTTCTAAAAACATCACCAGAAAGGACAGTTCAAGACCTGTGAGCCTTGAATCAAGAATCCTGACTTTCTGGGGATAACTGAAATCCCCCAACAGAATTTCCAACCTGGTTCATTCTGGGAGCACTCAATGTGATTCCTTAACTGTTCAGTCCCAAGCCCTGTTTCCATCTTGATCTATGTTAGATGTCCTTGAAAGTGCAAGTTTCGCAATTATGAAAAATTGGATATCCTCATGTTCATTTCTGAGTCTTATCTCTCCCAGTCTTCCAAATCTACTTACCTCACCATTTTCCAAAGGTACAATACGGGAATATTCAGTAACACAAAGTACATCATCATCCCGGGTGACAGCCATATTTGCCTCCCGCCCGAATTCTTTTAAACAGTCTACTTTAGAATCTAGAAGGAAAGTATTTCAACATTATATAACAAAATATTATCATTTTGTTGCAAATCTCTTAAGAAGACTTACGTTTCCTTAAGAAAATACACAAAGAAAGAAAGAAGAGAAAGGCATTTAAAACTTTTAGAGAAAAGCTGAGAATGGAGTTTTTAATTCATGAAAGAAAATACCAAGCCATTTCAGGCCAGTTGACTTTCAGTGGCAATGCTTGGAGACGCAGTGCTAACTCCACACTCCTACTTAGGAAGTTTATCTTCTAAGGAAACCTAGTGGAAAACCCAATGCCTTTATAAGCAAAATTCTTGTCCACCTCTGTTCATCACAGGGTTTAGAAACCCTGACATTCTTCATTAGTGAAGATAACAGAGTCGAGGTGAGTAAAGCACAGCATAGGATCTATAAAGATGGAACTTAGTTTCTAATTCTGCATAAAAGGAAAAAGATGGGAGATTACAGTTATTAAAGTCATCTCATCGATTCACAGCTTCTACCATCTTACAGGTGCTCCCAAATAGTGCCAAGAACTGTTATCATAAAAGGAGTTTCTACTTCATTTCTGCATGTGGTATCCTTGAACACATGCTTGAGAAATGGGAATATTCTTCTTTTTTTCCTTTTTCAGATGGAGTCTCTGTTGCCCAGGCTGGAGTGCAGTGGCACAATCTCAGCTCACTGCAACCTCCACCTCCTGAATTTAAGTGATTCTCCCACCTCAGCCTCCTGAGTAGCTGGGACCACAGGTGCACACCACCACACCTTGCTTATTTTTGTATTTTTAGTAGAGACAGGGTTTCACCATGTTGGCCAGGCTGGTCTCAAACTCCTGACCTCAAGTGATCCACCTGTCTTGGCTTCCCAAAGTGCTGGGATTACAGACATGAGCCACCACGCCCAGCCAATATTCTGAGAGTAATTTAGAGGTTAAAAGTGACCAGTCCCTAACTAGTCATACTGAGAGATTATTTTTCGTTTCGTTTCTTTTTTTTTTTTTTTTTTTTTTTGAGACGGAGTCTCATTCTGTTGCCCACGCTGGAGTGCAGTGGTACAATCTTGGCTCACTGCAACCTCTGCTTCCTGGATTCAAATGATACTCTGACCTCAGCCTCCCAAGTAGGGACAACAGGCACGTGCCATGATGCCTGGCTAATTTTTGTATTTTTAGTACAGACAGGGTTTCTCCATGTTGGCCAGGCTGGTCTCAAACTCCTGACCTCAGATAAACCACCCACCTTGGCCTTCCAAAGTGCTGGGATTATAGGAGTGAGCCACTGTACCCAGCCAAGATTAATTTTCTAATTAAATCCATAGTCTTGATCTGTTCCAAGTAATTAAAGCCACACATAACATGGTAGACAAGATTACTTACGAGCAAAGTATTGCCATGGTGAGTAGGTGCTTCCAAAATCTACAGATCTTTCCAAGACCCAAAGATCAGGGCGAGGAGAATTTGCAAATTTGATTAAAATATAGGCCACATGGAAGAGCTGATAAAACAAAAGAGATACAGTTATTAAAGTCATCTCATCGATTCATAGCTTCTACCATCTCTATATGATGCTGATTCCCAAGGCAACACGTCCCACCACAACCCCTTGCCCAAGATCCCCATCCTGATTCCTAACTGTCTATTGGACATCTCTGTGGGGAAAAGAAAGAGAGATCAGACTGTTGCTGTGTCTATGTAGAAAGAAGTAGACATAAGAGACTCCATTTTGTTCTATATTAAGAAAAATTCTTCTGCCTTGAGATGCTGTTAATCTGTAACCCTAGCCCCAACCCTGTGCTCGCAGAGACATGTGCTGTGTTGACTCAAGGTTTAATGGATTCAGGGCTATGCAGGATGTGCTTTGTTAAAAAAGTGCTTGGAGGCAATATGCTTGTTAAAAGTCATCGCCATTCTCTACTCTCAAGTACCCAGGGACACAATACACTGCGGAAGCCTTCAGGGACCTCTGCCTAGGAAAGCCAGGTATTGTCCAAGGTTTCTCCCCATGTGATAGCCTGAGATATGGCCTCGTGGGAAGGGAAAGACCTGACCATCCCCCAGCCCAACACCTGTCTCCCAGCCCAAAACCCATAAAGGGTCTGTGCTGAGAAGGATTAGTAAAAGAGAAAGGCCTATTTGCAGTTGAGATAAGAGGAAGGCATCTGTCTCCTGCTGGTCCCTGGGCAATGGAATGTCTTGGTGTAAAACCCGATTGTACGTTCTATTTACTGAGATAGGAGAAAACAGCCGTAAGGCTGGAGGTGACACAAGCTGGGGGCAATACTGCTCTTTAACGCATGGAGATGTTTATGTATATGCACATCAAAGCACAGCACCTTTTCTTAACCTTGTTTATGACACAGAGACCTTTGTTCACATGTTTTCCTGCTGACCCTTTCCCCACTATTACCCTATTGTCCTGCCACATTCCCCTCTCTGAGATGTTAGAGATAATGATCAATAAATACTGAGGGAACTCAGAGACCAGTGCCAGCCCAGTGTGGGTCCTCCGTATGCTGAGCGCGGGTCCCCTGGGCCCACTTTTCTTTCTCTATACTTTGTCTCTGTGTCTCTTTCTTAGTCTCTCATCCCACCTGATGAGAAATGCCTACAGGTGTGGCAGAGCAGGCCACCCCTCCACATCTCTACCCAGGGGCAGCCTCTCAAGCTGATCAAATTCAAAACGAAAATCATTATCTTTCTTTCTCCACCAAATATAGACATTGATCATCATCTTTGTCATACCTTAACCAATATGCCATTCCATTTCAATCAGTCTACAGTGCATCTTAAAGTCTATGCATTCAGAAAAGTCTGATGGCAAGCAATAGTCATCGCATGCTAAGCCCTCCCAGGGCCAAGAACCAACAGAACAGCCCAGAGTGTTTCCCAGCAGTGTCCTAACCCTGGTTCCAGGTTTTAGAGAGATCACGGCTGCCAGAACTGAAACCCGAGCAGCTGTTTGATGGAGTGGTAGCACTCCTTCCCTGTGGATCTCCTCTGGTCTCATCTTTTCCTGATTGTTCTCCCTCTTAACAGCTTTCTCGTTCACTCTCATCACTCTTTTGCCCATGGCCAGGATGATGCAAAAGTATGGAAGAGATGAAGAGGGGCTTCAGTCCTGCTTTCTTCACCTCCCACTCTTCAGCTCCACAGCCAGAAGCCTTTGCAGTTTATTCCCATTCCTTCCCCCAAAACTTATTTGGCTTGAATTTTGAACCCTGAGGTTCTATTTCCCAAAGAGCCTGGTATGACATTGAACCCAGTGTTAAGCAAATCTATGTTAATGTATTAATGAGTGAGGATTATCCCCACCCCACTCCAGGCTCCCTGACCCCAGGCAACAGATTTCCCAGTGACTATCTGAGGAGCACTTCCCTCTAGCCCAGTAAAGCCCTTTGAACCACAGGCTCCTCTAGTTGGGGAGGAGGGAGTGCTCAGACCCTGTGGGTTCCTTTTTTTTCCCAAGGGAAAAAAAAAAAGGAGTTTCATCTTAATATTTTTCACAAACAGTAGTATGATAAGAGTTTTTCATTTGTTTGTTTTTTGTTTTTTTAAGTCTGAGAACTGCCAGCTAATGTAAACATTGCAAACCCCAAAACAGAAGGCAAAGTATCTAGGACAATGAGACTCAAACTTTTTGTTCTCAGGACCCCCTTCATATTTTTAAAAATTATTGAAGACCTAAAAGAGCTTTCGTTTGTGTGAGTTCTATCTATTGATATGCACCATATTTAAAATTAAAGTTAAAAAACTTTAAGATAGATATACTATCAATCATTTAATATAATAAACATTTTACATGTTAGCATAAATATATTTTTATTAAAAATTACTATTTTTTTATTTTGAGGCGGAGTCTCACTCAGTCGCCCAGGCTGGAGTGCAGTGGCGCAATCTCGGCTCACTGCAAGCTCCACCTCCTGGGTTCATGCCATTCTCCTGCCTCAGCCTCCCAAGTAACTGGGATTACAGGCGCCCGCCGCCACGCCGGGCTAATTTTTTGCATTTTTAGTAGAGACGGGGTTTCACTGTGTTAGCGAGGATGGTCTCAATCTCCTGACCTCGTGATCCGCCCGCCTTGGCCTCCCAAAGTGCTGGGATTACAGGCATGAGCCACCACGCCTGGCCAGCTATATTTTCTAAAACATGAAATTTTTGGTGAGAGCAGTGGCATTGCTTTACATTTTTGTGAAGCTCACTAAGTATTGGGCTTAATAGGAGAAAGCTGGATTCCCACACCTGCTTCTTCATTCACTCTGATGTGATATGTTGTTTGGCTGACGTATTTGAAGATCTAGCCTCACATAGATCTATAATAGAGGAAGGAGGAACACTGGCCTTGTAGACCTCCCAAAAGGTCTTGGGGACCCTCCCAGGTTCTCATCCATAGTTTGAGAACCACTCCTCTCAGGCACAGAGATTTACCCCTTGCTCAAAGAAGCCCCTTTGCTTATCTCTGAGGAAGGAAGAATTGTCACACTGATTACTGGAAACCCTAAGCTCAGCCAGTTCTGTCCCTATCAAACATTTGCTCTTTGATCTTGAAAAAAGTGCTTATTTGGGCTCAGGTTAACACTCCCAAGTTGTCTACCAACGTGCGGAAAAAGCGATCCAACCTCATAAAAACTAATTAGGAATTATAAGGTACTCTGAAAATCATAAAGCAATACTGTAAAGGTAGGTGTAACAATTTCCAAAGACACATCCCATCATTATGTAGTGAAGGAATTCATAGGAAATCCAAGAATTCCTGTTTGGAAAATCAGAGCAAATATATTTCGCTAAAAACTCTTCGCACATCTCTCTCAGACCACATCAAAATAAGGCCACTGTTAATTACGTGAATTCGATAGACTACAAATGAAACTTTTTTGAATACAGTAATCATTCAAAGCATTCTTAATCCCTTCCACCAAACTCCCACAATCATAGCACACATAGCCCTCTAAACTATTTATCTAATAGGTCATGATTTAATGAATACTGTCGTTCCACGTACCATGTTAAGCACTTGACAAACATTCTCTCATTTAGACTTCACAATAAGAAGCGGAGTTTTATTAATCACACTTTAAAGTTGAGGAAAGTTTAGAGAGGTTAAGTAACAAGCCCACACCTTGCAGGAATAAAAACACTGAGCCTAAGTGTATTCCACCCACTAAACGTTTGAGATGTCACAGGACCTAATAGGTACTGAATATTTGATCTGTTTCATCTTGAGGGGAAGAAGTCATCAGAGAAGTACCAAACATCATTATTTCCCAATATGCTAAAGTTCTATTCTACAGAGCCTAGGGTGGGGCGCTATGTTATGATATATCTCAAGTGTTAATTGAGGGCATTGGTTTTCTATTTTTCATTTTATTTTTGAGACGGAGTCTCGCTGTGTCGCCCAGGCTGGAGTGCAGTGGCGCGATCTCGGCTCACTGCAAGCTCTGCCTTCCGGGTTCACGCTGTTCTCCTGCCTCAGCCTCCTGAGTAGCTGGGACTACAGGCCCCTGCCACCATGCCCGGTTTTTTTGTATTTTTAGTAGAGATGGGGTTTCACCCTGTTAGCCAGGATGGTCTCGATCTCCTGACCTTGTGATCCGCCCGCCTCGGCCTCCCAAAGTGCTGGGATTACAGGCGTGAGCCACCATGCCCGGCCAGTTTCTGCCACTACAAAGCCATATGAACGAAGTAGCTTCAGTGGCTCAGAAGGCAGCCTCTCTTTGTTTAGTTTCATCTTATTTCTAGGTAACATTTGATCCCTTTGAAGCATTATGACACTTAAAAATCCCAACTCTAGCAGCAACTGATGTTCCCCTCTGCCTGTTACAGTATCCTGCCACCCAGGCCTAACTTAATAACTCCACTGATGGCACCAACTCATCTTCCAGCACTAATTAGCTAGAACATGCCACTTTTCAATGTTTCCCTCCCATTTTTGTCTTAGGAATTATTTCTGAGGTTCCCCAATGTATGTTTATGTGCTCTGAATATATTGGTAGGGTGCATCTCTTTGGTTTGGATCCCATTTGCACCAAGTGACTATATGTGTTATTTAACACCACCCCTGCTGTGTAACATGCCCTGGAATCTTGCCAAGGTCTCCAGCTCTGCGGCAAATCTCCTCTGACACTTGCACATTCAAAATGTCATAGTGAGGCAGAGTGAGAGGTCTCCTAAGTATGTTCACAGCCCGGTTCAGGCATGTTAAGCCAACAGGTAGGGATTCATTCTGTTGTTTTGCTTGGTAATTTTAAATGATATGCTTGTTGAATCGCTCCTTCTGTTAACATTCCTTTTTTACTCTCAGTACTTGAGTTTACTCTTTGGCCACTGAAAATACTTCAAAGCACACATGAGTGATGCTAGAGATTTGCTGATATAATCGAGGACCCTCTGTGAGACTAGGAAGCACCAAGCTATGGAGCCACTGTAGGTAGAAAGGCAAAGTTGTACATTTTCAAAGAGATCATATTTGGGGGTCAGAGATAAGGGGAGAAATGATGGAGAGCGACGGAGTTGTAATCTCTCCATGTGCTTTTGTAATAAGCTAAAGATAGCTTGAAGTGTGTTGGTGATTGTTTAGGTAGAGAAACAAAGTAGTCTTTTAAATAATGTTTTAGTAAAGCAGATAATGATCATAAAAGGGAGAGTGTGAGGCACTTCAACTTCAAAAGACTTCAAGGTGAGTAGGGGAGACCAGAGGGTGTCCTCTGATCCTTGTTTCTCGCCGCAGGGCTGCATGCACTGAAGCCTCTGAAGTTACAGCTTGGTGCAGCCTGTCCTCTATTCATTTCAGGCCTTTCCTGGACTGACTGCTTGTAACAGGTGTTCAATACATGGGTGTGAATGAATAAATGAGTGGATGGATGGATGGCTAGTAAAGCTGTGTAGCTACTACTGAGTTAAAGGGGCAGGTACCAGCTGGCAAACACAGAGACAGAGTTGAACCCCGTAGTGGTCCTACCTTGGTGTCTAAGCTAAGTTGTAGTAGAATGAACTCCCCTGGGGGGAAAATCTCTGCCCTGTCACCCACTGGCTATGCGACTCCAAGTACATCACTTACATACTCTGAGATTTCATTTATTTGCTCATAAAATGATCAAAACAGATATTTTTTAAGAAAATGAAGAAGAATAATATGTACTTCATACAAATTTGATATTCTTCTTCTAAAAGAGCACCTGTCATGCACTGTGGCACATATTTGTTTTCATCTGTCATTCCCACTAGGCTGTGCCATCTTTGTGTCTGAATCACTCCTGTATCCTCAGAAAAGGGGCTTAATAATACATGTTGTTGAATTGAAATGAAACTACCAGATGGGATTGTGAAAGTGCAAAATACTGTGCAAGTACACTTAAAGTCACATCCAAAATAAGCTTCCCACTCAACTAAAGAGTACTCCCCATGCCAGAAACCTCCAAGTTTGTAATAAAAGTGAGATCAGTCTGTCAACAGCTTTATAATTTAATAAACATATTATTCCACAAGGTGGCATTTCATAATTTACTTCTCCCAACTTTTTATTTTGCATAATTTGTAAACCTACAGGAAAGCTCAAAGAACAATACAATGAATACTCACATGCTTTTCACCTAGATTCACCGTTAACAGTGTGCCATATTTTTTTGTTCTCTACACACACACACACACACACACACACACACACACATTTTTGATTCTTTGAAAGGAAGTTACAGACATCATAATACTTTCCTCCTAAATACTTCAGCATGTTATCTTCCAAGAACATGGATATTTCTTCTACATAAATTCAACATTTTCATGCATAAGAAATTTTACCATATATTCAAAATTGTATTTAATACATTGTCCATATTCAAATTTCCCTGATCCTCTCAATAATCCCCATTGCATTATTCTCCCATTTCAGGATTTCATCAAGGATTACATATGGCAGTGAGTTGTCAGGTCTCTTTTGTCCCCTTTGATCCACAGCAGTCCCCCAACATGTTTCATCCTTCCTGACACTGACATTTTGAAGAGTCCAAAATGTCCCACAGTCTGTTCTAACTCTTAACGTTCCATCACAGAATTGGTCACAGAATCACAGAACGTCCCCCAGTCTGAATTTGTCTGCTTATTTTCTCACGATTTGACTCAGATGGAGAACGCTTTTTTGTTTGTTTTGAGTCAGAGTTCCACTCTGTCCCCCAGGCTGGAGTGCAATGGCACGATCTCGGCCCACTGCAACTTCTACCTCCTGGGTTCAAGCAATCCTTGGACCTCAGCCTCCCAAGTAGCTGGGATTACAGGTGTGCACCACTATGCCTGGATAATTTTTGTATTTTTAGTAGAGACAGGGTTTCTCCACATTGGCCAGGCTGGTCTCGAACTCCTAACCTCAAGTGTTCCACCTGCCTCAGCCTCCCAAAGTGCTGTCAGGTGGGGCATTCTTGGCCAAATCACTAGCTGGGTGGCACTTCCTTTTCATGATGTCAGCAAGAGGCACGTGAAGCCAAGCTGTCCTATTATTGACAATGCCAAGTTTCATCACTTGCTTAAAAAGATGTCCATCATATTTCCCCATCGTAAGTTACATTTTTTACATTTGTAATTAATAAGTAACCTGGGGAAGACACTTTGAAACTTTTTTTTTTTTTTTTTTTTTTTTGAGACGGAGTCTCACTCTGTCACCCAGGCTGGAGTGCAGTGGTGCCATCTCAGCTCACTGCAAGCTCTGCCTCCCAGGTTCACGCCATTCTCCTGCCTCAGCCTCCCAACTAGCTGGGACTACAGGCGCCTGCCACCACGCCTGGCTAATTTTTTGTATTTTTGGTAGAGACGGGGTTTCACTGTGTTAGGCACTGTGTTAGATCTCCTGACCTTGTGATCCAACCGCCTTGGCCCCCCAAAGTGCTGGGATTACAGGCGTGAGCCACCACACCCGGCCGAAGCATTTATTTTTATTAACTAAATTACAAATCTCCCTACTACCCATGTACAAAATACAAATACAAATTATGAAAAAATAAGTCACTAAATATAGAACCAAGCAATTAAATTTACTTTGTGGTTGGTGTCCATTTGAAAAACTTATCAACTGAGCCAATTTTATAGACTTTTTTTTAATTGAGAAGAAATGATGGCAATTGAGTAAAATTCAACTGCAGTTTAGTAACTTAGTTTGACATTTTTTTACAAAATGAGGTACAATCCTCATAAAACAACCAAGGCCAGGGATGAAAATACAACCCAGCCAGCCCAAAAAGGGATCCTTTTAATCCTGGCCTAAAGAGTCCATCTGCCAATAGTTCAGCAAGAACACTTCTTTCTTTTGGGTTTGTCATCACCCTTGCTGAAAAACTCAGGCCCTGGCACTATCAGAAAGAGTGTGCTTGGTTTAGGTCTAAGGAGGATTCTTAGCTCCTCTTACTGGTTCCAGAAGTACCTGCTCACCTACAGGAGAGAAGGTGGATCACTCCAGAAACTTAGAGGAAGGGGCTCAAGAGGTCCCTAAGTCCCCTCTCACTCTAGCATCTCATTCTAAGGGGTACTCACTGCATTGCTGACAAGTTCTGGCCATTACAGGTTTCCTCCATGTTTGTCAAAAACTTTCTCTCATCAGCCCTCCTTCCCCCGTGGAGTAGCACAGATTTCTACTCTTTATCCCACATGGCAGCCTGCCCAGAAGTTAAATGCCCACGTCCTGTCTCCCTAGGTTCTTTTAAAGCAATCGAGATTCAAGTCAGCAGGAGGCAAAGATTAGGGTGGAAACTGGAAAGGAGAGGAGAGAGTGTCTCACTTTCTAATGTAAAAGAACCACAGGAGCCTGAGAAATAAAATCTCTACACCAAAACTCAGTCTAAAGATTTGGGTCACCACAACAACTTGGAAAATGACAATCTTAATGAAAGATTTCAGGGGAAAAAAAAAATGGTAAGACAAAGGGGAAGTTGTTAGGTATGACACGTAGATTTTATACTGATAAATTTTGAACTCTAGGGGAGGAAAGAGAAGGATTGATGACATATGGCATAATTTTCAGTCCTCGTGGTCTTTAATCATTACTCCCTAAATAGACTTAAAGTGCAGAACTTGAGACCAAACTGTTACTCAAGAGCATTTTATCTACAACTAACGATTTACAAATAGATTTGGTGGTGACTATAAACTGAAGTCAGCCAGAATCTAACAGCTCTGAGCTCAATTTCATAACTGAGTCTTGTAGTTTATCCTACTCTCTGTAACGACTTTCAACTGTCATGGATTTGTTTTGTCTGGGACCTGGTTCTCCTTGTAAAACTCACTTTTTCTCATTCACACTTTTTTGATAATTTACGAGAAAATTAGGTATGCTCTTCAATTCACTCACTGAACGGATGAGTAGCCTAAGAATGTGTCTGACAAACTTTACAGAACAAAGGAAATTCTATAGTCAGGTTCTTCTAAAAAAGAGATTTAACTAACTCAACTTTAATAACCAGCAACCGAGTTACCTAAATCCTCCTTCAATCTATTTATATTTTTTAGACCAAACAACTCCTAAAAATATATGGATTTTTATAAGTGGCTTACACCAGAATAGGCTTCAGCAAAATATTTCTCAGTGATGATAATTTGTCCTAAATCAGATTCTAAATGATGTTATTGTCGTTTTTCATAAATAAGTTCATACCCTCCATAACACTCCAGTTTCCTCATCTTGGCCAATATGCTTCTATCTAAAGAGTGTTAACATTTCTGGTCTGCACTCATAATGGTTCTTTCCAACTTTTAATTGTCATATCTATTCCCTTCTCCCTCTGTTACATCTTTCTTAAGATTCAGGATCCTTGGCTAACTCAGAGTTTTACTTAAGGCTGAAATTATCTTTTGCTGCTTTTCCAATGTGCTTACTCATGTCAGGACACTTCAGAAACCTTTCTGACTACATATCTAAAGGGCATAATGAAGCTCACTTAAATTGGCTCAGTATGTTCACTTTTATTAGTCAGAATATTTATTTTGGGAATGAGCTTTATGTTAGAGTGTCATTTCAAATCAGCCGGGCTACAGATTAAATATTCTTCTTAAAACTTGCCCTTTGCCCAAAAGCTGCCTTTGCTTTCTGAACACTATATCCCTTAATTTGGTAGTTGTTGTACCGTGGTCTGGGGTGTCGGGAAAATTGAAGGGGATATTTTGTTGGTTGTCACAATTACAAACCCAAATAAGGTAAGAGGCTGTGCATCTGCAGAGGCACCAACCCGCACTCTAAGAAGGCCACAGTTCCAGGATTAGGAGGCCCTTCTCTGGGTGCTTAGATGTAGCGCAAGGGACTCTGGGCAACTGTCCAGAGTCAGGCCAGAGAGGAGGCCATGGTGCAGGTGTCTGTCTTTTCTGCTTGACTTCCAAGGATCTGAATCCTCTTCGCACCGTATGAATCTTGCTGGGAACAGAATGCAACTCCAACTTTAGAAGCTGAAAATACCAGGTTTTTCAGCTCCCCTGGCAGGTAAGGCAGCAGGAATGTACCCCCCGGGCTCAGTGAATTGCATGATTCCTTCCAAGCGTCTGTATCTAGAGCAAGTGATGCAAAAAGGCAGAGACACTGAAGAATTCTTTCTGGAAGTGGCTGTGATGGCAGCACCATCTCACTTCCAGGGACAGTGGCTGATCCCAACAGGGGTGTGCTGAGTCCCCTGTCCAGGCTCAGGGCTGACATACGGTCAGGACTAGCCATGGCAGGTAGCGTTCGAACACAGCCGTGTCCTCACAGGTGGGCTCTGTGCCTTCTGCTGCTGTGGTCCTGACTGTGCAATTTCCTTCACTTCTGCTCATTTCTGGGCCTGATTCTCCATGCTCCTCAAACTCCCACCACTTCCCACCTTTGCTCCCTCCACCCTCAATGAGTCCTGTTTTTCTTTCACTAGCAAAATCAAAACCACAAAAAAAGGAACGGCGTCCTTTACTTTCCCAAGTCTATGAATGCATTTGCATCTGCACATCTGCTCCTTCTCTCCAGACGGAGGAAGGGAGGAACCTCTTCCTGTCAAAAGCCAATGCCTTCCTCCTCTTGCTGGATTGCACTCCCCTGCCTTCTGTTGGACCCACCCATCATCGGCTTGCAAATGTCCCTCCCATCCCAAAGAAGAGAAAACGGCCTCTCCTTCCATCCAGATCCTCTTCCAGCCCTACCCCACCTCTCTTCTCCCAACACATCCACACCTCAACTGCTGTGCGGGGACTCACTCCCCTCTGCTCCTCCAATTCTCTCAGAGTTCAGGTCCCCGTCCAGGCTCGCCTCCCTCCACACTCTACTTCTATCTTACACCACCGATGATTGATGTAAATCTCCAGCCCAGACTTCTCACATAGACTTCAATGCCGGATTTCCTGGAGGCACGGCACTTCCGGCCCCAACTCAGCGTGACCCAAACTGAAGCTTGACCCCAGCCCCCTGGAGCCTGATAACTCCTACTTAACCTCAGGCCTCCACTGAGCAGTCCCTCTGGGTAGTTGTCTGCATTCTGCGCTTGATGAGGCACTGCACTTCTCCTTTAAAACACTCCTCACAAGAGTGACTAAATAATCAAATCTAGAATGCACATGGCCTTGTGAATACAAGACACGTACTCAGTCTTCCTGCTCACTCCTCACCTGCAGCAGGAATCCTCTGAGCGCATGCTGCTGTGGGCCAGGGCAGGGCCGGTATCCTGCCTGGATGAGGGCGATGCTGGGAGTCAGCCAGAACCCTAAGGATTCCACTTACTTGGTGTAAAACAGGACAGCTCAAAGTCACTTTCACTGTGATGAGAAGGCACATCCCAGGTGAACTCTTGGATCAGGATGTCAGAACTTCCCTTGAGTTCCAAATGCCCCCACATAAATGCTCTGGCTCTCCCAAGGACCCCAGTAGTCATTTTTCATAGCAGAACAAATGTGTGGGTCAGAGTGACACTGCAGGGCAGGGGGGGTTAAGAAAGGTTACCACGGAATGGGGTGAGGGAAGGTGGCTGGGAAGCGGAGTGAAGTGCAGGTGGATTCCATGCCTGACGCACACCAGAACTGGGTTTCTGTCCCATCAGCATAGGCTGGTAGCCAGGTGACTTGACTGGAATGTCGCTGAGCCTCAGTTTCCTGAAATCCAGCTCTGGGATGTCACTGCTGGGAACTAGGGCAGGGATGGCAGCCTACCCCAGAAAGGATGTGGAGTATAACAGGAGCCAGGGAGGTGGACAGGTAAGCCAGACAGATCCGCCTCAGAAGGTGTGGGTTAAACAGAGAAACCGGAGCCAGCAGTCTTGGCTCTGGGCACATTCAGCGAGCCTGGGGACAGCATATCCTACTCTGTCCACTGGAGGAGGGGACTAATGGTGAGGGTGGGGGAAGCATTTTCCATGCCAGCAAGGACTATCCCACTAAAACCAATCCAGCTATTTCTTGGGGAATTCGGTCTGGGTCTTAAGAGGGTAGGTGGTAGTGGCTGAGCATTCTGGAGAGAGGCCTCTGGGGTGGAGTATGGGAAACCCCAAGGTCCCTCACCCCCAGCGTCCACACAACGACAGGTCTTCCCCTGCACACCTTCCTGGGACCCAGCTCCACCCCTTCCCTTAATCTCTCATCCCTTTGTCTTCCTTCCTTAAGCTTTTCCCAATCCTGGGAGCCTTTTGTGCTCCCTGTGATCCAAATGCTACACAGAGAGGATTTAGGATTTAGGATATTCCCCCAAGATCAGTATTGGCTTCTACCACTCTATCTTGCAAATGTGAAATATTAAAGCTTTTATAACTACATGGGACTAGATGAGATTTTTGGGCATAGCTTAAAGGAGAATTCTAATTTGTAACATTTTTATTGGAAAAAATGCAATTTAAGTTTGAAATATCTGATGTAACTTTCGGTACACACCTCATTTATACTTGTATATGATTTCCCCCAAGGCAATATTATATAAAATAATCTAATGTTGAAATGGGACAATATGATCAATGTGAAAGATCGTCTCACTAATTGACCATACAAATACCACCCTATAGTCGTCAAAAGCAAAGAAATAGATGTATATCCAGCAATATGGGTGAACCCACATAATAGAAAGCACAGGAAAACTGAAAATGTCAAACTAGATGTGATAGCACATTTAGACAAAGTTTAAAAATACATACATAAAAAAAGCACTTCATATTTTATGGGCAGTGTATTGTAATGGTTGAGAGTGCAGAATCTGGAGCCAGAATGTCTGGTGCTAGTTTCCAAACTGTGCCATCTCTTAAGAAATTAAGCTTTGAGATTCACTCAATCTCCTTGTGCCTTACTACCCTTGTCTGTATAAAGAAATAATAATACTTAATGTTGAAGTTTTTGAAAGGGCCCAATAAAAACTATCCCTCATCCCTATCTGGTTCTGAACCAATTAAGAAGAAAGAAAGAGGAGCAGGGCAGATGAGGACAAAAGACCGTATTTCTGGGGAAGCGGGTCTTAGAGGATGCAGGTTGTAGTTGCTGATATACCCTGTGGCTGGGCAGCCCATGTGCTTCACTTAAGCAGAGAAGAGCACTGGGCTGCTCCCAAGGGAGGAGGCAGAGGTGTGCATGCCCAGCTCTAGACTCCACACTCACCATCTGGCAGAAAATGGGCAGAGAAAGGCTGGGAGCATGCCCGGGGGTCCCTCTGCATGGAAAGAGACATCAGTGCACATGCAGCACACAGGGTCGGCATGAGGAGTAAGAGGCCATTCCTGCGGGACTCTTGACACAGAGCACAGCACACAGTAGGTGCTCAGCCCACAGCAGTGAGCGCTGCTCAAGGGATAAGTGTGTTTAAGGATAAGTAGCAAAGAGGTTAGAGCAGGTGCTTACAAAGGAGAAGGGATCAGGAGTGGGGATCTTAGATAAAAGACGAAAACAGAAATAAAACAAGAGACAGGCACAGCTCACAACACACTAGGAACCAAGACATATGAGCAGCTCACTCCTAGAAGCCAACATGCATAGCTCTACAATTCTCTAATGACTTCTTCCTATGGAGACAGAATGACTCAAAACTAAACAGAACAGCAGTCTCTAGTAATCACAAAATATATATTGCTGCATGTTCTGGTCAAATGACTTGGCAAAAATCCCAGGGAATCTTTTGAAATGTCTGTCAGCCCCTTGTCCTGGTTCCAGGCCAGCCTCGGGAGCCACCTTTGGTTCAGGGTGGAGAGAATATGGCACAACAGGGAGAGCCTCATAAATGCAATTGCCAATGGGCACATGTACCCAAGGCAGAGTCACGTGCAGTCTACGAGGAACCCTTTCCTTCTTGTGGTTTTGGCAGTCAGTACTTGAGATTATTCTTTAACTCATTCTTGTTAGCTAAGAGAAATAGGTATATTAACCGCCTCACTGGTAAAGAAAGAAGACAGCTTCCACTTGAATTGCAATTCAATTGCACAGGGAATAAATCCACCCCAAATTTGGGAAAACTTTCTGAGCTTTAAAATATCCATCTGGAAGGCCGGGTCCTGCTCCTGCCGGCCATCCAGATCCCACGGCTCTGCCTTGTATCTCTATGACCCTGTAAACTTCTGGCTTCTTCTTTTCTCGGCATTCTATTCAGGCCGGAAAGACCTTTCCATAAACCAAACCCAGGACTGGTTGCTCCTTGAAACTGCTGGTGCACAGGCACAAAGGCCTAAAGATGGCCACATGGGGCTGACTTTTAATTGTAGTTCAGTCAGAATCTCAGTTTCTGTTCGTGGAGTTCTAAAAGGAAATCCTTGCTTTTTTTTCTGCTCCATTCCAGGGAATCAGTTTGGAAAGTTCTGTCCATCTGCCTTTTGTCCTACAGCTGAGGAACTGAGGATAGTTAGAGGCACTCTCCATCAGAATGGAGTTTGTGTCCATCATGGTAAGTGAGCTGTGGTTGCAGTGACCATCCATGCCAAAACCTCAGTGACTTCAAACAATATGTTTGTGTCTCACCCATGCCCCATGTGTACTGAAGGTGGGCTCTGCTCCATGCTCTTCTCACCCAAGGACACAAACTGATGGAGGCTGTATTGTCCGGGACATCACTGAGGCAGAGGGAAGGAACTGTGGTGCATGGGGAACCAAAGCAGGCCCCATGGTCACATTTTCTGTTAAAGACACAGGACGTTCAGAATACTCTGAGCCTGGAAGGAGACCTGGAAATCCTAGTGAGCCAGGAGTACAGACAATGATGCTTAGGCAACCCCGCTGCATACCAGTTTGGCCCCACTGTCCTGGCTAAGTTGGAAATCAGTGGTGGTAGAAGTTGAGACTTCAGAGATGTTGCGTCACTTTTTCTTCACTCACATGTCCCACGCTGGCCATGGAGGATCACCGTGGCTGAGAGAAGACAGAGTGTATCCCTGACGCAGGGAAAATGTTACTCTGAAACTTAAGTGTACATTAGAAGCAACCAGAAAGCATGTTAAAACTCAGATCCCCAGGCTATAATTCTGGAAATTCTAATTCAGTAGAAATTCAGAGAGCTCAAATTCAATAGATCAGCAGGAAGTACAGATGATCAGTACTCATGACCTTGACTCGTGATCAGGTAGCCCTGGTCATGACAGTCTAGTAGAGATGACCAGACATTCCAGTCTGCCTGGGACTGTCCTGGTTTTAGCACTAAAAATCCTGCATCTCCAAAACCCCTCAATCTCAGGCAAACTGGGATAACTGGTCACCCTATGAAAAGGACCCAATAAACTCTGATTTATCTTCTGAAGACAAATAGAAAAGGTCCTTTTTTGCGAAACCTTCCTGAAATGGTTTGGCTATGTCACCACCCAAATCTCATCTTGAATTGTAGCTCCCATAATTCCCACATGGTATGGCAGGGACCTGGTGGAAGATAATTGAATCATGGAGGGAGTTTCTCCCATACTGTTCTCATGGTAGTGAATAAGTCTCACAAGACCTGATGGTTTTATAAGGGGAAACCCCTTTTGCTTGGTTCTCATTCTCTCTTATCTGCTGCCATGTAAGACATGCTTTTCGCCTTCTGCCATGATTGTGAGGTCTCCCCAGCCACGTGGAACTGTGAGTCCATTAACTCTCTTTTTCTTTACAAATTACCCAGTCTCAGGTATGTCTTTATCAGCAGCATGAAAACGGACTAATACACTTCCTAAAATATTCCAAGCAAAGATAATACCTTCCTCCGTGGTAGTTACACTTATCAGGGATACCATAATCTTTGTGCACGCATTTGACTCTCCAGGAAGCATGTGAAACCCCAGAAGCCAAACGCTGCCCACTGAACTAGAAACCCAGGCCTCCTCTGTTTGGCTCCCTGGGCTGCTGATTAGTCCCAAACCTGGAGCTCTATCTGCTGGGATTCTTCAGCTTGAGGAACTGCAGGTCAAGAGAGGATAGGTGGGCAGGTGATTGCAGTGGCAAATAAAAGGCAAAAACAGTGGCATCTGCCAGAAGGATTAGTCAAGCAGAATTATTAAATTAATAGGAAGAAGGACAAGGAAGAGGAGAACTAGCACTTGTTGAGGATTTAGTTTATGCCAGATACTAATGCTTACATGTTTTGTGGCCTTTACAACACCCCTAGTTTGTCAGTACTATTATTATCTCTAATGTATAGATGCAGAAGCTGAAGTTTGGAGAAGACACATGGCATGTTCACAGTTACACAGTAAGTAGGTAACAAAGCAAGGACGTAAACCTACATCTATAGGATTCCAAAGCCTGTGCTCTTAAGCAATTAGTTTCCCTGGTATCCCAAACAGCTACAGGGTGAGACAGAGCCAAGGCAGGGGAGTTCGATGTGAAGACCTGCCCGCCCTACAGGTCCCTTCTTCAAGGAGCCTTTCCTCCCCGAGTGGTTCCACGAGGGATTGCTGCAGACTGATTTTCCAGCACCCTCATGAACATACCCAAGAAAGCCAATTTCTGTTTATTGATCAAATGGAAGGAATAGAAAGAGTTAGCTGGGTGTGAGAAGTTTTACCCCAATCTTCGGGTCTGTGTGTCCCTAACATACCACGTTCATTCCCACCCTCAAAGTCATTTGGGAGGCTTTGCCCCCTCCTCCTCCTAGACCCCATCTTTCTGCACCAAAGCTCTCGCCTCTTCCCCGCTGCCCATCCTGCTGCTAGCCCCAGCCCTTGCCTCAGCTCCTCTCCTCCCTCTGAGCCCTTCCAGCCTCTGGCTGCTCAGAATGTGGCCCACAGACCAGCAACCTTGGCCTCACCAGGGGGCATCTTAGAAATGCAGGATCTGCAGGCACAGCCACACCTTGTGAATCAGAATCATCATTTTAATAAACGATCCAGATGCACTTTAAGGTTTGGGAAGCCCTGGTTCAGCCCATAATACACACCCTTTTTCCATCAGAATCACATTGCCAGGGCTGCCCTTTCTCCTAAGGAAAGCTGATCTCATGTGACTCTGAAGTCAATGTATTACCTCTCCTAAAGACATTAGCCTTTTATTTTTTATAATTTCAACTATTACTTTAGATCCAGGGCGTGCACGTGCAGGTTTGTTACATGGGTATATTGCATGATGCTGAGGTCTAGGGTACAACAGATCCCATCATCCAGGTAGTGAGCATAGTACCCAGTAGTTTTTCAACCCTTTTCCCCTCCCTCCCTCCTCTAGTAGTCCCCAGTGTCTGTTGTTGCCATCTTTAAAGACATTAGCCTTTTAAAAAAGCTTTATCCTCAGCTAAAGGAATTCCAGGCTCATGGGAAACCTACTCTTGCCTCCTGAAATTACACCATGCCAATGGCTGCCAGACCATCTCCCTGGAAAGCTGGCCCTGTTTTCCTGCCTGTGAAGTGTATGTCTTCTTCATGCCATGACTACACACCGGTTTGGGGAGCAAAGTAAGTGTCTTCAGGTAGATAGTACAAAGTATGGTGTATCTGTGCAGGTCTATCTGCCATAGGATAATACATTGAGCAAAGAATTTCACTGTAGAGCATGCTTTAGTCCCCAACTGTCCTCCAAAGCAAGCAAGAAATCTTAACAAGAAGAGAAATAATGACCAGGAAGAAGTACAACGTGGGTAGGAGGGGTGTTTTAAAGAATGCCTCAAGACAAATGTCATGTTCTAGATGCTTAGGATGAATCCCTGTATATTTAGAATCCCACTCTCAGCTAGCAACACACATGTTATTATCCCACTGTCACTGGAAACATTTAAGAGCAAAAGAAAAATTTCTCTGGGAATGAAGTAGTACAATAGCTCTTGAGGTCTTCTAATTAAAGAATATATTTGCTCAAGGGGAAAACAACCAAATCAATTTTAAAAGGCAACAGCTGAGTAAAAGCAAGTTCTTTGTCCATTAGGGGTTGTAAAAGGAAAATTATAACCTGGCACCGCCTTCAGACAGCCTTTGATGCTCAGTCATTCTACTTGCTGTTGAGCTTCTCTGTAACAATCCACTTAGAAAAAAACCCAAGAAATAAGCCTTGGTAAGCTCATAAAGTTAGAGTGCCTTCCGCAGAATTGCACTATACTTCTCAAAATGACTCAGAAATATTTAACACTATAAATAAAAAAAGAAATACTTCTGTATGAATATACAAATTTTTCAGGCTTAGGATAATCATAAAGGTAAAATATGCCTGGACCGTGTATTCTAATTAAGAAAAAATGTATCACTGAAATGAAAACAGTTATTATATTTCACTGTTTCATCAATGTATTGCTTGTATTCATCTACATCCCATTTTGTTTAAGAAAAAAAGAGTGAAGGCTGGGTGCAGTGGCTCATGCCTGTAATCCCAGCACTTTGGGAGGCCAAGGCAGGCGGATCACCTGAGGTTAGGAGTTCAAGACCAGCCTGGCCAACATGGTGAAACTCCATCTCTACAAAAATACAAAAATTAGCTGGGCATGATAGCGGGTGCCTGTAATCCCAGCTACTCAGGAGGCTGAGTCAGGAGAATCACTTGAGCCCGGGAGGTTGCAGTGTGCCAAGATCGCACCATTGCACTCCAGCCTGGGTAACAAAGCAAGACTCCGTCTCAAAAAAAAAAACCAAAAAAGAAGAAAAGAAAAGAAAAAAAGCAGGGAGGAGATTGAGGTCAGTGTGTAAGGATGGAAAGAAAATGGCAATGTGAAATTACCAAAAATCAAAAACAAAAAAAAGGGAGTAAAAGCAAAATTACAGATAGGGATGAAAAATGTTGAACCCATAATGAGGTTTGCACACAAAATAATGCAGGCCATGAAGCTCTGTCCACCTGCATGGTGGAGCCATACATTTGACCCTGTGCTTCTAGTAGCCAGCAAAAAGAGGGAAACATAATCCCAGGGCCCATACATTTTTGTTTTATTTTGTTTTTCAGTGTCCCAAAGAAGCACAACTATTCCGGGACTAAAGGGATTGTCCAAAAGGATGTTTGCAGGGGAACACAGTGGGCGGTGATGAACAACATCATGACAGCATCCTGCAAGAGGGACAGCAATTATGACCAAACACCCACACGGGTCATGAGCATTCCAGCTAAGCCCAGCACAGACAGGACAGGAGCGTCACGTACATTGCCATTACACAGCGCCTAAGGCTGGCTCTGGCACCAGACTGGGGGGAGCAAATCCTGGGTCTATCCCATACAACCCTGTGAGGCTACAAAACATCTCTGGGCTTCCCTTTTCCCCTTCTAGAATGTGGGGACCCACTTCATAAGCTTGTGGTGAGGATTAAATGAGTTAATAATGGTAAAGTGCTTAGGTCAATTTCTAGCATGTGAATTATGATAACAGTAAATTTATGTTATATCTGCCATATATATATAATCATTCTTAAATTCTAAGTGATTACCTTTTGAAGCAGATGTTGAAGAGTTTTCGAAGACTTACAAGATTATCTACCACAGAAGAGCAACATACTTTCTCCCTACCAACTATTTTTGAAATATTTAAATGAATACAATTAATACTCTAAATATAAATGACCAAAGATCCAACCTTTTCATTATTTCTTCAGTGTGTTCTAAGTTATAAAAGACAAATAGTTTTACTATCTGTTGCATATGTGTGGCTTTGGTATGTGAGGGACGTATGAGAATAGGGCAGACATAAGTAAGGACGTCTCTGTATCTTCATTCATTCGTACATGAAGTATACATTTGCTGGATTATTTCTATACACCAGACATTTTCCTAGGTGTTGGGGATATAGAAAGGGACAGAATATTATTCTGTACTCCAGTCAGAATTCAATTGAGATCTCTCTCTCTGCGCGCGCGCGCGCGCACACACACACACACACACACACACACACACACACACACACACATTGAATACATCACATGCACTTTTTAAAAACTTCAGTATGGTCACCCCTCAATACTTTCCTTCATTTTTTTTCCAGACAGAGTCTTGCTCTGTTGCCCAGGCTGGAGTACAATGGTACAATCTCCACTCGCTGCAACCTCTGCCTCCCGGGTTCAAGTGATTCTCCCGTCTCAGCCTCCTGAGTAGCTGGGACTATAGGTGCGCACCACCACACCTGGCTAATTTTTGTACTTTTAGTAGAGACAGGGTTTCACCATGTTGGCCAGGCTGGTCTCGAACTCCTGATCTCAGGTGACCCGCCTGCCTCGGCCTCCCAAAGTACTGGGATTACAGGAGTGAGCCACTGCACCAGCATTTTCCCTTCATTCTTTAAGAGATGACAACTGGAAAGCTTTGGCAAATTTCAGCCAGTAGAAAAGCAAGTCAGAATACTGCGTGTCACTCATAGTCCCAGCGATAGTCAGAACCTCCTAGAAGGAAGTGATTGAGGAGAGCTTAATAAAGAACCTACAGCATTGACAAAGTCGTGGGCAGTGGGAGGGAAGCCTTCTGGTGATGGGGAAGCATCTCAGAGCTAAGAAGGTCTGAGAACCTCTCCTACCCTCAGCTGAAGGGCAAGGAGGGAGAACAGATGCTGGATCCCAGACAGAGCTGGAACCTTATAGTGAGTTTCCTGCCAGAAGCCAAGATCCTCATTAGGATGAAACAGCTGGGATACTGCAGCCTATGGGCCAACAGAGGCAGCTGGGGGACCAAATGCCCCATTGTCTTCGCTCTCCTACCCCCTGAACACCTAGGATACCTCCCCCCAAGCCTGTTGCTGCTGTCCAGGAAGGTCACCAGCCTGGGTCACTGGGCACAGAATGGGGGGTGAGTGGACAGAGAGAAGGGAGACTATCTGGGTCACAAGAGGGCTTGGGTTGTTTAAAGTTTCAAATAATTAACAAATGTATCTTGAACTACATCACCAAATCTGAGCCAGAGAAGAGACGTGAGGTAGCAGAGAAGAGGAGGCCTTTTCAGGATGGGTCAATAATAGCTCTGAAGAAAAAGTTCAGTAGGCCAGGCACCAGTGGCTCACAGCTGTAGTGCCAGCACTTTGGGAGGCCGAGGCAGGGGGATCACTTGAAACCAGGAGTTCAAGACCAGCCTGAACAACATAGTGAGGCCCGATCTCTACAAAAATAAAATAAAATCAATAGTCGGGTGTGGTGGCACATGCCTGTGCTCCTAGCTACTGGGGTGGCTGAAGCAGGAGGATCACTTGAGCTCAGGAGTTCCAGGCTGCGGTGAGCTATGATCACACCACTACATTCCAGCCTGGGCGACAGAGCAAGATCCTGTCTCAAAAATAAAAGAAAAAAGAAAGAAAATAAAAGTTACAGTACATGGCCTAGAGCAGCACTACTCAAAGTGTGGTCCATGGACCAGTGCTGGTCCAGGAACTGTTTGTTACTCACCCACAATAAAACAAGGGGCCGGGGGAGGTGGCTCACGCCCATAATCCAGCACCTTGGGAGGCCGAGGCAGGCGGATCACCTGAGGCCGGGAGTTTGAGACCAGCCTGGCCAACATGGCGAAACTCCATCTCTAGTAAAATTACAAAAATTAGCCAGGTGTGATGGCATGTGCCTGTAGTCCCAGCTACTGGGGAGGCTGAGGCAGGAGAATGGCTTGAACCCAGGAAGTGGAGGTTGCAGTGAGCCAAGATCGCGCCACTGCCCTCCAGCCTGGGAGACAGAGCAAGACTCCATCTCAAAAATCAATCAATCAAACAAGGACAGAAATCGAGAGTCAGCATTTAGAAAGCCTTAAAACAATTTAAAAGAGTAAGCTGATATCTGTTAAATCTGGTTTTTTAAATGAGGCTTATACTTTGTATGTCTTTAGGTTTTATTTCCAACTTTTCTGGACTTCGGCCTAGGCGAAGAATTCATGACTAAGACCTCATAAGCACAAGCAACAAAAACAATAATATATAATTGAGACCTAATTAAACTAAAAAGCTTCTGCACCGCAAAATAAATAATCAACAGAGTGAACTGACAACCTGCAGAATGGGAGAAAATATTTGCAAACTTTGCATCTGACAGGGGACTAATATCCAGAATCTACACGGAACTCAGTTCAACAACAACAAATAAATGACCTAATTAAAAAGTAGGCAATGGGCCAGGCACGGTGGCTAACTCCTGTAATCCCAGCACTTTCAGAGGCTGTGGCAGGCAGATCACTTGAGGCCAGGAGCTCAAGACCAGCTTTGCCAACATGGCAAAACCCCATCTGTATTAAAAATACAAAAATTAGCCGGGTGCAGTGGCGGATGCCTGTAATCCCAGCGACTGGGGAGGCTGAGGCACGAGAATCGCTTGAACCTGGGAGGCAGAGGTGCAGTGAGCTGAGATGACGTCACTGAACTCCAACTGGTCAACAGAGCAAAATCCTGTCTCAAAAAAAATAAAAAATAAATAAACAGGGGCTATGTGAACACTATAGCCACCTACCCACAGAAGCAAGTAGGGTCAGCCCAAGCCAGGTGTCAGGCCCACCTGCTCTAAATACCAGGCACCTTCAGGCCCAGCCCTGCCCAGGGCCTAAGCCAAAAGACACCCAATCCTGGCAGTGCGGGTGCGATGCCCTCCCCATGAAACACAGAGATTTACACAACAGCCGTCCACACAGTCTTCCTGCCCTTGCCTCACTCCACAGCAAGGAGGCTGGACTGTGCTCTCATGTGCTTTATCTCGCCTGGGCCAGGCTCTGGCTGGGCACTCTTGCCCTCATGAGAGCTGTGCCAGCTGCTCTGCCCACCTGGGACCCTGTGCTGGAGACAGCACCTGGATTTCAGCTGCCTGAGCCCACCTGGATGGCAATTGAACTGATTCCAATGAGGGGAAGAGTGCTGCATCTCCCGGCTCTGGGCTTCCTTGCCCCACTCGCCCTCCCCATCTCTTTGGGAGCTCCCAGAATACTTGGTGCAAGAGGCACCTCGAGGGATGGTGAGAGTCTGCCCAGTAAGAATGACTGTGAGGGGAGGGGAGAGAACTGAATGTTCCACGCTGGTTATGCTGGTTATTCTGTGATGCTGAGGAGCGACAAAGGTAAACACACAATTTTATCATTCAAAGTGTTTAAAACCTATGGAACAGAGTATGTCACGCATGGTGCGCTGAATCTGGAATTCCTAAGCCATAGAATGTTTGCATTTGTGGTTTGAAAATTAAAGAGAGAAATGCAATAGCTCAGGAATTTGCTTTCAAGTGAGAGAGACACGGGCACATAAAACATCCTTATCTGCAGGCTACAAGACCAAAGGGAACCTCGTGAGGAAGAGCAGCAGGAGCTGCCAGGTGGAGGAGACAAAACCTGACCCCTCTGGTCTAGAGTGAGCTGTGGGATTCCCGGGGAGGCAGGATGGTCACACTGTCTGTGTCCCGAGGCCACTTGGGGGACCTAGTACAACTGTCCTAGACAGGCAAAGAGCTTGGTCTTGCTGCAGCCCCGCTTATGGGGGAGCCCCAGACCTCCTTAGCTCACTCCCCACCCATCTCCACTCCCCTCTCTGCACACACACCCCCAGTGACTCAGCAGGCCACCACTCTGCCAAGGACACAGCATGGCGCCCTCCTCAAGGCTGGCAGTGACCACCAGAAAAAAATGGTGGGTTAGGCCAGGCGCGGTAGCTCATGCCTGTAATCCCAGCACTTTGGGAAGCCGAGGAGGGCAGATTGCCTGAAGTCAGGAATTCAAAACCAGCCTGACCAACATGGTGAAACCCCATCTCTACTAAAAATACAAAAAAATTAACTGGATATGGTGGCCCATGCCTGTAATCCCAGCTACTCAGGAGGCTTTGGCAGGAGAATCACTGGAACCTGGGAGGCGGAGGCTGCAGTGAGCCGAGATCATGCCACTGTACTCTAGCCTGGGTGACAAAGCAAGACTCTGTCAAAAAAAAAAAAAGAATGGTGAGTTATACTGTTATACTTAGAAAAGGTGGTTTGGTTTGGTTCTTGCTTTTTCCTAAAGTAAGGAAATGCAATGGGAGTAGAAAGTGAAAAAGAGAGAGAGGAGAATCACAGAAACAGGAATAGTGAAAAAAGAGGCATCAGGAAGGAAAGAGTGAAGGAAGACCATTTGGTGGTACAGGAAGGCTGCAGGGTCACAGGTATGAGAAGGAGCAGGGACTCTGTGGGGGCTGGGCAGGTGCCCTGAGGACAGCAGGCAGAGGAGAAAAGGTGCCAGGCACAGTTGACTCCCCTGAGACACCACATTTAACTCAAGCTTCCATGAACTGTCATGAAGAATTCATGAAATTCAGTGTTTCCTTATATATGCTTGCCATTAATAGTAATAGGAAAATGGCCATGATTTAAAGCCCAAATGTGCTTGAAATTGCAAACGTTTCACAAGGGAACAAGCACATAAAATAGTTTTCAAGATTAGCTAAGGAATGAAATATGCTCTTTTTAAAAAATCAATTTCCATTTACTGAGTATTTTTCTGATTCTTTTGGCATTGAAAGATCTCTAGCAAGCCAGCCTCATTCTGAGACAAAACAGTCAGAAGCTCCTATCAGGGGGACAGGGTGGCAGGAGGCGAGATAGGGCAAGGAGGGCATCAGGAAATAGTTCATACTGGGGAGACGGAGGACATCAGGAAAACTCCAAGGAAGCTTTTTCATTGATAACTCAGATCCTACCAGAAATCATTGTTCCTTTTGTCCTCTTTCTATAGAACCTTTTATTTTCTCCAAAGAGAAAACAGCTTTATTGTTTTTCTAATTCTAAAAGTAATACATGCTCATTGTAGAAAATACAGATGTATATGTATATACCATTGACTACTACTCAGCCATAAAAAGGAATGAATTAATAGCATTCGCAGCAACCTGGATAGGATTGGAGACTATTATTCTAAGTGAAGCAACTTAGGAATGGAAAACCAAATATCATATGTTCTCGCTTATATGTGAGAGCTAAGCTATGAGGATGCAAAGGCATAAGAATGACACAATGGACTTTGGGGACTTGGGTGAAAGGGTGGGAGGGGGATGAAGTATAAAAGGCTACAAATTGGGTGCAGTGTATACTGCTTGGGTGACGGTGCACCAAAATCTCACAGATCACCGCTATAGAACTTACTCATGTAACCAAACACCACCTGTTCCCCCAAAACCTATAGAAATAAAAATTTAAAAAAAAATACAGATAGTATAGGTAACATGGATTGAGTTCTTACAGCATGTAAGGCACTATTCTGAGAGCTTTTTCTGTATTATCTGATTAATTTCTCACAAGAACCCTCCTAGGTTGTATTTCCTACAGGAAATACAGGGATAGGTTGTATAACCCTCCTATCCCTGTATTTCAGATGAAGATACTGACCCTGAGACATTAGTTAGATCATTCAGTTACACACAGCTAGGAAGCTGTGGAGTGAGATGTTTACCTAGGTAAAAACCCAGAGCCAGCAAGCTGACATACACTGTGAGATTTACAGAAGAAAGTAAAAATCACCGATGATCTCCCCATCCACCGAGAAACACTCTTAGCATATTCAAGTATCTCTTTCCTCACTTTGTTCTTTGCTTATACAGGCACATTATTTTTTCCTACCAAATGTGATCATTCCATACGATCTAGCTAGTTTACATATAGTTTTGGTCTGTTTCTTCACCATATAGTACGGACACATGTTGTGTCGATAAAGACCATTCTATGGCACCATATGGTGCCTATTAATCCACTAACTGAGTCAGTCCCCTTTTATTGGACATGAGATTGTTTCCCACTGGATGCTATTTTTATAATGCTTTGGTGAATATCCTGCATCGGACATTTGAGCATTTATCTCATGAATTCCTTTGGATAAATTCAGAGTAGTAGTTTCATGTCAAAGATACAAATTTTTTTTTATTGCAAATATTCTGGGAAGTAACATCAGTACTGAGTTCCCAGAACTTTCGTGTGAATGTGTTTACAGATACTTCACTCCCCAGAAGAAATAAGGCAGCCTAAGCTCATTAAAAGGGGGAACAAGAGGATCAATGACAACTTCTCTAGGTAATAATAATAAAATTCCATATCATAGATGATATGTAAATGTAAAGCACTAGAGTGCTTTACAATGGTCAAAGAACATTCACATACACTCACAGGAGTCCCTAGCCATAAGCAGGGTCCTCTCCACCTGCCAAGCCTACCATTAGATCCTGGATACCCTACACCAGTCTGCCACAGTTCCGTGCCTGGGTCTCTCTCCTGCCCTGACCACCCCTGCATAACCAAAGATTGGCACAGCAGCCTGGGCTCTTCCTTCCCGGACATCGCACTACCAATGCCACAGCATGCCATCTTCCTTCTGTCTTCTTAACTGCATGGACAACCCTCAGAGAAATGGGATTAACCTTTTCTAAAAGGCACCAGGGGCATTGTACTGCTCATTTTTCTCTCATCAGCATGGGCCACATGAACCATGGTCCTGGGCGTTCTCAAGAAATGAACCTTGTCTGCATGTCTGCTGTCAAGTTATACAAGAAACCCATAAAAGGCGGGCTGATTCAGCAGCCCTCAGGCTACCTGCTCTGGTTCCTCTCCCCAGCCCACAGGCTGCCTTTCCCATGTGATGCCAAACTCTGGTTTTCACCCTTCGTGATGAGAAAGATCCCTCTGATGACTTTACAATAGCCTTGATCCTGGGAAGTGACCAAATGCCAGTCATAATTGTGTGTTGACTCAAAGTTGCATCGTAAGACTCACCCAGGAGGTCACAGTGACCTCCGTTTATCATTTTATCATCTTAACGTCTATCTGTATAGAGTGAGAGAATATTCCAGAAGAAGTGTTTTGTTTCCTACTGTTGCTGTTCCCTAGTACAGTTTTTATCTTTGTTCCTATTTCTTGGATTTATGTTGACTGCCTACAGCCTTCTGAGTATTTTGGAAGGAAACATATTTAATTCATTTTCTGTTATGTCTGTTATATTTGCGGTGCTAGTTTTATGAAAACCAACAAATGTAAATGTTAGCTTAAAATAGAACAGAGCTGTCCATGATGACAGCAAGACATATAACCCAGTGGAATAATAAGAAAACAACAGTATTGAAATTCACATTTCCATTTAATTCCATCTTAGTGGAAGACACAGTATATTCTGGCACTTTTAAGCCCCATGGATACAAAAAGAATATGTTCACACAGCCCCTGAGCTTAAGGAGCACACGGTGGATCAGCCTTTACAGCACAGCTTAGCAAATGCCTCTGAGTAAACAGACACAGTTCAGAAGGAAGCAGGCAGTCAGGAAGGGTTTCCAGCAGGCAGTATTTGAGTTATCTTGGGAAGAAGGTAGCCAGACCAGGCAAGGTGGGAAGGAATTCCAAGAACCGTGAATAGCACCAAAATAATGCCCAGAGCCAGGGAACATCATGGAATGTTCAAGGAATTACAGTTAGGTCCCTACTGACATAGCATAGGGCTTGCAGGAGAAAGTACCATTTAAGATTAGGCTGACAAAAAGTCTACGGGCTAGACTGAAGGAGCGTATGTGCCACGTTAAGAAACTTGGACTTCATTCCAAAAGTAATAGAAAACCACTAAAGGATACTAATCAGGGAGAACAGCATACTGAGATCTTTGTTTTCCCTGGTAGTAATGAGAAGATTGATTGATAGGTAGACCCTTGGAAGACTGCCAACCTGATTGTTTCTAATCTTTCTCACCTCACCACTATGGATTCTGTTCCTTTCAGGCTGATTCTCAAACAAGGTGAGCTGAGAGTAGATGCTAGGAAATCAGTTAGAAGACTGGTAGACTAATCATGGGGAGAGCTGCCACGGTCTCCACTACAACAGTGCAGTATCAAGGCGGAGGAGGAGCCAGACTCCAGATATATTATGGCGCAAGACATAATGAGTTTACTAAATGGTAAGTGGGGAGGGAGAGGGAAGTGGAGGGCTATGGAAGAGACCAAGAGGGATGCTGGGTAAAGTGGCTCTTGGAAAGGAGCAGCCCTGATTTGTAACATTTGCTGATTTCTGTAGTGTAAATGCTCCCACCACAGCCAGTATCAACGTACTGAGCTGATGTACCACTTCTAGTCTTGCCCACACAAACCTCCCTTCTATGTTCTTTCCTCATTCGGGCTGGTTGGAATAAAGATGATCCACAGGGCAAACTTGGGAACCCACGTGTTGAAAAAGGTAGACCCAGTTATGGAAGGAGTTTACATCTTTGAAACACTGTTTGGAGGTGAACTGCTTAACCAGGATCAGCTGTGTTTGTATTTAGCCACAGTGTTAATCAGCGTTCTCCAGAGAAACAGAACCAATAGAATGTGTGTGTGTGTGTGTGTGTGTGTATGTGTATACAAAAGAAATAAATAGAAATAAAAAGAAATAAGAATAAATAAATAATAAGAAGAAGAATTTTAAAAAGAATAAATAAAAAAAGAAATAAAAAGAAAAAGAGAGGGATTTTTTTTTTAATAGAGGCAGGGTTTTACTCTGTCACTTAGGCTGGAGTTCACTGGTGCTATCAGAGCTCACTGCAGCCTCCAACTCCTGGGCTCAAGCAGTCCTCCCACCTTAGCCTCCTGAGTTGCTGGGACTACAAGTACATGCCACCATGCCTGGCTAATTATTTTATTTTTTTATACAGATGGGCTCTCACTGGGTTGCCCAGGCTGATCTTGAACTCCTGGCCTCAAGCAATCCTCCCACCTTGGCCTACCAAAGTGCTGGGATTACAGACATGAGACACCGCAACCAGACTGAGTTTTTCATGTATTAAAAGAAAACACCCGATTTCCAGATTCTTCCTAATGTATAAATTACTTCAAAGGCAAATTAACACTTTGAAGTTACTAAAGGACCATAAAGCCATAAAGGATGATATTGCATCCCTAGTAGCCCAGAGGATTTTATTGGCACCTGTTTTTCTACCCACTAATGAATTGTTTGACTTCAAGGGCTGTGCGTCATGATGATGTTCATTAGTAACACATTTATTGGCTCACACCTGCAATCCCAACATTTTGGGAGGCCGAGGCGGGTGGATCACGAGGTCAAGAAATTGAGACCATCCTGGTCAACATGGTGAAACCCTGTCTCTACTAAAAATACAAGAAAACTAGCTGGGTGTGGTGGTACGTGCCTGTAGTCCCAGCTACTTGGGAGGCTGAGGCAGGAGAATCACTTGAACCCAGGAGGCAGAGGGTGCAGTGAGCCGAGATCACGCCACTGCACTCCAGCCCGGTGACAGAGTGAGACTCCATCTCAAAAAAAAAAAATTTATTAATAGCAAAATTGTTCTAAATATAATCTTCTGTATTTTCTAATTTTGTTATAGCTCTAAAATACTCTTAAAATGTTGCAGAGCGACTCAATTGTCATAAATGGAACCAACTGTAATTAATTACAGAACTAAAACTCTTCCACCCTCACCCAGAGATTTGGTCTCACAGCGATATGTTTCCATTACTACTATACCCTGGGAAAGTTCAGGCTGATGCTGAATCATCCTTGGCTCATTCTACATTAACTCAGCAAATATTTATTAAACAACTATTGTATGCTAAACACTGTGCAAGATGTTGGGAGCAAAACATCTTGTAGTGAAAGGAACACAGTGAACAAAAGAAGACATAGTCTCTGGCCTCCTGAAGCTTATAGTCTATTCAATCCCTCGGGAATCCAGAAAGACTGAGGCAAAACCAAGAGCCATCCACCTTCTGGATTGGGCTGTGTCCACCCAGGGACCCCGCTGAGTCACCCTCCTTAGTGACCTCACCAGCCAACCATCTGTAGAGCCAAGTTAATCTCCAAAGTCCTCAAGCCCAAAAAGTAACAGAAACTAGCCCAGGCCTCCCTCCACATCTGAGTCAGCTACAAAGAATGTTTTTGGATTCATCCACCAAAGCCTCACAAAAGTTGAAGGGAATCAGAAAAAAAAAAAAAAAAAAGATTCTAGAAGGCAACTACATACTGAATTCACTCTCAGATGATTGGATCCTGTATTTGCATCTGGCCCCTGGGGAGTTCACTGTCTGTGATGAATTCATGAAAAATGAGAAAGGTAGAGTAATGGGGCATTTTTCCTGTGACCCATTAATATTTTTCCTTAAAGTTTATAATGTAGTTTCCCCTATTATACTTAACCTTGGAGCTTTAGAAACAATTTCTGAGTTTTCTATTTTTTGCATTTTAAATAACATTTTCATAGTATTTGCCTGTGTTAACATCTGCAGGGGGCTTCAGGGTCTCAATCTAGGCTTGCTTTCCTTATTTGTTTATTTATTTATTTAGAGATGGGGTCTCACTGAGTTGCCCAGGCTGGATTTAAACTCCTGGGCTCAAGTGATCCTCGTGTCTCAGCCTCCTGAGTGGTTGGGGCTGCAGGTATGAACTACTATGTCCATCTGGATTCTCTTTCTTCTGTCTTAGTTTGGGCCCTCTCTAAAGCCCTGAGGCAAAGACTTGAGTCGAGGTAGTTTATTTAAGAGTTGACCTCAAGAAGCACAAACTGGGGAGAGAGGAACATAAGGGAGCAAGAAAAGCCAAAAATCAATGTGTTAATGGGTGGGTTGCCACCAGAGGCAACCCAACAGAGGCTCCATTCTACCAGGGACACTCTGAGGAATTATGTAGAAGGCACTTTAGAACTGGCCCATTGATAGGCAGGGAAATGCGGTATTTTCCCACCAACTCCTATCCCTCTTGGAATGAGGATTGCCCCTTGGGGTATTAAGTGCTGGGCTTGCAGGCTGCTCTAGACACACCTTTTAGAAGCTCCTGTGGCTCCAGAAAGAGCCTTCAGACAGGAAGCAGAGTCAGATGCAGGCCCTTGAGATGGGACAAGGGAACAGGTGTGGGAACTGTCCCTCCAGGCTGCCACTCAGGGGGACCAGGGAGCCATGGGCATCACAGCCCTTGCCTCTACAAGGTCCAAAGGACCATCTCTGCAGCTCTGTTCCTGTAGCCACATCTGCTGTCTCCAGGCCTCACTCCCCTGCAGCCCTGTAGAGCAGGGGCAGCGTCACCTTCTCTCCTCACACCTCCATCCTCTGAAGCCAACACTCAGTCCTTTTCAGGGCTTGGTGTTGGGGGTGAGTGATTGTCTTTGTTTATTTTTACTACTAACAGGTTAAAATAACAAATTTATACTCTTGGGAACATTACACATTGCATACAAGCCTCAAAATTCTTCTCCAGATAATTGTGTTGTTGTTCCCTGGAACACAATGAGTCAGGCTTGCTCTGTGGGGGCTGAAGTCACGGACCACAGGAACCCCCTCCACACCCACCTCCTTGTGTTTTTCCCTATACCTCACCCCGGGGAGGGAGCAGGAGGGCGAACATAGGGAGCCCGTAGAGTAGAAATCTGGTGTTTGGATTCTGGAGGAAGTCCAGGGTGTGTATGTAGAAACCATCACTACACCTTCCGATCTCACAGGAGAGATCTCCAAAGCCCATGCCCCACCAGGAGTCCAGGAAGAACAAAGGTTCCTAGATTCCAAAGATTCTCCTTTTAAAAATTGGACATCCACATGCTTCAGTAAAACTGAACTCATTATATCTGGCCAGATGATACGAAAGCTTCCTGAAAGAGATCGTGTTCTCATTCTATAGCCTGAAACTACTGCATAATGTATAATTAAATGAACTTGAACAACCCCAGAAAGTATGATGCCTCTAGTAAATCACAGAACTGTCCTACATTTACCACCTTTTAAGGGGAAACTGTCCTTTAAGATCAAGTCCGGGGGCCGGGCACGGTGACTCATGCCTATAATCCCAGCAATTTGGGAGGCTGAGGTGGGCGGATCATCTGAGGTCGGGAGTTCGAGGCCAGCCTGGTCAACATGGTGAAACCCCATCTCTACTAAAAAAAAAAAAAAAATAGCCAGGCATGGTTGTGGGCACCTGTAATCCCAGCTATTTGGGAGGCTGAGGTAAGGCAATCACTTGAACCCAGGAGACGGAGGTTGCAGTGAGCCGATATCACACCACTGCACTCCAGAGCGAGACTCTGTCTCAAAAAATAAAATAAAAAAAGATCAAGTCCAGAAGGTAATGTTTTCATTTGTTAAACTTGTTGGCCAAAAAAATAAAAATGAAAAACACCAACTAGTCTAAAAGAAAATAAGATCCTCACAACAGCACAAGCTGTCAAATTGACGACAGCACATCAGAATCAAATTTCAGTTCTTAGCAGGTGAAAAGAAGTGATTTTGTAGTAACAAATTTATGATCTGTATTTTATTTCTCAACCATGCATCACAATTCCTACTTTTCTCCCTCTAAGGTCTTAATGTTACTATTAAATTATGAAATCTAACCTCTCAGTGACATTCTTATGGTTAATTCCAGCCAAAGGAAGAAAACACAGATCTTACCAATGGGGCAAAAAATAGGAATCTTACAAGACACAACATGCTTGTTAAAACATGTCACGCTCCGACACAGAAGAGGAAAGAAATATCTTCAGTCTGACAGAACTGATCATGCTTTTCCTGCTCCTAGACTTTCTTAGAGTATTTTCTTCAGCATTATAGGTAGTGTTTTCTAGAGGCACAAATGTGATCAGTCTGTTCTTTTTAATGAGAGTTTATTAAAGTTCACTTTATTTTATTAAATAAGTTCACTTTATTAAATAAAAAAAACTTTAGAGCAGTCTTTAGACTGCTCTAAAGAAGTTTTAAATGAAGCAATTAACTCATTGAGAACTTATAATAATCTTATGAGGTATGCACAGTTATCTCATTTTATAAATGAGGAAACTGAGGCAGGGAGCAGATAAATATATTTGTTAAAGCCACACAGCAAGTGAGCAGAGCAATCAGGACAAACTGAGCCAGGCTGACTCCAGAACCCACACTCTCAGCTGGCTCGCAGAGCAGGTGGGTGGACACAGGCCTCATGAATATGCATACCATGACTCAAGTTTGTCAGCAACCAGCAAAGTACTGAACTGTTCCTATGTTGATGTTTTCTTAATTGTCTTAATTAGGGAATTTTTCAGTACCTCAAAAGGGGGCTTTTAAAGTAGGTTTAAAAAAGAGTTTTAAAGAAAAAAGAACAATCCAGCAGATATGGGCAAGTTCAGTATGGGTCATTTTGATGGATTAAAATTCCCTGTTAACTACAAAAACCCTCAGTTAAATAAGTGATATAGGCAGGTCATGGTGGCTCATGCCTGTAATCTTAGTACTTTGGGAGGCGGAGGTGGGCAGATTGCCTGAGCTCAGTAATTCAAGACCAGCCTGGGCAACATGGTGAAACCCTGTCTCTACTTAAAATACAAAAAGTTAGCCAGGCATGGTGGCACATGCCTGTAGTCCCAGCTACCTGGGCGGATGACGCACCAGAATCACTTGAGCCTGGGAGGCAGAGGTTGCAGTGAGCCGAGTTTGCCCACTGCACTTCATCCTGAGCAATAGAGTGAGACCCTGTCTAAAAAAAAAAAGAAGTGATATGGTAGGTAATTCTTGGTTAGTATTGTCAGAAGCTACTGAATGAACGCTAGAGGTTAGGTATCAGAGGGATAAGACTAACTTATAGTTGAAAGGAGGCTTTTAGAGTCTTTTGAATCATGAAGGCTCTCTGTGAATTTCTGCAGATACAAATTAATGGTGAAAATATTCTCAGGAGAGGTCTAATTTAGCACAACACATGAACTAAAGAGGTTGAAAGCCCTTCTGTCACAGAACTGCCCAATCAAAATGAAAAGAACACATTCTAAGAAATCTCAGTATCATTCCATTTGTATACTATGGGATGCATTTACCTTTTTATTTCTTTCAAGTAGTATTTTTATATGAACTGTACTCTATGCTTAACTCTTCCCAGCAAAAAGAAGAGTATAAACATTAACATTAGTATTAGCATTAGTTTTAGTATTAGTATTGACATAACAAACTCAGGTAATAATAGCAGCAGTCTTCTTCCTCCTGTTTACGTTACCATCTGCACACAAGCACACAAGCATGTTGCTGTCTCTATCATAAACAAATAAATTTTCTCTTTACCTGGCTTTTCAATGATTCTCCCGCATTTCTTTTTGCCCCATTGAGCAGAACTCTTAAAATTGATTTCTGTATTAGATGCTTCAATTCCTCTCACATTCTCTCTTGATTTCCCTACAGTTAACTTTTCAATTCTGTCTTATCAAAGTCACCAATGATCTCCACACTGGCAAATCCAATAGTCATTTACTGGTCAGTTATCCATCTTTTGTTATTTGGCTTATCAACGGTATTTGACACAGTTAATTTCTCCCTCCTTTTTTTTTTTTTTTACTTGAAACACTCTCTTTCCATGAATCCTTTTTTTTCTTAACAGTTTTATTGAGATACAATTCACATACCATACAGTTCACCCATATAAAGTGTACATGCCAATGGTCTTTGGCATATTCACAGAGTTGTCCAACCATCATCACAATCTATTTTAGAACATTTTCATCACCCTCTCTCCAAAAACATACCTATTAGTAGTCACTCCCCAATTTCCTCCAAAACCCCTAGCCCTAGGCAGCCACTAAGCTACTTTTCTCTCTATAGATTTGCCTATCAGGACATTCCATATAAAGGGACTCATATAAGATAGCCTTTTATGCCTAGCTTCTTTCACTTACCCTGATGTTTTCAAGACCTTAAAAACATCATGCCAAGTTAAAGAAGCCAGTCACAAAAAGACAAATACTATGTGATTCCACTTATATGAGCTTCCTAGAGTTGTCAATTCACAGTAAGAGAAGTAGAATGTTGGCTGCGAGCAGCAGGAAAAAGGGGAATGGGGAGTTGCTGTTTAATGGGTACAGAGTTTCAGTATTGCAAGATGAAAAGGGTACTGGAGATGGATGACGGCGATGGTTGCGCAATGATGTCAATGTACACAGTGCCACTGAACCATATACTTAAAAATGGTTAGGATGACAGACTTTATGTTGTGTCTCTTTTACCACAATTAAAAATAATAATAAAAATATCTTTGCCAATGAAACTATTACTATTTTTTAAACTCATTTGATAGACAGGGATGGGGATCTATCTGCATGCTGCCAGGCACTGTTCCAGGTTTTGTTTTTGTTTTTGTTTTGAGATGGAGTCTCACTCTGTTGCCCAGGCTGGAGTGCAATGGTGCAATCTTGGCTCACTGCAACCTCCGCCTCCCAGGTTCAAGCGATTCTCCTGCCTCAGCCTCCCAAGTTGCTGGGATTACAGGCATCTGCCACCACGCCTGGTTAATTTTTGTATTTTTAGTAGAGATGAGGTTTCACCATGTTGGTCAGGCTGGTCTCAAACTCCGGACCTCAAGTGATCCACCCACCTCGGCCTCCCAAAGTGCTGGGATTACAGGCGTGAGCCACTGTGCCTGGCCTGTTCTGGGTTTTAAGGGAAGCAAATATTAATCTAACAGGTTTAACAATGATTAGGGGATTAAAACTGAAGTTTGCTTTTTACAATAATTATTATATCAGAAATCCCCATAGAAACAGTGATCTAAGCTCATGTTCCCATTCCAATTGAAAGTGTAGCTCACCTGCCCCAGATCCAAGGTGAGGTTGACTCTGTTGTACTGTGTGCCTGAGGACAGGGGAGGACTTTGCCACCAACGTTCAGATCCATCAATAGCATTGGTGACAGGATGCGCTTTCCTGGGGTCCTCAGAATTGCAATAGTCACAGAACTGGCCCTGAAAAAAAAGATTTTTTTTTAACTTTCAAGTAATTTTTTCTTATCCATATAGCAAATAGAGGGAACCGAAGAAAGACTATCTTATACAACTTGGAGATATCAGCTGTTAAAATTCACTGGAATGTATTCTGAAGTAGCAGTAAGGCTTTCTCTTTTTCTTTATCTTAAACCTTATCGCCAGTTTATGTCTCTGTTTATGGTGTTTTTAGGATATGGGGTCTATTTATCTTCCATCTTTACAGCTATGTTTTTGTTTCATACAACACTTCAAGAAGAGCCTGTTGTATTTGGGATGAAAAGAGGTTTTCACTTCAACAAATCCACTTCACTCTTTAAGTCATCCTCTGTGCAATTCTGTCTGCAGCACTGGGGTACAAAAAAGATCCCTCCCCACAGTCCCAGCGGGGCATCGAGGATCCGAACAACCATCAGGGAAGGGGTGCACAGCAAGTGCCTCCACAGAGCAGACGGCTGCGGCCAGTGGCAGTAGATATTCCATGGTGGAAGACAGGGCATGTCCAGTGCCTGGGAGGACAGACAGGACTTTACTAAGTGGCAGTGAGTGCAAACAGGGAACGTGTTGCAGGTAGAGGAACCAGCATGAGCAAAGGCACAGGGGCCGGCTGGTCCGGTTTGACCTAAGTGTCGAGAGACAAGGCTTGCCAGGTACACGGAGAGATGCGGCTGGCTGTGAATACCAGCACTGAGAAGTCAGTAATTAATTCAGTCAGTAGATGGGGATCCATTTTTACCTGCAGTGATAATCTGTTTGGTATTACAATCTCTAACTCCTTATTGAATTACTCTTTTTCTTGCTAGAAAGATTCTTTTGATCCTGGTTTTTGTTTTGGTTTGGTTTTTGCATAATTTTGCAGCCATTTACCATCTAAAACCTGAACATAGGTCTTTCTTCTATGTTGAATGTATTTTAAGTGGGTCAGAGGATCATGCTTCCCCAGGGATGGACTTCACATACTGAACTATCAGCTCCCAAACTAAATGCCCTTAGAGTATAACCATCACATAGGAGGGGGACAAAGAGGCAAACTTATACCCACAGCCTCTCAAGGAATGTGCTGTGACAAAGAGGTAGCTCTGCCCCTAGCCAGCATCTTAGAAGTTAATTCTTAAGTGTTCAGAGAGAAATTTGATGCTGGTATGTAACCAAAGGTGTGACCACATGTTTTCATCTAGTACGCAACTCATGGTTCTTTCATGCGTGGTGAGGTATCTGTGTAGATCTTTATCTTTCCACATTATACAAAAATATTTCTATAACTCGGAAGCAGTGCCTTGAGTGTATATGGCCCCGCTACTTCCTGAGGTCAGAGGCCATGTGTTTCCCACTCTTCCCTCTATCACTTCAGCCCAACACACTGCCTTGCGCCCACTAGAAACTCAACCAAGGAATAATTCCATCAGCCATTTCTCAAAAATGTTGGTTCTTTCTATAAAATGCATTGTCATAAGAAGGTGCTTAATGAATAACTTTTTTTTTTTTTTTGAGACGAAGTTTCACTCTTGTTGCCCAGGCTAGAGTGCAATGGCATGATCTCTGCTCACTACAACCTCCGCCTCCCAGGTTCAAGTGATTCTCCTGCCTCAGCCTCCCGAGTAGCTAGGATTACAGGCATGTGCCACCACGCCCAACTAATTTTGTACTTTTATTAGAGACAGGGTTTCTCTATGGTGGCCAGGCTGGTCTCGAACTCCTGACCTCAGGTGATCTGCCCGCCTCGGCCTCCCAAAGTGCTGGGATTACAGGCATGAGCCACCGTGCCCAGCCATGAATAAGTTTTAAGCTAGGACATCTAAACATTTACTATTAGTATGATCTTTATTTCTCCCTTAAGAACATTTTACCAGAACATTTAGTTATATGATGAGGAAATTTAATTATTATTCCTCAAAGTTTAGAAGATTTACATCTGGCTAGAAGCAAAATCTCTCCGTAAATGAGAAAGCTTATGATTTACATTTATCTCCATCTCTACATTACAGACGTGAGGAATGCAGAAGGTGCTTTCTAGATTGTTAGAGTGGTTCTCAATTTCACAATAATAATAATAATTAAGATGAACATTTGTAGATCTCCTATTATGCACTGAGCACCACCCAGTTTACATTTTCATACTAAGATTATTATTACCACCTCTATTTTACAGATGAGGAAAGAGAGGGGAATGTTAAGTAATTTTCCCAAGAACCATACCACTGGTCAATGGTAGAACCCAGACCTAAGTCCAGGGTCCAGGGATAATGAGTGAACACTACCCTGTAACTCTCTAACAGCTACAACTCTGGTTTATTACACATCGGTGCATAATCACTAACATACATTATTTCCTGTAATTTGTTTTAAATGGTAGCCTTCACAATGGCCTGAAGGCCTCTTTCATTAAGAATCATCTTAGCCTTTCGCAGATATACCAGTCCTTCTGCAGCTCCTGTCCATGTCATTCAGCAGACTGGGAAAGAACACAGGCTCAGGAGCTTTAGCACTCACATTAGCCCTTGATCTCACAATTAGTAGGCACTAAAACTACATATATCAAATATATATTTTGAGTCTGAGCAATAAATTATTTGAAAGCACATATTTTAAAAATAAGTGTATAGGCAAGACAGCATCACAATTATACAGGCTAGTGTCAACACTGACATTTGGAAGACTGACTGATATAATAGATACATAAGTTAAAGGTAAATTCTAAGGAGCGAGCTTTGCCCAGGTAATAAAAATGAGTCAAACTTTCTGTTTATTTCTAAAGACTATTGGACAAAACCTTGACAGACAGCAAGGAATCTACAAAAACAACTTGTCAAACCAGTAATGCCCTAGATGACAGTTTTTCGGATTAACTTTGTATTAGCCAAGTTTAGATGTTAAATTTTTTGCCATATAAAATAATTTCTAACAAAGAATCCACAAGCTTAAGTAAAACATTAACAAGCAAAAGTGTAACATATACCTTCTGTTTGAAAAATAAAAAGGTCAGTGTAAACATTGACTTTAAAAAGAGAGAAAAATTTATTCTAAAAATGTAATAATATATTATAAAATTAATAACTAGAAAGTTTGGCTTCTTTAAGTTACTCTAGGGTGAAAGATTTTTATTCAAATAGTTTTATTAAAATATTCCTTCTCTTTTCTTTCATTTGTTTTACTCCTGAAGTTTCAGTAATTTTTACCCTACATCTCAATGTCATATTTACTGCAAATCAACCTACATGAAGAATCAAAAAGAATTTAGTAGTGCCCTAAAGGAAATCAGACTGTGGATCTAGAAGTGAAAAAAAAAAATCAGAAGAATGATTTTCTTAAGTGTTAAAACTCTATCCGGCCTTCTCAATCATTTTTCTTGAGGTCTTCATGGAGAATTAAGTCTGTGTGGAAATGCTACCTAGATAAGTAGACTTGTGGTTGAAGAACTTTCTCAGGGAGGCCAAGGTTATGACTAACCCTGCAAGTAAAGCCTTGGCACCAAGCAACAGGGTTTTGAGAGAAGACAGCCTCGTGGAGCTTTTTAAAAGTGCAATACCTGACAATACTTTTGAAAATCAAACTTGAGGCCTTTTCACAAGATGGCACCGAAGGCGAAGAAGGAAGCTCCTGTTCGTCCTAAAGCTGAAGCCAAAACGAAGGCTTTGAAGGCCAAGAAGGCAGTGTTGAAAGGTGTCCACAGCCACACAAAAAAAGAAGATCCTCACATCACCCACCTTCCGGCAGCCCATGGCGCGGGGACTCCAGAGGCAGCCCAAATATTCTCAGCAGAATGCCCCAAGGAGAACAAGCTTGACCACTATGCTATCATCAGGTTTCTGCTGACAACTGAGTCCACCATGAAGAAGATAGAAGACAGCAACACACTTGTGTTCATTGTGGATGTTAAAGCCAACAAACACCAAATCAAACAGGCTGTGAAGAAGCTGTATGACATTGATGTGGCCAAAGTCAACACCCTGATTAGGCCTGATGGAGAGAAGAAGGCATATGTTCGACTGGCTCCTGATTACAATGCTTTGGATGTTGCTAACAAAATTGGGATCATCTAAACTGAGTCTGGCTGGCTAATTCACCAGAAAAAAAAAAGAAAGAAAGAAAAGAAAAGAAAAGTAAAAAGGAAACGAAAGGAAAAGAAAAGAAAAGACAATCAAACTTATGGAGCAGAAGAGAAAAGAATCCATGGGACTTCTCAGATGGAAGATCATTGAGGAGGATCTTTCCTTCCCGTGAGTATCACTGGGACAGGCCACTTTATTTTTTCTGTAGCCATATCTTCCAACAGACACTTATACCAACTTTACTACTTCATGGGTATACGCAAAATAAAAGGGCTTATGTATTTATAAGTCTCTGCTATTTCTGACTCAACCTGATGTTTTCCACAAGAATTGAAAGTAAAAAATGGTCAAGAGACAAGAACAAGAAGGATTTTTTAAAGGGAGGAGAAAAAAAAAAAAAACAGATGTATAACATTTGGAATAAAGGAAATAAAACTGTTATTATTTATTTAATGATAAATTTATTTACATTAAAACTCCACATGAGTCTGGGCACAGTGGCTCATGCCTGTAATCCCTACACTTTGGGAGGCCAAGGTGGGTGGATTGCTTGAGCCCAGGAGTTTGAGAGCAGCCTCGGCAACATGGAGAAACCCTGTCTCTACTAAAGATACAAAAATATTAGCTGGGTGTGGTGGTGCATGCCTGTAGTCCCAGCTACTTGGGAGGCTGAGGTGGGAGGATCAATTGAGCCCAGGAGGCTGAGGTTGCAGTGAGCCAAGATCATACCACTGGACTCCAGTCTGGACAATAGAGCAAGACCCTGTCTCAAAAAAAAAAGAAAAAAAAAAAAAAACCTCCAAATGAAGCCAGGCACAGTGGCTTACCCCTGTAATCCCAGCACTTTGGGAGGCTGAGGCAAGAGGATCACTTGAGGCCAGGAGTTTGAGACCAGCCTGGGCAACATAGCAAGAAAAACATTTTTTTTTTTTTTTTTAATTAGCCAGGTATGGTGGTATGTGTCTGCAGTCCCAGCTACTTGGGAAACTGGGATGGATTGCTTGAGCCCAGGAGCTTGAGGCTGTAGTATAGTGAGCTCTGATCACACAATTGCACTCCAGCCTGGGTGACAGGGTGAGAACTTGACTCTGAAAAAAAAAAAAAGGAAATGAGAAAAAAAGAAAATAAAGACCAAAATGTATCTGTTAAAGAGAATTTTAGAAATACTGGGAGATTTTTAGCAAGGTAGCTGGATATGAGATTAAAATACAAAAGTCATTGCATCTCTGAAGAATAGCAGCAAACAACTAGAAAATTTAATTAAAGAGAAAATGCCATTTATAATAGTCTCAGAGAACATCAAGTATCTTAAAAGAAATTTGACAAATAAAAATTTTAAAGAGTATTAACAGAACTTTGAAAATCTACATAAATGGAGAGTTAGCTAGAAGATAATATCAAAAACTTATCAATTCTCCCCAAATTAAGCTATAGAGACAATATTATGCCAGTGAAAACCTGAATAAGGTTTGAATTACAGTAAGGTAATTCTAAAATTTATATGAAACTTTAAAGGACCAAGATATTGCTGAAGAAGAAGACTGGGAGGAGGAAACCTGCCCCTCAAGGAATCGGGGCTTATTATGAAGCTATTGTAATTAAGGAAAGGCAAAATGAGACAAACAGACCTATGGGACAAAACAGACAGCCCATGCATTTAAGAAGCTTTACTATATAACATAGGTGGTATGTCAGACCACTGGGAAAAGAAGGAATATTCTAGATCCAGGGGGAAATAATAAAATCAGAGTTCTACTCAAGTCACAAATGCAATTCAACTTCAGATGAAATAAGGACGTATGTGTGAAAAAGAAAACTTCAAAATCTCATAGTAGAAAAAAAGGTGACTACCTTTTAGAACTAAGAGCAAGGAAAGGTTTCTTAACCCAAGATACAAAAAGCATTGACTACAAAAGAAGAGATGGATAAATCTGACTATGTTAAAATTAAGAATTTTGCTTCCTTTTGCTGGGTATGGTGGCACACGCCTGTAACTGAGACACGAGAATTGCTTGAGCCTGGGAGGCGAAGTTTGCGGTGAGCTGAAATTACACCACTGCCCTCCATCCTGGGTGACAGAGTAAGACCCTGTCTCAAAAAAAAGAATTTTGTTTCCTTGAGCCCAGGGAGTTGGTGACCAGCCTGAACAACATAGTGAAACCTCATCTCTACCAAAAAAAATAAATAAATAAATAAAATATACATAAAGAAGTTTGCTTCATCAAAGACACCTTTAAAAAGTGAAAAGTTAAAACTAGAAGATATTTACAATGCAAAAGTGATAAACAATCTCCAATTATGATTGCCTTCAATTCCTTCTCTCTCTCTCTCCATGCCTGCCATTTCACCCATCAAAAGGTGGATGCTCTTTGCCCTGGAAGCTAGTCTCTCCTCTTGAATCCAGACTGACTTAATTGTTTGCTTTGTTATAGCACATGTGTCATTCTGGGACATTCAAGCTTAGGCCTTAAAAGGGCTAGAAGATTCTGCTTCCTTCCTCTCAGAAGCCAGCCACCAGGCAAGAAGTCCAACCACCCAGAAATCACCATTCTGTGAGAAAGTCCAAGATATCCAACTGGAGAGGACAAATGGGAGAGCAATAAGATACCTTACATGTTAGTGAGACCTTCTTAGGCCATCCAGTCCATCCTAGCCACCAGCTGAATGCAACTAAGTGAGGTACCCCAACTGACAACCCATGGAGCAGAACCACCCAGCTGAACCCAGTCAACCCACAGAATTGTGAGAGAAAAAACTGTTGCTGTTGTTGTTGTTTGAGACGGAGTTTCGCTCTTGTTGCCCAGGCTGGAGTGCAATGATGTGATCTTGGCTCACTGCAACCTCTGCCTCCCGGGTTTAAGTGATTCTCCTGCCTCGGCCTCCCGAGTAGCTGGGATTACAGGTATGTGCCACCATGCCCAGCTAATTTTGTATTTTTAGTAGAGACGGGGTTTCTCCATGTTGGTCAGGCTGGTCTCAAACTCCTGACCTCAGGTGATCCGCCCACCTCGGCCTCCCAAAGTGCTGGGATTACAGGCATGAGTCACCGCACCTGGCCAAAACTGTTGTTGTTTTAAGCCACTAAGTTTTGGGGGTAGTTTGTTACACAAGAATCAATAACTGATCAAAGAACTTAAAGTCAACAAAGAACTCTAATCAGAAACACAGGCCGGGCACGGTGGCTCAAGCCTGTAATCCCAGCACTTTGGGAGGCCGAGACAGGCGGATCACGAGGTCAGGAGATCGAGACCATCCTGGCTAACACAGTGAAACCCCGTCTCTACTAAAAATACAAAAACTTAGCCGGGCGAGGTGGCAGGCGCCTGTAGTCCCAGCTACTCGGGAGGCTGAGGCCGGAGAATGGCGTGAACCCGGGAGGCGGAGCTTGCAGTGAGCTGAGATCCGGCCACTGCACTCCAGCCTGGGTGACAGAGCGAGACTCCGTCTCAAAAAAAAAAAAAAAAAAAAAAACACATACCAAATTCCTAACAATCCTACAAATCAATAAGAAAAACATAAATAGTTCAATGGGAAATGGGCAAAAGCAGAAATTTCACAGAAGAGGAAACACATATAAACACAATAAACATTTATAAACATAATAAACATTTCAAGAAATGTTCACCATCACCATCATTAGTGACCAAGGCAGACCACAATGCAATATTATTTTATACTTATTCAGTAGACCCAAGTTTAAAGTTTGATGATAACCAGATTTAGAAAAGCCACAGTAGGAGTATAAATTGGTACAAAAACTTTGGAAACTGTTTTAGTATTACCACCTAAAGTTGAAATTCACATTTCCTATGATACGGTATTCTACTCTCAAACTCATAAACCAAAAGGAAACCCTTGCACAAATGTGATGGTATTATATTCAACACTATTCACAGCAGCACTGTTCATAAGAGCAAATTCCTAGGAATAACCTAATTGCTCAGCCACAGGAGGGTGGATGAACAAACAGTGGTATATTCACACAATTAATAACTATATAAGCAATAATGAGTAAATGAATATATACAATGAAACAATATGGATGGAACAATATTGATGAATCTTAGCAATATAATATTAACTGAAAAAAGCATGATATAATTTTTATAAAGTTATGAGCAAGCAAAATAAAAAGCACCTACTTTTTAGAAATGCATATAGATGTAATAAAAACTATATAAGAAAAGCAAAGTATTAATTAATAGAGGATTTGGGATTATTATTTCCCCAGAATGTAAGAGACAGAGGGAGGGGGTGAGAGGACCATACGCTTAGACATAAATTATTATCCAGGCTCCATGTTTGGTTTTGGCAGCAAGTTCATGAATGCTTATTACTATTTAAAATACATATGTAGGCCAGGCACAGTGGCTTACGCCTATAATCCTAGCAGTTTGGGAGGTCAAGATGGGAGGATCGCTTGAGCTCAGGAGTTCAAGGCCAGTCTGGGCACATGGCGAACCCTGTCTCTACAAAAAATACAAAAATTAGCCAGGCATGGTAGCATGTGCCTGTAGTCCCAGCTACTTGGGAAGCTGAGGTGGAAGGATTACCTGAGCCTGGGAAGTGGAGGCTGCAGTGAGCCATGATTGCATCACTGCACTACAGCCTGGATGATGGAGTGAGACCCTGCCTCAAATATATGGGGGTGTGTGTGTGTATATGTGCATATATATATGTGTGCGTGTATGTGTGTGTATATATATGTGTGTGTATGTGTGTGTGTGTGTGTATATATGTGCATATATATGTGTGTGTGTGTATGTGTGTGTGTATATGTGTGTGTGTATGTGTACATATATATGTGCATGTGTGTGTGTGTGTGTGTATAGTGATAATATATTCCTGAGCTGGGTCTCTTCCCATACATCTGGTAGTGGGCAGATGTATGGAATATATATTTGTGTATATAAATATCTCATAAACTGAGGGTTATGACTAATCCACAATCTAACTCTGTGCCTGATGTCCGATATTTTAAAAACACCCATAAATAAACAAAGCAGGACAAAAACTGATAGAAGTCGGAGAAGAAGGCTGGGCGCGGTGGCTCACGCCTGTAATTCCATCACTTTGGGAGGCCAAGGCGGGTGGATCACGAGGTCAAGAGTTCGAGACCAGCCTGGTCAACATGGCAAAACCCTATCTCTACTAAAAATACAAAAATTAGCTGGGCGTGGTGGCACGCGCCTGTAATCCCAGCTACTCGGGAGGCCGAGGCAGGAGACTCTCTTGAACCCGGGAGGCGGAGGTTGCAGTGAGCCGAGATCATGCCATTGCATTCCAGCCTGGCAACAGAGCAAGACTGCATCTCAAGGAAAAAAAAAAAAAAAGTCCGAGAAGAAAAGGAACAGAGAAGAGAACTCCCACGTTCAATTTTTCATCCATCCATGCAACAAATCTATGATAATCATCTACTCTGTACCAAATGCCATTCTAGACAGAGAGATGAGAACACCGAAAGATAAACAGAACAAGGGACTGACACTTGGAATTGCACCAAGGCTATTATATTATTGGCCTATTCAGATGGGAAATAGAAAATGTAATGGAAGGGGCTGTGAAGAAAGGAGATAGGACTGTTCCTATAAACAACTAAGCAGAGCTGAGCTCCAAATTTGGCAGTCTCCAGAGAATAAACCAGAAGCCCACAGAATGACCTACCCTTTTTCAGAAGGATGGAAAAAAGTCGTCTCTCCTAGTTCCTAACACTTTTTATGATCCTTCTTAACTAAAAAGGCTTCCACGTGTAATACTTTATAACTGAATTCACAATGTAAATACTATATTCTTCCAAGAAGCTAGAGGATGATTATAGCAGTGCTCCCTAACATAGTTTCTGGGGGGTTTTGTTTGAACATTCATTCATTTATTCAACTCATCCAAATTACCTACCATGTGTAGAGCACTATGTCAGATACTGTGGTAAAAACAAACAAACACACACTAAGAGTTGGATCTGTCCCTAAAGAAAGTTAGTGGGAGAGAAGAGAAGTAACTCAACCACTGCACATTACCACAAGATGCTGGGGGAAGCTAGCACTGGGGTGTGGGAGCCCAGCGAGGAACACTGTGCTTTACTTTGCTTAATCACCAGAACACTGTGAAATGTATATCAAAGTATTCAAAACTTAAAGATGAAGAAACAGCTCAGAGGTGAAGTGCTTCATCTCAAACCACACAGCTAGGTCGTGCTGGGGCCAGGAACTGCGTGTGTGCCTGATAATGTTACTTATGGCCTGGAACGCTTTCCTCCTGGCCCAGCTGCTCTCATGAGCGACATCACAAGGTGTTGTCTTAGATTTGGACAGTGTGAAACAGTCTTGGAATGACAATTATGTGACTTTCCATACGCCTGCCCACTATCAGATGTATGGGAAGAGACCCAGCTGGGGAGAGAAACCTGTCTGGTGGAGGTTCAGATGAACGCCCTTGTGGCAGGCACAAAAAGCCCAGCAAGATAAGCATTTAACCAACGCTCATCCATCAACAGCCCCACTACAAATTACCACCTTCATATTGCTACGAACCTCTGCTCCTAGCCATCACTCACTAAGGTTCCAGAGGCCACAGTGTCTCCAGTGCCCTAACCCAAGCCAGTGGGAGGCCTGACGTGTAGAACATCCTGAACTCCCTTCCTAACTTGGGATTGCTCTTTTGCAAAGACCTTGTTCAGAGCCTTCTCCCTTTCGAGAGTCACAAAGGCATGTAGGTGTGGTTACTGATGATTTGGGCAAGTGTTCTGTGAATTTCCTGAATGTTTCCTAAATATACTGGAGTGCGTGGTGAACACTCAGCTCTGTGACTCCCACACACAAGATTTCACGGCACCAGGGGGTAGAAGATGGTATCTCTAATGTGCCTGGCTCCTAGAGATAGGGATTTGAGAGACAGCTAAAACGAGGAACTCAAAGTTGGTTCCAGGTATTTAAAACACACACACACACACACACACACACCTTTTTAAAAAGAAGCAGATAAGCAAATGTCTGCAAAACTCCAGATTCTAGGTAGGGGAGTCCTTTGAACTCATTTCAACTCATTCCTTTTAACTCATTTAACTACTCTACATTTTGGAGTAGAATAGATGGAAATTCAAATCCTGATGGCTACCAGTTACAGCTACGGAATGTTAGTTGAATGATGTAGCCTCCCTTGAGCTCCATTTTCTCTTTATTGTAATGGGTTAATACTGCCTATCTTATGCAGTGGTTTGAAGATTAAATGAGATGTCATCCGTGAAGTAGACACCAGGTGGTGTGATCATACCACCACTGGAAGCACTGGAGTGCTTGCTGGAAATGCAGACCCTTCTGGACTTAGAATCAGCATCTCTGGCGGGAGCTGGGCATCAGAATTTTTTAAAAGCCACTCCAAAGGATTCTTCTCCCCACTGCAGTCTGGGAACCTCAGAGGCAATGACAACTGGCACATATGGGTGCACCACCAGCCATAGACAGCGCTGCAGCAGTCATTGAAGTAGCTGCATTGATAGTAGTAATGACAAAAGGAAACATCCATGTGCCAGACATGGCCGCTTGCACTTTATACGCATTAACTCAATTTCCATGGCAAATCTACAAGGTAGACACAAGCATCAGGCCCTTTTACAGAGAAGGAAACAGAGGCACAAAGAGGTGGAGCAATTGGTCTAAGTGATGGAACCAAGATAGAACCTGAGAATTAGCCCAAGAGGGGATGCTGAAGAAGGGAAGACAAGAGACAAGGAAGAGGGGGAATAACTGTCTAGCAGTATGAGGTGTAGCATCTCAATCTGCTGGTGCCTCGGAGATTTAGGCACCACAGAGATTTGGGCTTGGCCAGAAAACATGTATCTCCCCTGCTGGGCACCACCAGCCTATGAGTCAGACACAAGCAGGTAAGAAAGATATTTTTAGGCCAGGCATGGTGGCTCACACTTGTAATCTCAACACTTTGGGAGTCCGAGGTGGGAGGATTGCTTGAGCCTAAGAGTTCAAGACCAGCCTGGGCAAAAAAATTGACACCCCCATCTCCACAAAAAAGAAACAAAATATTAGCCAGGTATGGTGGTGCACACCTGTAGTCCCAGCTACTTGGGAGGCTGAGGCTCCCTTGAGCCCAGGAGTTTGAGGCTGCAGTGAGCCATGATCACATCACTACACTCCAGCCTGGGCAACAGAGCAAGATGCTGTCTCTAAAATTTAAAAAAAACAAGAAAGATGCTTCCTTTAGGAAGGAAGATGCTTGCCATTAGGCTTCTCCCTCCATAGACAACTGAGAACTATGTTTTTCTATATTGATGTAATGTTTCACTATATTTACTCTTTCACTCTCCTGGAAGTTGTTTCACACATTCTCCTTGCTCCTCAAACTCCCACCCCCTTCCCCTCACCTCGTGAATTTGCTTAACTTTCTCATCTTCCTAATCTACCAACCTCACAACATCTGTACCCATACACTTGCCTACCACTGGTATGGAGAAGCTCTCTGTGTTCCAAAGTCCCCCTCCCCTGATTCTGACTCTGACTCTCTCTCTCTCTCTCTCTCTCTCTCACTCTCTCCTCTCCCTCCCCACTGCATCTCAATTCTTCCCTTCTACTAGATCATTCCTTCTACTAGATCATTCCTTCTACTAGATCAGGATTAAAACAAATGTGCTTGAAACAACCTCGCACTTCCCCTCACTCACTCCGTTTGACCCACACTGACTCTCGCTGTTTCTCAATCACTCCAAGGCTGCTCTCAGGGGTCTTTGCACATGCTGTTCCCTCTCCCAGGAACATGCTTCTGAAGTCTCTCTTCGGCAGTCTTCCCTAGCAACTCCATCTAAAGCAGTGCTGCCCTCTACCTCCGTGTCTGTCCCCTACCCGATTCTCTTCATCCTCAGCAGGAATTGCAAATCATTTTCTTTTTAAATTATCCTCTTTATTGGATTGTAACTGCTCTGAGGGCAGGGACTTCATCAACTTTGCTCACTACTGGCACAGGGTAGGTATCTGGCACAGGGTAGGCACTCAGTATTAGTTGATTTGATTCATAAATTAAAATGGCAGAAACTATGAAATTTAGTTACTCAAGAGTTTTTAACCAGCCACAGGAAGGAATGCAGTAATTGCAGACTGATACCTACGTCACTAAACTCAGTTATTAGAAAGCACAGTCTAATGAAATCTAGACTCGCTTTTTCTACCCTAATGGAAATCCATGTGTTCCATTCCTCAGGGCCTCCCCAGAACCTATTCTCAGCTCCCAACTTCTGACCACTTGCCCACTCTGGCAAGAAAGCTCCACTCATGCCCAACTCAGCTCTTCTATCTCTGGGCAGCATCTCACCAGTTTCAGTGACTTCTCAGGTACTCAACTTCCTTGCTTATCATGGCCAAATTAGAGAGGAAAGAGAAAATGAGAGCTATTCTTGTGGTCACAATATATTTCTTCATTATGATTTATTTCCATTTAAAAAGAGGTTTCCCAGGTAACGATGCCTCATTCTCCTAATCTCTGCACTTCATCACATCTGACCCCTTTTATCAATGTCTTATTTTGACTTTCTTATCAAAATAGATTTCTCAACAATATTTAATTAGAGTTACCACTTACGACTGG